>NC_140076.1:3785097-4276495 GCF_964194135.1 Talpa europaea
CTGGCCGGCCCGGGATCGAACTCATGCTGCAGTGACGGGCAATAGCTTAAGAGCACTGTCTTTAACTCCTGCACCACCAGGTAGGCCCTATAACCTCAAATTTTTTTCAAGGAAGACCATACAATCACAAAGAATCAAAAAAGAAATGCTACGATGACCAATTCAATCACCGTAACGTTAGTATGCATACATGAGAAACGTCATGAAAAGATTTTTTTAATAAATGCTATGAAAGTACAAATATATACTACCTATTTACAAAAACCTTGAAAATTTTAAACTACTTTCAGCATCTCATCGTTTGTTCATCCAAAGTTTATCCATAATCAGCACATGGGATATTTTTTAAGTGAGTAAGACAGTTAAAGGAAAATCAGCGATGTTTTCAAATACTGGTCTGAGGCAATCTGCAAGGTTACCATTAGGTTAGCAGTGATGTTTCAGTATCTCCCAAAGACCAGGTCTTGTCTTTGATCTTACAGCAGAAATGTAACGCTGCTGGTTGTCAATAAAGAGTGTCCATGCACACCTCATAGGTTCACGAATAAACTTCTAAGAAGACCTAGATTAAAGCTTGGCAAGCAGTTTCTCATGAAAGAAAATCTGCTTCCAGTTTGACAGAACTAAATGTGCCAAGTGGCAAATTAATAAGTGGGAACACATTTAAAGGTCAAGCTTTGAAAGTATCCAATGACTCAGAGCTATCATTAGGAGGCAGCAAAACAAATACCCGACACCCATTTCACTTGCCATCTGCAGAGATTCAGACGGGGAATTTTACATGACCACCAAGAGCTACTAGGATAAACTTCGAAAGGAGACAGACATACAGTCCCTGGATTTCCATTAGAGAAAGGACTGGGAGGAAATCGGAGTGAATCCCACCTTCAGCATCAAAAGCGACAGAAAGAGTCCAGTAATTCAGGGACACTGCCCTTGTGCAGGCCGCGCTGCGCGTGGTAGCGCCCGTGGGATGCTGACGTGTGCGCTGCAATTGGTGCCTGAAGAGTCAATTAAGTAGTGGGAAAGGGCTCGCAGCAAAAATTCCAACTAAAAATAATCCATTTACAGGAGGGCAGCACGAGAAAAGCTGGCTGAACTATAATCAAAGTCTGTATTTCCAGTTTCAATAGTAAATACAGTTGCTAAGAGTGGTTACCCCACGAGGCCGTCAGCGCGTGCAATTTCAAGTAAGAAACCTCTGTTTTGCCAATAGTGTCCTTGTGATACTCTCCATTTCTTGTGCAGACAGAGGAAGGTGAGAGTAAGAACAAGAGCAAAAGAAAGAACTTGGAAAATATCGGGCTTTCACAAAAATTCCTAAAATTATAAATTCTAAACTATTACATTCCTAGACTTTACAGGTCTCTCAAGGTCAGAGGAGACCATCGCCTCTTCCTCTGCTGTTTTCTGTCCCTGACAGCTGAGGCAGTGTGTCGGTTTCACACTGAAGAGTGACAAAACTCACAAAATCAAGTCAACTAGATGGGCAAACGTGGAAATGTCTTACAGTTTTCGAGAAAAACGCCACGGTGCCAGCCAACGGCCTCTCACCTCAAGCAGGGAACCAGTGGGATTTTTTCAGTTCTGAGGATAAAAGTGTTGTTTCCTATCACCAACGGTGAGGTGCAGCCCTTCGGGGTTTTCACACGTCCGTAAGTGGCGAATGATGCGCTCCTCATCCCGCCTCGTGCTCTACACCTTGACTCAGCGCCCCAGTCCTTGGGCGGTTCGCCCAGTAGGAAAGGGTGTGGGCCCTGGAGCCAGCCAGGGTTGTCCCTGCTCTACAATTCGCCCGCAGGGTAAGTCTCCATGTGGTCATCATAAAATGTGATTGACAGTAACTACCACGTACAGATTTCATGGGGATGGATGAATCATTCAAGAGCCGAGCGCCAGGCCCGCAGGAAACACTCAGGGACGCTGGGTGCAACGAGCACCGTGGTGGGGGGGACTCCATCGTGGACGCACTGGAAGAACGTGCGTAAACCAATCAGCCAGGGCTTCAATCGCCCTATCAGCGAGGTCAGCACTCTGGTATTAGTTTACAAAGCACATCACTCTGTAAAGAGAGGGGGAGGGGAGCGAGAAAGGGCAGTATTTTGCTTTTCATTCCCACTCCTGCACCTCTGCTACATTATTTATATGAAGGGAGAAGGGACTGTGTCTGGACAGACGCCTGCTGGGTCCTGCCAGCAGAGCATCTCCCACACAGGCAGCGCCGGTCTCAGCAGCAAACCCCTCCCCTGACAGCCCCCAGCCTTCAGCACCCGTCCTGGCACGGAGGAGGCAGCGGAGACACAGGGCGGCAGCCCCATGTGAAACGCCACTGTCTCAGCATTCTGCACATACATTTTGACGGAAAGAAGTGATCCATCACTGAATGATTCTCTGTACGCCCAACTCATGCCCTTAACGTATTAAATATCCAAAGAGACCCAAGAAATATTAGAGACAAAGGAGGGGGAAACAAAGCTCCATTTCCAATAGGCACCCTACTACAGCAGAACTAATGAAATTATGGAAATAACCCCAATTTACATAACAGAGTCACAAATGATGGGGACATGGCATCCACTTAATTCAAATTAGAGGAAAGACATGTCCACAAAGGAAAATTTCTAGAGTCAGAACCTCCAAAATTCAAATAATTTTCAAATTTGAATTTCAAATATTTTCCTCGTTTCCCCCCCTGGATTCATAAAAGGAGACCTACCCACTCCCGTTTTCACACTTCAAACGTCATTTCAATGCATGTCCTGCCCACAGTAACACCCCGCTCTTCTCAGCCTCCTCCGTCCACATAATTCTACTGCTGAAGTTCTCCGGATTTCCATGTATTTCTCATAAACTGGTCTCCACTGCTACACGGAACTACTTCAAGGCATAGAACCTGTTTTATTCATTTTTGTATTTCTATTTTCCTAAGTAGATTATGTATTCATTAAAAGAAACCTACTGAGCCTACTATGTGCCAGATGCTTTATTCCTTCAACAAACAAATGTCCTGAACAGGCAATGTCGTAACTAAGCATTTGGGAAACAGCGAAAAGAGGCTGGGCCTCACGGATCTCACATTCTGCAGGGGCAAACAGACAACGGCAAACAATAAACACATTATGCAGTATATCCAAAGGCAGGAAGTAAAAGGAAAAAGCGGAGCAACATACAAGATGGAGAGCAGCAAGGGGTGGAGGGTACCCGCCGCAGTACTAACATGGGTGGTTACGGCAGCCCGCCCCCCAATCAGGAAGTTCGCCAAGAGCATCAAGTGAGCTCTGGAGACGGGCACTCCAGGCAGAGGACAGAGTTCTCTTTCACAGCAAAAAGGCCAGAGGGGGTGAAATAGAATTTGGGGGTTGAGGGAACACAGGTAACGAGATAAGGTCAGAGAGTGCACAGAGACCATTGCAGGGCAACTCTATTTTTATTATTTTTTTCTTCTGTCATTGTCGTCCCCATAGTTCCAAGGCCACCCTATCACCTCTGAACCATCCCTGGAGTCCCTGTGTTCCTCCCTCTCCCCTCCCCCTCCCTTGCTGTACGCCTCGGATCTGTGGTCAGCTCCCTAGCTGTCTTGACCTTTTGCTTGGTTTCTCTATATTCCACATAGATGTGAAATCCTGATATCTATCTTGTTCCTTTTGATTTCTTTCGGCAAGCGTAATTCCTTCTCGCTCCATTCATGTTGCTGCAAATATGAGTTTGCCCTTTTTGATTGCTGAGTAACATTCCATTGTGTAAATATACCACAACTTTTTGATCCATTCATCTATTTTAGGACATTTGGGTTGTTTTCCTATCTTGGCTACTATAAATAGTGCTACAGCAGACACAGAGGTATTCTTAACAATTGTAAAACTCGAGAGGAGACAAGAAGCACATGGTCGAAAAAATGTGATTTTTGTATATGAAATATCCGTAAGCTACTAAAATTTAAAACAGGAGCTCTACATTTCTCCTGCACCCCGATGGATCAGCTTGCCCATCCTGTTCCTCAGAGAAGAAAGCACCCCATTTTAAAGACCACCATCACATGCTGGCTAGTTAATAAGGTTTCCTCACAACTGCTGGGAGCTGTACAGAGGGAACAGAGGGTCTGCTTTCCTGAGGCCTCAACACCTGGGAACCTACCCTCTCCCCCCTGTAGGCCTTACAGAAGACCCCAGGATGTGGAAGAGTTCACCTGGAAGGCTTTTTGTTTTTTCCCCGTACAGGAGTTCTTTAAAACTTGGACCTATGGGCCTTGGCAACTTGGCTACACACCTGCCTTCTTTCTGCTCGCCTCTAATATTGATAGAAATTTTAATTACATCCTGGCAAGTATGTTGTCCTTTCTGACTGCTTAGACATGTGAAATGGGTCTCTCGGTGCTGGTTAATATCAAAACGCAAAACTAAACCACCTTTATTAATGCAAAATCCCACACCTCTAATTTAGAGCTGGATAATCACTTATTACTAACTGAACTGATCATGAACTGCTTATTTCTCATATTGAGTACTTTCCTTTTATAAATACATTTTTTTAAGTTTATTTCTGTTGCACTTATTTTTATACTTGCCTTCCACTTATGTCAAGTGACACCGGTTTTTTCATTTCAGCCGTAAGGATATAAAGTTTTATTTTAAAGCAAATGTGTTCTAAGTGCAGAAAGTCAGTACGCAGGCCAAGAAACCACAGGGGTGCACAGAGGGAATGGCTGGTGCAGAGGGGCCAGGTGACAGGAAGCTCGGAAGTGACCTGTCTGTACATGGTGCACACCAGGCCTGCACACAGCACTCAGCACCGCAATGTGGGATATGACAGTGGGGAGCCGGAACCGGACTCTGGACCCTCTGAAGTTCACATCCTACCCTTTCTGCTACCAGTCAGTCTCAATCTGAGTTGCAAGAGCTGTAAAGTGTTTTCACATTTAACATTCATTCATTCATTCATTCATTGGTGGAGTAATTTTATTCTTTATGGTGAAAAATTTATATTTAGAATTAGTCAGCTCTACGCAGCCGAGACGATCCCGACTTTGTCCGCCACACCTGAAGCATCGAGTCCGGAGCCGGGGGACACGCCTCCCCTCTCCGCTGTCTGACCAGGGAGCGGACTTTGGCCCGCCGCTGTCACAGAGCGTCTCCGCGGCCTGTTGGGGCTGGTGCTGTCGGCCTGACGCCCAGCGTGAGCACAGGGGTGGGTGTTGTCTGTTGACCCACAGGTGTGGGTGTGGCAGCCAACGCGGCGGTCACAGGGGACTGATGATGGTATAAGGGTCCAGCTTGTGTCTCCTGGGGGTGCTCTTCCGGGGATATTTGGGGTACCTTTGCAGTTGCCGTGTCTTGGTCCTCCGGAAGGGGGGGGTGACCTGATGATCTTCTTTGTGTGGCCATGGATGCTTTTCAGCGCCGCTTTCTTGGCCATCAAAGCTTTTGCTTTGGCTTCGTCTGGGACAGGGCTGCTGCTGCTTTACTTTTAGCACCATCTTCATGAAAACGGTTTTGGTGGATCAATTTTAAAACTTAGAAAACACCCTCGGGTGATTCTAACTTCACTGCAAGAACTGTGGAGTGGTGCTTTTTGTTTAACTCATTTATTTACTATTTTTTGGTAGAGCATTTCTAACTTTCAAAAACTCCCTAGATAGTTCTAATGTGCACCCATGGGTGCCACTACTGTACTGACCAGCACTGCCTCTCCAAACAAGCACCACAGTCCAGAACGACCAGTGCGTTGCTGGGGCAAGGACAGTGTCTAGATTCAGGCAACTGAACTTAGTCTAAAAGGCCCTGGAACAGCTGAGAATGGAAAGCTAAGGAAACAGCCAAACTGCATGTTCTAGGCAAAGGCAGTAACACCTACAAGCGCCCAGAGATAAGAAACTATATGCTAAATTGAAGAAACAAATATTCTTGCCAGCTCGCCCACCTACGACGCCCACCTGTCCCAGAGCCTGTGTTCAAAGGAACAGGACACAGGATTTTTCATTTTAACACCAGCGAAGTGCCAGGGACAAATGGGCCGCCCTACAATTCTACTCTGACAGCCGATATGGTCGGTCAGATTCAAGGATCTTGATGGTATCACATTTACTATCAGGCGGGGTGGTCATTTCTTAGGAAAAAGGGCTCCCGCTCTCTGGCACATACTCTTTCACAAAGTAGGATCCCTAAGACAAGACATGCCAAGGTCCCTGTCACCTGGCATCCCCTCCAGAAAAAGGGGTCATCTATAGCCTTTATGCAAAGGAGTAAGACAGATTTTATTAATAAGCTGGCCCTTGCGGTGGGTCCAGAGCACACTGGAGGAGCGCATCAGGGGAAGTAACTAAGGGAGTTGAGTCTAAGGCAGCATTTTTGTAAGAGATTTGGGGGGGCTGGACTTGGTCACATGCAGCAGTGAGAAGGTAAGAGCAAGAGAAATTTAGGAAGTAGAATTAACAACGATTAAATGGGATGATTAAATAACCTCAGTAGTTCAACCTCACAGAGCGGCTCCAAAGCACTTCCGTGTATTAACGGAACTGACTAAAGGAACCATATTAACAATCCTCTCACACTCCAATTACAAATCAAAAACGTCTGACCAACTTTCTCCTCCACGCACCTTGAGAATGACGACAAGCACACAAATTCCACAAGTCAGCACGGAAATCAAGAATCCTCTGACGAGGGGATTTCACACTGCCCACCTGCAGGGCTGCGGCCCTGCCGAGAAACGGTGACCAGCAAGTGTTCGCATGCCCTTGCCACTACCTGCCTCACGCCACTGGTCTTTCTTACAATTGAGATATTTAAAAGAAAACAAAAAACCTCCTACAATTATAGGGAGTACACCATAGTAGATAAAAAGTTTAGCAAATGGGAAACTTGCTAGGATTTACTCTCCTTCCCCTTAACATGTCAACAAGCAAGTCTTCCCCATGAAGCCCGACGCCACACAGCTCACGCCAGGCAGCGCAGGACCCACCGCTGTCTCCCTGGCTGGCTGTATGAGGTTCCTCCGACTTCCCTAACAAAGTGCCAGAAATGGAAAGACCCAAACAACAGAAAGAGACTGTTTCAGCTCTAGGGCCGAAGTCCCAAGATCAAGGTGGCCACAGGGCTGGCTCCTCCCGAGGGCTGTGAAGGCAAAACCTGTTCTCTGCCCTTCTCCGTCCCGAGTACATGGCTGTCTTCCTGCTCCACAGCGCTCAGCCTCTGTGGGTGTCCATCTCTGAGCGCAAGTTTCTCCCTCTCTAGAAGGGCAACCGCCTTACTGGATGACGATCCACACGAACAAGCTCATGCTAAGCACCGCACGGCAATGACCGCGTGTGCACACAGGCCCACGCTCTGAGGCATAAGGTCAGAAGGTCAACGAATGAACTGGGGAAGGGAGAAGGACACAACTCAACCCGTGGCACTGGTCTCCCTGCCACTCCCTTTGCTCAACTGGCCCTTTGCTCACCAGCAACCATCTGCCCCTGGACTAAGAAAGCAATCTCTGATACTCCATCTGATACCGTCCCTTTCCTGCTTAACTTAAAACCCACAGTAACCGTGAAAGATACTTGCAGCAGCAGGAAGGCCCAGAGCAGGGCCTCTATGATCCAGGCAGACAGGTAAAGGAGAGTCCTGGAGCCCTCGGTGGCTTTTCAGGCTTTTACTGAGCTTTTACCAGGTATATGGCAGGCGGAGGCCAGGCCGGGAGGCTGGCAGGTCTCCTAGCCCTGGCGAATCTTCACTCTTTCTGGGCTGTGGCGTTCTCTCATGGTCCCTGCTTCTTTGCTAGTTCTGCTCTCGTTCTGCTGCTCTTTCTCGTTCTTCTCTTGTTCCTTGTGACACCACCCTAATAAGCCCAGTCTCAGTCCAGGTGTGCCCACGTATGCATGCCCTCACCCCACTCCAGGTGCCTGCCATCAGGCATGCATGTAGGACCACAGGGATCCATCATTAATGCTAATGGCGGGAGGGCAGAAAAGCCTGATGATTTTTTCACTTACCCTACAATAATGATGATAATAATACTGTAGGGTAAAGAAAATGTCAGGCTTTTCTGCCCTCCCGCCATCAGGATAGATGATGGATCCTTGAGGTCCTGAATGCATGCCTGATGGCGGGCACCTGGAATAGGGTGTGGGCATAGGTAGATGGGATTCACCTGGGCTAAGACTGGGCTTTTAAGGGCGGCGTCATGGGGACGCCAGGAGCAGCAGCAGAAGCCAAAAGAGAAGAAGCCCAAAGCAGAAGCAGAGAATGCCAGAGAGCCCAGATAGAGTGAAGATTTGCTGGGGGCTGGGAGGACTGCCAGCCTCCCAGCACCCCAGCACCCCTGCCTGCCACATACCCGCTGAGCCCCAATAAAAGACCTACAAAAAACCACTGAGGACTCTGACTCCTCCTTTACCCGGTCTGCATGGGATCAGAAAACCTGCTCAGTGGTCCATTCCTGACTCTACAAATACAAATAATTATTTAGTGCTAACAACGTGCCCAGTACTAATCTAAATGCTTTGCATAAATGACACTATTCCTGTAGGGCAGATACTGTTATTATCTAGATTCCCTGTATGAACGAACCAAGAAACAAAGGTAGTGAATGACATCTGTTCACTAAAGCCACACAGTTAGCACATGTCAGAACCAGGATTTAAACTCAGGCTCTGCCACCTGAGCAGGTGTTTGGCATCCACTTCGCACCCACCAACAGGATGCCCGTGACCATCTCCTGTTACCAGGAGAAGCTGGCCAAGGTGTGGAACCTGGGAAGCCGCAAGCTGAAGACCAACAGCTTGGGTCACTCGGGCTACTGCTCTGTGACAATCTCTGCTGCTGTACCTCTATGTGCTTCCAGAGGCAATGGTGGTGAGGCCACACTGAGTGATGTCAACAAAGGCAAGCAACTTATAGCTAGATGGTGGGACAGCAAGCAATGCCCTGTGCTTCAGCCCCAACTGCGGCTGTCTCTATGCTGCCACAGGCCGCAGCGTCAGCGTATGAGGTCACCAGAGAGGAAAAGCAAGGCAGAGCCACGCCCTGAGCACCTCTCTGGTTGGTCTGATGATGCCTAGACTGTTCCTCTGCGACAAGGATGGCAGGTAACCACCAGCACCCATGAGAAAGATATGGCAGAGTTGTGAAAATAAATATAAAAACAAAAAACTGACTTTCTGAACAAAATAAAAATAAAGAACTTAAGTCAGGAGCTGCACCCCCAAATTGAAAGTTCTCTAACATGGAAATTCAATGTATTAATCAATACAGGCTTCCCCTTTGACCCTATGCCCTACCTAACAAACTACCCCCAGCACAATGCAATTAGAATGCTCATTAGAGAGGGTGCTTAGAAGGGAAGCTGTTCCACACTTACACAAGCCATCACCTCCAGAAAGGCTCACAAACATCCAATCGGCCAACCATTACCACAATGAGGGGGTGGAGGAGGAAGCATGAGGAAGCGGAGATGGATAAAACTGCATCGTGACAACAGAGAAGAAAAAGTCTAACAGTCAGAATGCACTTCCAGGTTAGAAAGAAGGATGAAATGTCTCCTTCAATGTATGAGAGGGCTTTTTACTAGGAAGAGATTAGTATTTAGATTGACTGGCTCTGGCTCAATGTAAAATACAAATACAGTTTTGTTTTCTTATAAATACAACAGAGGAGCCACCCAGAAGTTCTGGAATACCAGAAGTCATTCCAGGAGGTATAAAAGGCAAGAATATAGACTTTGAAACAGAAAATATTTGTAAGTGCTAACCATTTATTTCCCTTGAATCTGTTTTAAGATACGATCTGACAAGGTCTTTAAAGGGTTCACTGTTGATTAAACCATTTTCATGGCCTAATGAGTTTGAGCCCTATTAATTCAGACTCTGCTGTGAACATTGATTTTTGTCATAGCAAGGATCAACAGAAGTAACAGTTTTTCAAATTAACTATCTGCTCACAATATTAAGTAGAAAAAGTACTGTGAAATATGTAGTGCCCAAGTATTATTTGTTGCCAACAAATGGGCTGTATTTTCAAGGTTAAGCAGAAGAAAAGCAATCCCTACCTAGATAGAGACAGTTTAGCTCTTTCAGTATTTCAGGTAAAAAAACGTAATGCTAAGAGGATCAAAATCAGAGACAACCTACTCTCCAGCTCTAAAATACCATCATTAGATTGCACAAAGGGATAGAGAACACCAAAACAGAAGGCACTGGTTGAAACAGCCTTGAAGGCAGTTCTGTGCCTCAAATGAAGACTTTTTACCAAAATCTCTGTTTCCCTCTCTCACACTCACTCACATTAACACACACACACACATACACGCGCGCACACACAAACAGCCTGTGTATTCTAACCTTATGACAATCTGTAAATCAAAGATTTTACTCCGCAGGCAGGCAATTTTCCACATTTAATATATTGATAAAGAAAACCACATATAATCCTCTATGTAACTAAACCCAACTTAAAGATGCCATTCAAAAATGCATCATTTAGATCCTCTACCATATTTAAAAATATACTTATTTTGATAGTAACAAAGGCAACTCTGAATATTCACATGAAGCTACAGGTACCCAATTCTAGGCACCTGTTTTGCGTTGCTAGCTCAGAAATCAGCAAAATACGGGTCAAGGGTCAAACAGCCCATGGCCTGCTTTTGTATGGCCCAGAAGTAAAAGATGATTTCTGTATTTGTAAATAGTTTGGGGGCTGGGAGAAGTCATTCAAAAGAATGATATTCTATACCACCTAAAAATTATATGAAATTTAAATTTCAGGGTCCATAAACAAAGTTCTATTGGAAACTTTCACACCCATTGATTTACATATTATCTTTGGCTTTTATGCCACAAAGGGAAGGCCTGAATAGCTGCAAGGAACAGAGAGTGTATTGAAACATTTACTATCTGGCCCTCTTCAAAAACAGCTTGCCCACGCCTTAGAGCTATCATCAGGGACTGACAAAATCTGTCATTAAGGAACAAAGGACAGCAACATGAGCAGGGTGTAATTAATGAAAACAACCTGACAGCAAATCCAGAGCCAAAAAGTAAATTCCTGCTAGAGCTGATCAGTTGATGTCTCCATTTCATGAAATACCCAGAGATCTTGAGTTCCTATATAACATGTGATTCCCTCAAGGCATACCTAAATGTGTGGATCCACATAAAACAAGATGTTTACACAGACAACTCACGGCAGTTTATAACCAGACTTGGAGGTACTGCCATCAAAGAGAAAAGCAACAAAATGGAGAAAGAAAACAGTTATACTCGGGAGACCAAAAAAATGGATTTAGATAGGGCCTCCCTGGTGGTGCAAGGGATTAAGATGCAAATCCCTCAGCAGTGGATTTCAGTCAATCTACCTGTTCTGCTCCTCACAGTCTCTGGTGAATACACACACACACACACACACACACACACACACACACCCTCCCCCGCACCTCTGGCCTATACCCCAGCTCTTGTATGCATAAATAATCTTTTTAAGGAAATGGATTTGGATAAACAGAGATAATTGGGGAAAAATAGTAATTAAAATGTGTTCCAAAGGGGAGGTAAGGTATTATATACATAGGTTAAGTTTACAAGTGTACAAAATAAACTGATAAATATTCAGAGTACACATATTATAGAAAAACGTACATAGTATTTAGAGCCTATGTTAAGGAAATTTTCTCTTATAATTTCTTATATTTTTCAAATGCCAGGAGGCACTGGCAATTTATATTTTAAAAACTGAATCCTTTCTATATCAAAGAAAAACTGTCATTTGCTAGAATTTTAAAAATTTTTATTAAGTCTGTTGATTTCAAGTTGGAGAATTAAGTAGATGTCTCTCAAATCCTTTTTAAAATACATACTTGTTTCTCTAATTACTATAGCTGAAAGTTTACCTTCTATTCTGGGCGTCATATAAATGAATGCACAACCTTTCTCCTCCCTCCATCTCTGTAAATAACTTAAATTTTTTCCTTAAAAGTAAAACTCTGGGGGCCTTCCCAGTGGCGCAGCGGTTGAGCTCTGGGTTGCGAAGCTGCCCGCAGCCTCTGCAGTGCCGGTTCGATCCCCGGCTGCTCCACGGCCACCGGAAGAGGATCCCACATGGCGCGCAGACCTCTCCTGCCGCCCGCTGCTCCCCTCAGCAGTGTCCTTCGGTCCTTCTGCCTGCTCTGCTCCCCGCTCTGACTCTGGTGAATTCTCTCACCCTCCCGCGCTTCTGACTGTACCCAGTGCACGTACAAACAAATAAATAAATAAATAGACATGCCTCTTTAAAAAAAAAAAAAAAAGTAAAACTCTGTGGTTTATCCACACCAAATCAATTCTGTGTAAGTTTTTAAACACAAAGTTCAGGTGAAATTTCTAATGTTTGTTACATATTTCACACGCACAAAAATAGCTGTTTTATATCAGTCTCTGCTAACTGAAAGGGGAAAAAAGACACCCGGGTAGGACTAGGGGTGAAGCTAATAGCCGGCACCAAGAATCACGGCTCATACACAGCCCTCACACTTGTTTCCCAACTGTACTTCACTTTTAACATTACTTTCATTCCTGATCTGTTTCTTTCCAAAGAAGAAACAAGTCAAAATAACTATTTTATCCACCTGAGGTAGAAAGCAGGGGGGAGAGAGGGGGCTGATGACATGAAAATAAGATACTGTGATCATTACCTATAAACAAGTGTGAATACACAGTACAACCAGAACCCCCATGTTATGTTTCTTAAATTCACACTATTTGCACTTACCTAATAAGGCTTTTCTGACAAAAATTTCAAAATGCTTTAACAAACCTTTCAATCATGAATGAAAAATCTGTATTATCCTAGAACAGATAAAGAAAATGAAATCCCCCCAAAATGTACTTTAAGGTTATTCTAATAGGTCAAAATCAAAATGAAAAGTTCAAAATCACAAATCATATCACCCAAAACATATCATAACTAACCACAGGACACATCGACTTCAAGACTGTGACAAATATAGGAAAAGCATACACAGAAATTGTTTTTTAAGTTTACAGTAGTTTAAAATGTAAAACTAAATCTAAAGTTCAAGATTATTTAGTCTGTCCTTTATAACCCTCACTTTTTGCTTCTAAAAGAGAAAACAATTCAAAAACCCAAAGAGCTACACCACATTTTATGACTATGTTCAATAAGTCAAAATGATACAGGTTATATTTTCCCTGAAAATATTCAGAAGTTTAAAAATTAAAGGAAAGAAATGATTGGCATATCATGTTATGAGTTTTGCAGAACGCAAACATTTGAAAAGTTCAACACTGAAACAAGCATTCACCAATTAAGCATCTGGTTTCAACCTTTCCACTTTAAAGAGATGTTTAAAAATGTGTCAGAAAAAGTCAAACTCTCCGATTTGTTTGAGTTCTCTAATGAAGGGTCTGTTTATTTCTTACTCAAAAACATTTGAAAACACAAGCTAAACCATTCCTTTTGCTTAATGTTTCACAAATGCCTAAAAAGCAAACTCAATTCAATTTAGCTGGATCAATATAATTCTAGGTTTTTCTAAGCCAGTGTGTTTTAACCAAGCATGGATATTCCCTAGGGCCAGTAATTTTGATCTAGGCAACTTTCTAAGGCAAACCGAAACTCAGATTTCTACCCAAAACTCACATTCTACCAAATTGGGGCACTGTGCAGTGAAGAAGTTCACAGACATGGATCCTTTTTTCAAAAAAAAAAAAAAAAAAAAAACTTAAACGCCAGAAGTGCCAAGACGCTGAGTTACACTGCCCTCTAGAGTCATCTTCCGGTAATCCTTTTAGCCTGAAATAATTAAATTCTAATCATAAAACCCTTCCCATTACGTCAGCGTTCGGTATTCGAACAGTAGAGACTGGCCTTTTTATATCATTACCAAAACTATAATATTTCAATTATTCTCGGTTATTAAAGGTCACTGTACTTCCAACCAAAGGACAGGAAAGCACCCAAAACAGAATTTCATAATTTGCTTTGCTTTTATTTTTAAGTAGCCCATGTTGCAAGGATCTCTCAAACAAAGATGACCTGCACTATGTATTAACCCCTTCTGGCTAACGAAACCCAAAGTTCATCCATTTGAGCCAGCACACAAGCCTTATCCCCATACAGCCAAGGCTCTCCAGGGCCGCTTCTCGGCTGGCATCTGTCTTCTCCACTCCACCCAGCTCCTGCCTTCTCTCTGCCCAGGCAACCAAAGCCCCAAGGGGATCTTAAAGAGCTACTGAGAGCCATGGCCACCAAGACTTGTAAAGCACAACAGCCACAGCCCATTTTCCTAAGCTGCTACCCAGGGATGAAAAGTAAATTAAAATCATCCCTCTAACCTAATAATTCTACCACAGGCATCTCCACTTGGTTCTTTCTAGTATTCTTCATCTTTAAGCACGTATTAAAAGGCATGTTTTACACTGGTAGTGTAGCTACCCTGGCAGCAGTAAGTGATCAGAGTGTTTTGGGGTATTTTTTTCCCTTGTTTGTTTTAATCTAGATCCACACGAGCCAGTAAGTAATCAGCCCTGCTCAAACCTTTGTGAGAGAGAAATCTATATCTCCTCAATAACAAAAAAATCATGTTTCAAAGAAGAAACCAAAATTAGGGAGCAAAGTTCCACAGCAAAATATCTAATACTACTTTAAACACCATCTAGTAAGTGATCTCTGGCTCCAATTAGCAAATAAAAATAGCAGCATCGTCTGGGGCACAGAAGTGAAGAGAGGATTTCCAAATGCTCTAGAAGCTGACCAGCAAGGAGGGTCCATGCGCCCGAGTGCAGTCTATTTTTGTAAATAAAGTTTTATTGGAACACAGCCCTATCCCTTTGCTTACTTATTGTCTATGGTAGACTCCTTTTGCTTTGTTGAATATTTGCAACAGAGACCAAATGGTCTGGAAAGGCTAGAATACCTCGTCCTTTACAGGAAAAAAAAAAAAAATCTCTCAATTACTGCTCTAGGGCAGATTCCCTCTTCTCCAGACAGGGACTTGAAGTGCAAGCCCAGATGGGAAGCTCATCTGGAGAAAGAAAAAGGATTACAGTAACTGGTATGATTACAACCAGATCCCAGATGATCCATAACCTAAAACACAAAAATGTAATTAATCCCTTTGAAGGTAACTATGTAAATATTTATAGTAGTATGAAAAGGCCCAGATTCTAGTCTACATTTTTGACTCTGATTGTATAATCTTAGAAAAGCGATTTCCTCTCTTTGGGCCTGATTGTTCTCATTTGTAAAATGATAACTAAATTGGGGGTTCGCAACTATCAGAAGCACCTAGAGAGATTTGCTCAAGCACAGATTTGGGGGCATTAGGTTTCTGGTTTCAGTTCTGATTTATAAAGGGACTGGAAGTCTTCAGTCCCATGTTCAAAGCAAGGAAAAAAACTAAACAAACTGAAATCATTAACTTTTCTTAAATTCATAAGACAACTGAAAACAAAGGACAAAGCATCACCCCAAAATCTTAAGAGAGACAGGAAAATACTAAAGACTGCTTTACCTGAAACAAAAGCTAAAGGAATCATTAACTAATAGGGATAGTAACAGCAAGGTTAACAAATTCCTGAAGACTAGCTAAAAGTTAAGCACTCTCTTGGAAAGCCAGACTTAGGAGACCTGTAGGTGCTCCCTTCAGGAGCCTACCACCAGCTGTCACATCAAGGTAACAGAAAAGTCCCCTAGTGTTTTGGGCAGGAGGAAGGGAAAGTAACCATTTTAGAATAGTTCAGAGCATTCTCCACAGCAAAGAGCCCCCTTTAAGAGAAACTACTTTGCCAGAACCTTGCAGACCTGGGGAAAGGACTTACTCAACTCCTAACCCTGATGCCTTCCCATCTGATAAAAGAGGTGGGGAAAAGCTGAGAAGTTTTAAAGGGCACAGTGCTTGGGCCCACTCAAAAACTGAGGCTTACTGTAAGATTACAGAATGTTGCTCCTTCCCGATGTCTCCCCACCAAATCAACAAACCAGCAAAAGTAACAGTGACTATCGCGGAGAGAGCTGCAAGACACACTGCTTAAGGAGGAATTCTCAGGGAAACTGAAAGACACGAGAGGAGGAAAAAACCAGAAAACTAAAGCATCTGGCACCTACGGCAAAGATTAAACATAGTATGGCAGCATAAGCTAAACAAGCCTTAACATATAATTCCACAATTGCACTCGTAGGTACTCAACCAACTGATGTGAAAACTTAACTATACACAATAACGTGCCCACAAATATTTACAGCGTTTTAGATAGCATCACCAAAAGCAGGAAGCAACCAAGATGTCCTTCAATTGGTGGATGGATAAACAGTGATATGCATACAATGGAAAGCTATTCCCCAATAAAAAATGACCTATCAACACACATAAAACAAGGAGGAACTTTAAATGCATATCACTAAGGGAAAGACAATCTGAAAAGGCGATATACCATATGATTCCAGCTATAAGACATGCTGGAAAAAGAAAAATTACAGAAAGTCCAAAAACACCAGTAGGTTGCCAGGGTTCAGGGGAGAAAGAGAGCACTGAACAGTGAAATACTGAGGAGTGTTAAGATGAGGAAAATATTTTGCATGATAATATAAAGGTGAATATATCACACTTTGCATGCAACACTAAGAATGAATCTTAATGTAAACTGTGAACTTTAGTTCATAATAATGTATCAATATCGGTTCGCTAATTGTACCACCCATGTGCTTCTACACGCAAGAGAGTTTTCATTTGATAAACTGCATGTAGTGTCTGTGTGGGTCTGTGTGTGTGTGGTGTCTGCAGGTGGGAGGGGACATGGAAACACTACTATCAGCTCAATTTTTCTATAATTGATCTAAAAATATGGTGTATTTTTTTGAAATTATCGAGCAGCACTCCAGGTCCCATTCAGTGGGTGGGTGGAAAGGCCCGATAACTTACACCTTCAAGCAGCTGCCAGGTGGCAAGGCCGACGGGCAGACGCTTAGAAACCGCCACGCTAGGGCGCCTTCAAGTTGTACATTTTACTATTCTCGCAGCAAGGTTTCCATGGGAACTAAGGTCGCAAATCTCCTAAATGACCCCACTGACCTTGCTTCCTCCAGGCCTGGTCACAAGAGACACCACAGCTCCGCCTCCTCCTCCACGGACCCTCCTCTGCAGAGCCACCGGCACCATGGGCAAGGACACTCAAGGGGCCCTGCGGAGAGCCCATGCGGCAAGGAACTAAAACCTGCTAAAAGCCAAACTGCCAGCCCTGCTAAGTGATCCTGAAACTGGGTCCTGCAGCTCCAGCTAGCACAGAAGCCAGAAGCACCCAGGTTCCCACAGATGCGGAAAGTTGTTTTAACAATAGCTAATTAATGCAGGAGCCTAACCCAAAATATGTATACCATAGGACTACTTCACTGTTGATCCTTGCTTTTATTTTGATTTAGTTGTGAAAGTCTAGAAACTGTCTCCATATTAAATACAAAGTAAAGATCAGTTGCAAGGGCTATTCCACTTTCTCAAAGTATTACGTCTAACTGCACAATTTCTTCGTAAGATAAAGGTTATGGGATGAAAGGATCAGGCAGCATAACACACAAGCACTGACTCACTCTATCATCTTGGGCAAGTTACTGCATTTCCCTGGCTCAGTTTCCTCGTCAGTAAAATGAGGCTCATTCTAGCACCGCTATCATAGTTATACAGGGACTAAATAAATCAAAGCATCACTCAGAAAACTACCTTGCTTGGGTGCTCAATAAATGTTTACTATCATCGCCCTCCTCTGCCAGCTCTCCTCTCATGGCCTGGACAGTCCAAGCCGCTATGAACTGCTCATGTCCCGAAACACCCCCACACTGTTTCCTGCTTTTGTAAAAGGATGACTCTTCTATCTGGAATGTCCTTCCTCGACTTACCTTTCTTTCACTCATCCTTTTAAATTTTTCAAAGGTCTCTTCCTTATACAGAGTCACTGACTTTCCTTTTACTTACTACACCCTCACAGAAACAACCATATAAAATATTTAAATTTATTTACTGCTTACCTTTCCACAAAATTGCAAGCCTCCGGAGAGTAATATCTGGTATGTACTGAATGTCAAGCACTGTGTGCCAGCCACTATGCTTGTATCGGGTACTTTCCATGGGCGATCTACCTTAAACTTTTCTATGAATTATTAGCATCTTTATTTAAATGACAATACAATTTATACGACAAATAAGCACAGTACAGGAACATAACCTTAGCTGTCTGGCTGCAGTTTTGTCTTCACCACCTAATATAGATTATGAATCTGACATCCTTAAAATTTCTGGGAAGCACAACAAAATTTCTAGCAATTAATTTAAGCAGGCAACAGTTTCTGAAACACATATGGGGCTGGCATTTTTACTGGCTTGTTTAAGCTTTCTGGAGGCGGTCTACACACACACAGCATATACATATAAATTACTTTCTTCTTACACAAATAAACAGTAGTGTACTTTCTACATCCTTCTATTATTTGTATCCCTCACTGATCTTGGGAGATTGTTTCAGGTCAGTGCACACCAAGTGCCTCATTTCTTATTACTTCTATATAATAATTCTATTTTGTGAGTGCACATATGCATTTAACTATTTTTCTATATTGTTTGCAGCTTTTTGCTGTAATATAAAATGCTTCAGTGAGAATCCTTAAACATACAGATGAATACAGAATTTATGATTACATAGTATAGTAAATGTAACATCACAGCAAATATAAAATCTGGAAAAAGTCTATAAAATCTAAGTAACAGAATACTGAGTAATTCTTTAAATTCTTCTCTATTTCAGCTACCAAATTTATACTTTTCTTAAAGCATGTTCTTCTTTCAAATTCTCAATAAATCACCAATATTGAAATATTTTATCAGCACTCAGAACACCCCCAAAAATTCCAAATATATGAGAATCTGAAAAAGGGTGTGGCCCTTGGTATATAACCCAAATAAGCAAACAAGGTAACTTAGAAGAATCACGTTTCAACTTGTGTAAGTTTACAAAGGCATATAGTTAAGCACAGTTAAACTGCACCAAGAGTTATTTCCTTTAGTATCTCAACACTCTCTTACACTGACACTTGATCTCCACCAAAAACCAAGTGTTCCCTAGTGTTCACTAGAGGTGTCTGTTATATGTAAGGGAAGCAAGAAAAAAACAAAAACAGAACCTTCAAAGGGTCACTAGTTGACATCTTCCTTCTTAGCTTCCTTCCTGTATAATTCCCTGAAGTCCTAGCCAATAAAGAATGGTTTAACTCTTCTTACTGGAGGTGGGAAAAAATTATTTTTTTAAAGATTTATTTATTTATGTATATACTAACTGGGGTGTAGACCAGAGGTGCAGGGGGTTGAGGGTGAGAGGATTCACCAGAAACAGAGTGAGGAGCAGAACAGGCTGACTGAGTAAAATACACTGCTGAGCGGAGCAGTGGGTGAGACAGGAGAGGTCTGCTGCACCACATGTAGGTAGCTCCCTGGCCAGGGATAGAACTCAGGCTATAGGGGTGATCATGCTGAAACTTTAAGCCACCAGGGAGGCCCCTCCATCCATAGAGAATTTATGATTATATAGTACAGTAAATGTAACATTGATCATAGCAAATATAAAATTTGCAAAAAGTCTGTAAAATCTAAGTAACAGATTGTTGAATAATTCTTTAAATTCTCTATTTCAGCTACCAAATTTATACTTTGCTTAAAGCATGTTTTTCTTTCAAATCTTCAATAAATCACCAATACTGAAATATTTTATCAGCACTCACAACACTTTCAACTTCTCAGGCATTTCTCAAGTGTCTGTAAAATAGTATCCAAAATTCACAATGGCTTTGAAAGTTCCTAGGAACTTCCTGCTCAAAATCTGGGCTCCAGACATTGTGAACCTCTTTATGCTGCTTGTGATGTACAAAGACACCTGTTGGGCTTGTCTTTTACTATTTTGCTTTGACGCTGAGCCCCTGCACATGGGTTTCCTCTCCCCAGAATAGCCTCCCTTTCTCCCCATGTTGCCAGACCCCAGGTTCAGCTGGATGACTGTACCATTCTTTAAGTCTCAACGTAGGTGTTGCCTGCTCCAAGTCAGGTGCCCCTACTAAAGCACACCCAATAGAACCTCTTCTTCACCATTTTGAACACTTACCACGCAGGTATTGTTAACTATCTCATCTTCCGTATTTTTACCTCTATGGTGTGAAGAAAAATTTCTTCCTCATCACTGAATTTCAAAGAGTTAGCAAGAACGAGAACAAAGTAGGCGCTCAATTAAGTATCAGTTCAGCAAAAGACTGTTAAATGAAAGAGGAAAAAGACATTAGGAAGTGAATAATGGCTTAAAAGGAAAAGATTTGGTTCTGACATTATACCTGACATGTTGATCAGTGTACATGCGATAAAACGAGTCCCTATAGAGGATTCTAAAGGTGAGGAGGAAAAGCCTTTCCTCCATGTTTAACAACAAAGATAAAGTAAAATATAAAGTCTCAAGGGGAAAAACAAATTCAACCAGATGATAATATATAAATTTATATGATTATATTGTTCAAGATAAGCAAAAAGACGGTTCATTTTCAAGGTGACAGTCCCATTCTGGTGCAGTATGTACATTAAAGGGTTCAGTTTATTTACAGACAATAATGAAAATCAAATATTACAACATGACATTCCACAGCACACTATGCTTCCACAGAAGAAAATCAATATATCATACTCGTTTCCAGCGACTTATTTACCCAACCGCAGATCTAGAATCATTATGCAATGCAAACAGCCTTCTCAAGCACTTTGAACCCATCTGAAATCAAAACTAGGCCTTCTCTGACACTTATTCCAAAAGGGACTCTCTTGCCAACTCTCCAGGAATTTGTTCAGGACTATAAGGAGCAAAAGCTGTGGGCTGGAACAGTATGTAAATTTGCTCTACCACTACAAAAGGATATTTAGGATTACTGGTCCTGTAATTGCTCCCACTCAACAATGCTGGTTTAATTTTATCGGTTCCACACTGACGAGGCTGGTCTATCTGACCAGACATAAAGTCTTGTGCCTTTCTACCTTCCCGATACTAAGTGCAGTGTTAGTCTAACAGCAAAAGCTTAACAAACACAGGCCAACTGCTGAGCTCAAATGACCAGTTACAACTTCCTCTATAAAAACATCCCACAGTATAATCACCAGAGCTGCCTTGGTAAAACTGTCATACAACCAGGGCCAGAGTCACTCATGCTCACATATTCCCATATATATTTTTAACACTAGTCCAAAATCGAGAAAAAAAATCCAAGTACCCAATATGTTCATGTGATTATTTTTCTTTAACTGTCTTTATTGCAGTTGATACACATTTCGCTGTCTATAGTTTCTTCATGCATACATCCAAGTCTAATCAAAGAAAGGCAATGAAGTGATACTCAAAAAAGGCCTCAGAACTACCCTCTCCTTGACACTTGCTCCAACCTCTCCCTGACACTTGCTCAGCTGTCACCCTCCCCACCCATTCCTTGACCCACCACTCGGTACCCAGGCTCACCTCCCTTTCCCTTCCCATTTTATTTTTCTCCATAGCACTGAGCAACATCAGTATGCCTATACTTTTCTTTACTGCCTGTTTTCTCCCACTGGAATGTTCTTTGCGAATGCAGAGACATTTTGTTTTGGTTTTATTCGCTGCTGCTCCCTCAGTACCCACAACTGTGTGTCAAACACAGTCGGTGCTCAACAGATACCGGCTGAATGAATGAAAACAGAGTCTCAGGAATTGATTGTAATACTGAGACCATGAAAGGAAAAGCTCGCCAAGTGGGAGAGGACATATATTTGAGAGGTTATTTTCTTTAATTTAACTTAAAGCCCAAAGGACTTTATGAAATTAAATTGCTACTCAAGTTGCACCCAAAGATCACCACAGCTGCCCCTGAGTAATTGCTCAAGTGCGTTTTAACAAAAAGCAAAGAATTCTATGCCCAGTTTCAGTACTGGAGCAAACCCTGCTATGGAAAAATGCAAATTACTTAAATTCCATTCGTGTCCAGTTAGGGATTTTTATATAGTACCTCTCTTAACATTATGAGGCACGGGCTAACTGCAAAAAGAATTCACTTTTACATTTGTTTGTAACAGAATTTTCCTTAGATATAATTTCCCTGGTACTGTAATTCTTCACAAGCGTGACAGCAAGCTGAGGTGGCCGCATTCTTAAACAATGCCTAAAAGACTTGTACATAGCAACATCACTGGTGGGTAAATTTTAGATCAAGTAACTGATGGAAAAAATTGTACTATCAGGTGTGCCATTCGGCCGGTAAAACAGATTAGGGGACACAGAATTGATCTAACCAGCCCCCAATATTTATTTGGTCAGAAAAAGATCACCTTCAAATTTAAACGAGGCAACAAAATAAAGTTAAAAAACACAGAAGTAGAGGGTGCTGGTTAACAAATATTCAGTAATCCAAATGCACAGTTCTAAGAGCTGAGCTCTGTAGTAATAGACGAAAGAAAGCCGATGGAAAGATACATACTGAAAGATTTTAAAAGCCATTTAACACAAAATAAACAGGAATTGTTGCAGCATGGGGGAAAATGCCATAGTCTAAAATGGAAAACTTCGCAATCACCTGGATCCGGTTCACTAGAAATCACATATTAGAACGACCTGATTTTTCTTTCCTAGCTACGGTGTTGTTGGTGCCGTCTTCCTACCTCCAGTCACGCAGGTCAGTGAGGGGCTGAGTCACACGTGTGCAGTCACCTCGACCTCGAGCCACTTTAATGACTACCATGGACACCCCCCACCCCCAGGGGTGGCACTTATGGCTACGGGTATTATGCTTTTCCATTTCTATCATACCCTTGGCCTGGCTCAAATCTCTTAATCATCAAATCAAACCACTGCAAAGAGGCGGCTAATGAGATTTAAAATTTGTTTAAAACTTGTTAGATGCTGCTTTAACAGTTCTGGATTTTAACCACCACACTCTAATTGGCACACACCAACTCCCACCACCTAAAGCCCCTTCCCTTTCTTATCTATTTTCAACCTCTCCGATTTGTTAAAAGGCCAGATTCAAATGTCATCTCTGGGGCCTCCCTGGTGGTGCAAGGGGTTAAGTCTCAGCCCTATGAAGCTATCACCAGCCACTGCTGGTGCGAGTTCTATCCCCGGCTGGCCAGGGAGAAACCCACATGGTGAAGCAGACAGACCTCTCCTGCCTCGCCCACTGCTCCCCTCAGCAGTGTATTTCAGTCCATCCGCCTGTTCTGCTTCCCACTCTGTCTCTGATGAGTCCGCTCACCCCCCGCACCTCTGGCCTACACCCCAGTTCTTGAAAGCATAAATACATTTTTTTTAAAAATCTTCTTGTTGGATCCCCTAGCTCTAGGGAGGGAGCCTAGGGCCGCAGACAGCATCTCGGCCACAGCACGAGGGAAGCCTGACTGAGAATGTAGTCAACATAAAGGAAGACAGAGGAAGACGACAGAGGAAAAGAGACAGACTTACAGCTTCTCTGGATTTTCCTGCCCAGGTTTATTCACAAAGCTTCCAGATCATGCAAACTCAACACACCTTATTTGTTGAAGCCGGATTCTGCCACTCGTCAGCAGAAAAAGTACTGAGCCAAAATTATAATAAATGGTGCTGGGGCGGAAGGAAAAGCAACACACCTGGCAGGTAAGAGAAGAGCAAGGACGGGAATGTGGCGGCAGCGCAGGACGAGCGCGAGGAGGGCGGTGGGGAAGGGCCGGAGCGCACCGCAAGGGTTTGGGCTTTCACCTGGTGAAATGTCAGGGGCCATCAGTCTCCGCAAAGACGGGGCCGGCTCTAACCCAGCTGTGAAAGGACACTGTCTGCAGGGCTGTGAGCACACTGTGCATGGCTGGGGGTGGGCTGACCCTAGAAGCACAAGGCCTTCTGAGAGATTACTGGAGCGGCCGGGCCACAGACACGGGTGGCTCAGGCCAGGGGTAAGTTTGTTTTTGAAATATCCCACTTTGGGGTTACCAGTTACAACTCCAAAGACACAGATAAATCGACATATGGTCTGCATGCCTGATGTACTGAGGATCAACTACATGTAAGATACGCTTCAGTTACCCCCTCCTTGCCGGATCTAGGTTTCTAGTCCATTATTCTCCCCTAGACTCAAGGTCCATCTACTATCAACCTAAAATTCATGAGGCAATTAAAAAGGCAAGGCAAGCTTATTTGGGATCAAAGAATTGAGATTCAGGGTTCAGAGAGTCAGGTAGAAAACTAAATGTGCCACAAAGGGGGAGATAAGGAGGGTGTTATAGGAGGAAAAAAGAAAAATGCAGTAGCAGTTAAAGTGTTGATTAGTGTTGACACGCTTGAGCTATTCTTAGTCACACAGCTCTGTGTGCCGGTTCTTCCAAAGGACGAGAAAGGAACTGACTGATTCTATGCTCAGTTCCATGACCATCAGGTCTCATGATCCAGGTTAACTGTTTCTTAAAACAACTGCATCCAAAGGCCTCAGTTCAAAGGTCTTCGTCCCATTTCAAATGAGGCAATGAATGAAATTTCTGCTACCGGCTCCCCAGCTCCATTTTTAAAAACGGGTTTCAGAGATGTCAACGTTTCACAATGCAGTCAACTACAATCCTCGTGATACCCCATTCACACTTTGTCCCCAACACCAGCTCCGCCTTTACTCCCTAACCTGATTGGCTCATTAATATTACTCCTTGTCCTATTTTTACCAATTGTAAGAAGAAAACAGGTTTTTGGTTAGAAAAGCAGCTTTACTGCAGGTGAAAGTACGCACGTGAGAGTGTAGGCAGCTTCAGAGGAGAAACGCCAAAAGAAGGTCCCTTTACCGGTCATGGTCAGTAGTGCTATGTCATTCACCACACACTAAACAGAGCTTCACTTCAACCTCAAGACAGCTCTGTGATGCAAATACTGTTATTACTGCTACCATTTTAGAGGCAATACAGATGAGCTCAGAAAACTGAAGTAGCCTGCCGGCTCCATTCCTCACAGATCATGAACAACTACCTCTACCCCTCTCCATCCAGTCTTACATCAATGCGGAACGTCCCATAACTAGCCTTACTTACCACGGGACAGTCTCACAGGTCACGCTGCTAGGGCTTGTATTGTCCTGCTTCCAACTTTTCCCCACGCCATGTCATCATCAGACACGCTCTCCATTTCCAAACACAAGCTCTGTGCTCGTTCTAGATCAATGCGCATGTAGTAATTCTAGCACCAGCAATTTACTAAGCATTTCTGCCTAGCATCCCAACTCCCAGAGACTCGCATTAATATTGCCAAGGAGGAAGAACCTGGTGTGTGTGTGCACAGCATCCTCTTTCAAAGGCTGGGCCATCAAACATTTCAAGCACTTCGTCCCACTTAGTCGCACCTTCCTAAGCTACTCCTTTCTCATCTTACCCAATCAAAACTGCCATTAAGGCCTAATAGGTACTGATTCGATTTCACAGTGAGCTACCAGGGCATATATACTTTAAAAGAGAAACTAATTAGACAAATGAGTCTCTAATATGATTGGCACATCACAGATTTCAAAGATAACGATAGTAATAACAATAGTGAACATCTATCAAGCCCTAGTAAGCTATGTGCCAGGCACTGTTTTACTTGCTTTACTGTATTTAATCATCTAGTGCCTTACTCATCACGATGCCCTAAAATGAGCGTAACAATTATTATTATCATCACAACTTCTGGAGAAGGAATCTGAGATTTGGAGGAGTTAAGGAACATGTCACACACGTCCAAGGTCAAAAAAAAGGTCACAGTCAGTAAATGTTGTCAGGGTTCACTCCCCAGACCGATGGGTCCCCAACACCTCATTACTAAACAACTCCACCACAGCTGCTAACTCCCCACAGATGGGGGTGGGGGGGTATTGTTTCAAGTGCCTTCATCTGTTTACAAATGTTTCTTGAGAGTTTATCTTGTTCAGAAAACTATTCCTGACCCTGGGAATTCAATTGCAGACAATATTTTTGTGGAACTCAGGAAGAATCGTAATATTTAAGTTAAAATGTCAGTAACACAATTTCAGAAAATAAATGGTTTGGAAAACACAACAGATAAGGTGCTGACCCGTGATGGGCGACTCTAGACACAGGCCGGCGAAGGCCCCCTGGGGAGTAACACACAGGGAGAACCAAGTACCGGGACAGCAGAGGCAGCACCCGGCCGCAGCCCGGGCCGGGGACACACTGTGACCCTCCGTGTGCAGTCCGCTGGCCAGTTCTGAGCACAACAGAAGGGAGGGCGACGCGAGCGAGGCTGAAAGCACGGGCAGGGACCTGGCCAAGCCGGGTAACGCTGGCACAGGCCACAGGAGCCAGCTGAGGTTCTGCTCCAAGTGGGAGGACTCCTGGAGGGTCCAGGCAGGAGAACGACTTGCTCTGTTTCTGAGAAAGCGGCTCCCTCTGCGGTAAGAGGTGCTTGCATGCGGGGAGGCCGAGCAAGACGCTGCCCAGGCCCGCGGGCGCCCGGCAGCAGGCCCAGGACGGACGCCGGGAGGGGGGCGCCTGGGGAGTCGTCTTGGCCCAAGACATTCCCCCACCAAGCTAGGCAGTGTCCAGGCTCTTTCAGTGGCTTTTTGCCCACTCAGGTCAGAACGAAGGGCCTGTGCCCTGGAATCCCACCTAACAGCTGGATCCAGGCCAGGGTGCCGTCATCACGGGCAGGCGCTTCCCTCTGGCGGCCCAGGTCCTCTCCTCTGCGGGCGCCCAGACCCGCTCCAAGGGGCAGTTTGCTCAGATCAGTTTGCAACACCCGCTGAGACCATCGTAACCTCTGCAAAGCGCTTTTTCATTTTCACACACACAACCAGCCAGTTTCTAACCTTCTGAAACTTTTCCACTGCAGTTAATTAATAAAGATTAGTCGATCAATGCCTAAGATTCTTGTCAGGAAAGGTACAGTACTGAGTGTTCTCCAGAATACTACTACATTTTATTTTAAGTTTCCATACCAGCCAACTCCAGTTCCTTTTAGAACAACCACATATTCCAATTAAACTCCAAAATGTTACACCATTTTACGCCATCAAAATACCCTCAAAATAAGACCTCCTCTGCACAAAGGCCCACAACAATTCTTTTGTATCAGGCATCATAAGAACAACATTAGGGCCTCCCTGGTGGTGCAAGGGGTTAAGACGCAACCTATGTAGCTGTCTTGCAGCCACTGCAGCAGGAGTTCCATCCCTGGCCAGGGAGCAACCCCCACGGTGCAGCAGACCTCTCCTGACTCACCCTCTGCTCCCCTCAGTAGTGTGTTTCAGTCAGTCTGCCTGTTCTATTCCCCACTCTGTCTCTGGGGAATCCTCTCACCCCCCACACCTCCAGCCTGTACCCCAGCTCTTGTATGCATACATAAATAAATCCTTAAAAAAAAAATAAGAACATTAGTTATTTGGGTTACAACTTTTTTAAGATTTATTTATGTATGCGTACAAGAACTGGGGTGTAAGCCAGAGGTGCTGGAGGGGGTGAGAGGATTCACCAGAGACAGTGGGGAGTAGAACAGGCAGATCTACTGAAATACACTGCTGAGGTGAGCAAGAGGTAAGATAGGAGAGGTCTGATGCACCATGTGGGTTGCTCCCTAGCCAGGGATCGAACTCATGTTGCAGTGGCTGGTGATAGCTTGACAGCACTTTCCTTAGCCCCTGCGCCACCAGGGAAGGCCTGGGTTACAACTTTCACCTACAAATAGTCATGGTATCTTGGCAGGCTCTGGATCTGGTAATTTTACATTTTTTTTCATTTTTTTACCATAAAATTTTAATTTTAGCCATCAAATACAATCATACTCTTGCCACTAACTAGCTGATATTAAATATTACATTTTTTTCACTTATCAACAGTGCCTTTAAAAATACACTTAAAAGATGTATACTTACCTATTGCTGCAATCTCATAATTTCATGTTATCAAATGCCTTAAATTTCCACAAATACTGTTGTCAAGCACAGAATCTTAGAACACTGTTTTCCTCCCCAGCTGAAGCTGTGCAGGCACCAGATAGATAGTAAATGCATAGTAAATGTAGTAAATATTCCTTCGAAAAAACTGCTAAGGAAAAAAAAGTAGAAAATGCTTCCAGCTGAGGACACAGGGATGGGGACAGCACCCTCTAGGCCTCATGCCACAGCTCATTCTAGCAAACGCCTCAGTGTGACTGCACAACCAGAATCCATCAAAGTCAGCCACCCCAGGGATTGTGCTGAGAGCACTGGATTCTGTGGACATCTCCTGCACCTGTCAAGGGCTGCACGCAGCAGACAAAATGCCGTGCAATCGCCAATCAGGGTTTCTCACAGTAGGGATATTCTTTCTGAAAAGGTGAATACTAATTTAATCAGTATTTCTCCAAAAAATGAAGGTAGATGCTTCTGATTAATATATACACATTTCTACTCCCAAGTACATGCATAATATAATAAACCAAATGCTGTATTAAAATCCCTTGGCTCTTGATGATGACTGTGTGTGCACACGCGTGTGTGCACGCATAATGAAAGATAGTGTAGCTAAGACAAAAGAAAGGAGAAGACAGCAGTTAAGACATGAGAAACTAAACATTAAACACTGAATTAAACACTGTATTCTTTTCCTCTTATCATGGGGAAGCATTTTTAATAATGGCTTGAGTGTCTTGATAAAGCATCCGAAGGAAAGTCGGAGTATATAGGTAAGATATACTCAGATGAATTTCTCTTATACACATTTTCTACAGTCAGTGGGCCAAGGTTCTGATCCCCCGTGCTTTTAGAATGAATAGTTATGTTACACAGGAAAAACTTCAGAGATTTTCATTGTCAAAAAAAAAATCTTACTAAATGCTTAAGAATTATGAACAATTAGGATCTGAAGAGCTCTTAATTTGGAGGGTTTCTTTTTAAATGTCACCTTTACTTCTAAGTGAAAAAAAAGTCACAAAATATTTTAGCTGTGATATAACACAGCCTAAGAACTTAAAAGCTTTCTTATAGACCATCCTTACAAAACTAGGGGGGAAAATGCTAATTACCCAGTAGTAAGAACTGAGACATAATTTACAAAATTACTTTTATTAAACAGGTGTTTTCTTACTTATCTGTAATACTGGGAAAATGTTTGCCATTTTAAGGCTTCTGGCAGAGGCAAAGTTTAAATTTATTTAACTGAAGAATAGAGAAACTGACACTATAAAAAAAAAATCATTTTCTTTCATATTCTGTATCCCTTTCTCTTGATGTGATTTAATATGTGTGTGCACGCACATATTACTAAGTGCAAGATCCACCTGCCTTTTTTTTTCCTATTCTCTCTGAAATTAATCTCTATTTATCAGCAAAAAGGAAAGCTCTCAGTTTAATAAGGTTTTCAGTCACAATTTGCCTTTCATAGCTTCAAGCTACTGTAATACTGAACATATCAAAGCGTGTGCCCTTATTCACAACATTGTGCCACTTTCCAAAGGGAAAAAACTAAATGGCTCTCCCCAAAAAAAATTATCCAATGATGCTGAATTTTGTTTTTGTTTTGTATTTCTAATCCTCCTACCACCTACTTAAAAGGGAAAGAAGAATTTTTTAGTTTTTTAATTTATTTTTGTGCAGAAAAACTGGGGTAAAGGGGGTGAGAGCATTCACCAGAGACAGAGTGGAGAGCAGAATAGGTGGATCTACTGAAATACACTGCTATGGGGTACAGGGGGGGAGACAGGAGAGGTCTGCTGCGCCAGGTGAGTCAGCTCCCTGGCCAGGGATGGAACTTACATCACAGTGGTGACAGCGCTGAGACTTAACCCCTAGGCCACCAGGGAGGCCCAGAAGAGAAGCACTTTCTTTGCAACTTTATATTCATGTACTAGCTCTTTAGCTTATGAACAGTCTCATTTAAAAAAAAAAAAACAAAAAAAAAGGAGGGGGTAACACCATCAGAGGCATCACCCATTTACATCATGGAAGGCACGAAGCTGCACCATTCCTATGGCCTATGTTCAGAGCACAAGCGCAAAATGATACAAACTGTAAAGTGGGTAACTCAAAACAGTTTTAAGATAGTGTACGTATTTTATCTCAGTGAGCAACATAGTTTAAAAGAACACTGACCACTGAGATATACTGTGACTTTACAGGGCACAGGTGAACCAAGCTTCCAAGCCAGTCCCTTTTCCTGTGCTAGACAAATTATTCAGAAATGAACCCATTTCCTTTGTAGGAAAACTGACGGAGGTGGACCATGCGGGTGCCTGGTGGGGGGGGGGGGGTAGTGTGGTAGCATACATCTGAAGGATGTAATCCTATACCTCTAAATGATATACACTGTTGTGAAGCAATTATTACCTCAATTTTTTTTTAATGGGGGAAAATAAAAAACTTACCAGAAATAGAAAATGACCTTGTATTTGATGGATTTTAAAAGATTTGTAAATGTTAACTCATAAAGAAATACAATGAAAATAATCTGAGGTGTCAAACTTTAAACCATGTCATGTTTAAATTTTGCTTTCATAGCTACTACTTAAAAATATTTCTCAAAAACATTTTAAACAAAGCCCTAAAGAAACCTCTGATTAGAAATTATTAAGCTGTATATATTGTTAAAAAATAATAATCTGTCCTGTGCTATTAGCAAGAGATGTACAGCGTGCTATTTTAATAGACCTAAATGAGGAAGGATCAATATTATTTTAATTTTTAAAGGTCTGTTTATGAAATGCAATCATCCTTCATTAAAAATGCAAGCGGTGCTTCAGCAAGAGGTTAGCGTAAATGATTCATAGAGAGATCTCGCTCTCTCTCCAGTATAATCTTCCTCTCCTGGGACTTTCCTTCGGATGCTTTATCAAGACACTCAAGCCATTATTAAAAATGCTTCCCCATGATAAGAGGAAAAGAATACATCCCCCATTCCCATTCACCACTATCTCATCCATCGGAGTGATTTATCTTTTCTAGTCAAAGGTAAAATTAATTGCTTATATTCCACACATTTTTTGCAATCACATTAAGAACATTTTATAATATTCAAAATAAGGAATTCAGTATTTCCCAAAGTTAGATGCCTTAATTTACTTACCTAACCACCTGACACTACAGTGTAGCCTTTCACTGAAATTAAAGAAAACTGACCTTGTATTTGATGGATTTAAAAGATTTGTAAATGTTAACTCAAAGTCAAGGCACTCCAAATTTAAATTCAATTCTCTTCTATTTAAAAATGCTAATGAAAATGGCTGTTCCAGTGCAGCAGCATCTGGCTCATTATAACATTCAGTTTTAACTAATAAGTCCTTAATTATTAAACTCTAGTGTTCAATTTCTTTCGCATGGGTAAGCCAAACACATATTGCTACAATTAAAAATACCTGGGATAAATTAGTTTTAACAACAAATCACGGAAAAGTCTTCTTCTCCCTTCTCTGTTAAATAAAACCCCAAGTATCTCATAAAGGACACGCATTGAAAGGCCACCATTACACATCTGAACGGCCCCTATGTGGGTGCTGCACTTATGGCCAGCAAATAACTCACTCTGCTGGGTGCTCGGGCATGATGCCTGGAGCAATTTGTCTCCTGTGCAAATGGGCGGGTGTGTTTCCAAGTGCTTTTTCAAAATAAATGTGTCAAAACCGAATGTGTAATCATATGCCTAATTCTGACTTTGGAAAGCCGACTCTGCCCCCACCCAGGCTGATGTTTTCATTAAGGTGTTCCTGAATAGACTTAAGCAAGGTATTAATGGCACATCGTGGCGTCTAGTAGAGACTGAAAACCCTGAGAGAATATGTTTGGTTTTAAGCCTTAATATATATTAAGGAGTTTTTCATTTCTCGCTTCCATCCCCCATTCCCACCTTCCCCCCCCCCACCCTTTTAATCAGCAAAATCGACAGGACAGACTGAATATTTTACAATGGAGTTGCAGAATACGTGTGTTCAATCGTTTGGCTTCCCAGAAGATTCATTACAGTTACATTAGAAAGTCAAATCAGGCAATTCTGCAGGAGGGTGAAAGCGAGCCTATGAAAGGAGGTTAATACAAAAGAATTTCATTTTAAATAGAGGACATTTAGGACTTTAAAAAGCAACATTATGGTAAAATTTCCAAGATATCTGTTCTCGTGTTAGCCCGCACTTCACAGGTCTAATTTCTGAGATGTCTAAATGCTTTTCTAGGAAAGAGTGGGAGCACGAAAGGGAGGAGCGAGCTGATCTGCAAGGTCTGCCATCTTAATGAGCCTCGCGCTGAGAGCACTGCAGACCTATGTTTACTCTCACTCATGAGGAAGGAGTCCTTGCAGCCTCTGCTCACAATGACAAAGCAGGAGTCAAGTAAAATTCAGTGTTTGGCCATGTAAATCCTCGTACAGGTTTTGAGTGGTTTGAATGTTTGTTTTCCTGAGTGTAAATAAACAAAGATTTTCAGATCTTAATGTATTTATATGACAAAAAGCAGTGTTGTTATTTTTCATGATTAGTAGCAGATCTATCCACATAAACATCTTCTCAGGCATACATATTTAACCAGCATTTGTGTATAAAGGTTCCCCTAGCTAATCTTAAGAATTCAATTTGTTTCCACTGGTTTTCAGATAAGCAAAAATAAAAAATGGCTACCTACTGGAACAGAAAGTAAACTGCAAACGTCTTCATTCCGTACAGTAAGCTACAGAATACCAATTTCAACTCAATACAAAGGCTCACCTTCTGCATGAGCAATTTGAAAGCCTAAATATCACAAGCGGAAAGAGCAGCTAGTGGTGCTGACAGGCAGGAGAGGCGGCTGTCTTCAGTGCTCCCTTTGGCAGCAGTACAGATGGACTCTGGAGGCCACAGGCGAGGCTTAATTTAATATGAAGCTAAATAGAGTCAAAACATCTGGTGCACTACTGATGGTTATCATGACACATTAAGTCTGACATCACACACAAACCCATTCAAATATTCTATTTTTATCCTATATACCTAAAACACAAAGCTAACAATCTACAGTACTTTTGTTTTTCATCTCCTCTAACAACCTTCTATTTAAGAAAGGCCAATTTTGTAGGTTCTACTGTTTACACCACTTGGGAGACATGAGTAAAATGACTACAAAATTTTGTCAATAAAACACCCAGGGGCCCATGCACATGAGCATCCCTGTGGTGCAAGCTTCATTAGCTCTGTGGACAATCTGCCTCTAGGGAGGGGTGAAAGGCAGTGTAGGGTGAAGACTAAAGACAGAAAGTGGCACACAGAGTTGGTACAAAGAATAAAGAGATGTACTCTAGAAATCAGACAACTTTGGAAGCACACACATCACCAAAAATAAACTACATTCTCTTAGAACGGATTTGTAACATATGTTCATAAATGCGAAACACCAAATTCACGGCAGACCACTGAAACAGAAGTACTATTATAAAGGAAAAACGTTAATGAATAAACCAAATGATCAATTTTATAATAGTGAAAGACAAGGAACAAGTATAATTTTTATGAGCAACTTTTTCATAAGACAGAATTAGTCTTCAACAATGTGCTATTTAAAAAAGGCAAAAGGGGCCTCCTCTGGTGGCGCAGCGGTTGAGCACGGACGGGGCTGCGAAGCTGCCCACAGCCTCTGCAGCACCGGTGAGGGTCTCACATGGCGCACAGACCTCTCCTGCCGCCCACTGCTCCCCTCAGCAGTGTATTTCGTTGGTCTGCCTGTCCTGTTTTCCCCACTCGGGCTCTGGTGAATTCTCTCACCCTCCCGCACTTCTGACTGTACCCAGTGCTTGTATAAACAAATAAATATTTTATAAACCAATAAATAAGTAAATAAATGAATGAATGAATGAATGAATGAATGAATGAATGAATGAATAAATAAATAAATAAGGCAAAAGACGGGGCCTCCCTGGTGGCGCAAGGGGTTGGGCACTGCACTATGAAGCAATCCGCAGCCTCTGCAGCACTAGTTCGATCCCTGGCCGGCCAGGGAGCAGCCCACATGGCGCAGCAGACCTCTCCTGACCTCTCCTGACCTGCCTGCTGCTCCCCTCAGTGGCGTACTTTGGTTGATCTACCTGTTCTGTTCCCTGCTGCTCTGTCTCTGGTGAATCCTCTCACCCCCAGCATCTCTGGCCTATACCCCAGCTCTTGTATGCATAAATAAATCTTAAAAAAAAAAAAGGCAAAAGACTATGTGTAACTGAAATAACTACTGCCTAGACTATTATATTCAAATTACTGTGCTTTTATTACATTGCTTTGAATGATACTTGGTGAAAAGAAATTTTAATTCTACCACTAAAGAAAATTACCCTCACCCATACTCTTTGAAACAACAAAAAAAGGACCTAGACCCTGATTGTGCATCCCAAAGAGAGAATAGTACTTCATAAAGCAGACTCAGTACAATCAAAATGAGAGCCATATTTCTGGTTAACTTTTTTCATCTTGACTCAAGAGCTGAAAAACTATTAAAATTAATGCATCAAACTATCATAACTCTGTCCTTTTTATTAGTGGTTATATTCTTTCTAAAATATTAGTCCGCTTTGCTGCACTCGTGTATCTTTTTGAAAGCTCTCTTTGAAGACCAGGACCACTTTAACATTAGAAGGGAAATGTATAATTTTATTAATTTGGCACTGAAAATAATCTCTAGTTTTAGCAGGTCTGAAATTTTAAAAATGATTCTCATTAGAAAATTTACAGAGGTGAAAGATAATGAAGCTACTTGCCAGTCGACATAAACCCACACACAAGCACCAACCACTGGAAAACAGCATAAAATAAACACTTTTCGATTCCTAATAAATGATTTCTAATAACCATGTCCTGAATCATCTTTCCCTAGGTTATCAAGTGACTGCTCCATTTTCCTCTTCACTAAATAATCGATTTTTCTAAAATTAACATTGAAGAAATACCACTGGAAATGTTCATCCTCTACCCACAACTAAGTGAGCAAACTACATCTAGGACTGCCAAAATCAAACTCTCTTCTGCACTGTTAATCTAACACGATATATAATGATCCACCAAAAGGGATCAAGAGTTTACAGAATACCCAAGAATCCTGTTGGAGAAACAAATATGAGACAATAAGAAGAAAAACAGGATAATTTCATTTGTGGCTGGTTTTTATTTTCCTATTCTGAATTTTTCCCATAGCTGATCAAACTTTGTAGCTGGATTTTTAAAAAGCTGGTAGAAAGCACTAATATTTATTAATTAATTGGACTTCAACTTTCTCTTCCATTTTAAAGTATCACTTCAACCAAAATACCAACACTCTTTTTACCAAAGACAATCATCTTCCCTATCATGAAGAGGTTAAATGTTTGATACTCAAACAAGGACACAAAACAGGATTATTCTCTCACCTCAAGCTTAAGAAGATATTTAGCACATATTGTCAAAGAAAGCAAATATTTGAAAAAATTTAATTAAAAAGGAGAGAATAAGTATTATATCACTGAGAAATTACATTTTCCTTGGAAATATTCCTTCCTAAAATATTTCCAGAAGTATTTTACTGTCATTTATCACCTCTTTCTGATACATTAATTTAAATGTAGGGTTTTTTTTTAAAGATTTATTTATTTATACAAGCACTGGGGTACAGGCCAGAGAGCGGGAGTGTGAGAGAATTCACCAGAGACAGAGGGGGAAGAGGAACAGGCAGATGCACCAAAAGCACTGCTGAGGGGAGCAGCGGGCGAGACAGGAGAGGTCTGCCGTGCCTTGTGGGAATCTCCTTGGCGGGCCAGGAATCAAACCGGCGCTGCAGAGGCTGCAGACAGCTTCACAGAGCTGCGCAGCCGGGGAGGCCCTAAATGTAGATTCTTTTTATTTTTTTTTTAAAGATTTATTTATTTATGCACACAAGAAGTGGGGTATAGGCCAGAGGTGCGGGAGGGTGAAAGGATTCACCAGAGACAGAGTGGGGATCTACTGAACTATACTGCTGAGTGGAACAGCAGGCAAGACAGGAGAGGTAGGCAGCGCCATGTGGGTCAGCTCCCTGGCTGGGTATCGAACTCGGGCTGTAGTGGCTGGCAATAGCTTGATAGCATTGTCTTTAACTCCTGCACCAACAGGGAGGCCCTAGATGTACATTCTTTTTATATGAGAATTATTAAAGCAAGGTTCCACGTCTCAGAATTCACTAGCTATAGCAGAGTACGCAGTAGCATCCTTTCAAAAGGCAAGGATGAAGAACATACTCAAGAGTCAGAGAAAGACCAAAGGACATGACTGAAACAAACCAGGACAACTAAAGGGTTGACTGATACAGACTCAAACTACTGGTGTTATTCTCAGTAAGAGGAATAAAAGATTTCTTCAGTTCAACTTACAAGTTAGAATTTTCAAACCACATCCTTCCTACATAAAATAAAAACAGAATGGAGGCTACAACAATCTTTATGCCCTCCTTTGGAGAAGATGCTTTAGCAGTTCTTCCCTTATCAAAAGACTTGGGCTCCAATTCTACCCCAGTAACTCAGTTACCCTGCTATTTTGATTGCATGTGGGTGAAATACACCCACCACACTAAACTGCAAAAGAACCACCAAAAAATGAAAATATTGAAAACTCAACACATACACAAACACTACAAAATGTAAATGTAAGGACAAGCTTCCTGCAAAGACATGTGATGACTCTTAATAAGACGACTCTTGCTATACAGCTACGCTGCTTACTGATGATCTCCAGGCAACTCGGACTGATCGAGTAGTGACCCATATGGGAAAGGAAGACTTGTGGGAAAACTTATTCCAAATAAATTCTCCACAATAAGAAGTAGGCCTGTATATCATGTAGAATCATTTATATCAATCACTGATGTCCAGAAAAGTCAGCCTCGGACAGATGCCAAATAAAATCCAAGCTGAGGGAAAATCTGGGGCCAGTAGGGTAGCTCTGTTAGTTAGCATGACTCCAGAGTGTCTGGTGGCTGTGTGAGACAGACAGCTTCTGGGTGTGGAAATAAGGGGTCACCACATGGAGGGCTAGAGGTCACAGGGCAGGGCAGCAGGAAACCCAGGAACAGGTAACAGGTTGTATAGGCCTTTGATGTCCTAAGTCTGTTTCTATGTGGGTTTGGTGTTTTTGTTTTTTTTTTTTTTTAATTTACAATAAATACTTCTTCTAGTCTCTACTAATACTAAGCAAAATTCCTTGTGAAAATCCAGCCAATGTCAATTATGCTGAGTGAAAATAAATGAGAGAATTTTGTGCAATTTCATGCAGTCTCAGATCAGAGCAGCAGAGCCAGTGAGAACCTAATTGTCAGCACTGGCTGCCACTTAAGGAGCACTTACTGTGTCCCAAGCACCAGGCTAAATCACTGAATGATTCACAAACAACCCTTTAAAGGTAGGTGTCTGATCATCTCCTTCTTACAGGTGAGGAAACTGAAGTACAAAAAAGTTAGAAAACTAACCAGCAAACATGGCAGGCAGGTGACAGGGCAAAGATCCAGATCCTATCTTTCCATTCTCAATTCTCAAAACCAGTATGCTTTACTCTCTCCCCTCAAAATGAGAATCAAATGGAAAGAACCCCAAAGAGAAATAGACACTCAAAGGAGGGCCTTCCTGATGGCGCAGCGGGTTGAGCACTGCGCTGTGAAGCTGTCCGCAGCCTCTGCAGCGCGGGTTCAATCCCCCGCCAGCCAGGGAGAAACTCACATGGCATCAAACACCTCTCCTGTCTCCCCCACTGCTCCCCCCAGCAGTGTCTTTGGTCCATCTGCCTGTTCTGCTCCCCACTCTGTCTCTGGTTGAATTCTCTCACCCTCCCACGTCTGACTGTATCCCAGTTCTTGTATAAATAAATAAATCTTAAAAAAAAAAAAAACTTAAAGGAAAAACCTTTAAAGAGTCTTTAAACAGCACCCCCCGCCCCCGCTTGTGTGCCCGTGGATACCACTCTGGCACTGAACAGTCCTTGGCGGCTGCGTTCCATCTCAACGCTCAGCCATCCCCATTCTCTATATTAGAGTAGTTGATTACAAACCAAGACTGCCTAACACCAAAACTCACCCAGATTTCTCAATGAAAAGTATTATTATCATCTTTTTTCAATTAGTGTCTCTTCCTCTGGTCCCAATTTGGGAGTATACTGCCATACTCCCAAAACTGTAAATACAACTGAATTTGCCTTGCCCCAAAGCTGTAAATACAACTGATTCCGCCTCTACACAGCCTCTCACATCAATGGTCCCTCTCCATTTTACTATCATCTGCATGGGTTAGCTTCACATTACGTTTCACCCAACCTCCAGTTACTATCTTTGATCTCATCCTGGAAAGAGTTTTCCTAAAATACAACTCTAATCATGTTACTTCCATGCTAGAAAAACCTTCAAAAATGTTTATTTCCCATCCAAAAACTTTACTTCAATTTTCTAAGCAAATGCCTCCTTCTCCCAGGCAACCCGAGAGCAATGTCACTGCTTCCTCCTCTGAACCCTATGGCACTAGGGTCACCTACCCCTCCCCATTAAAAAACAATTCTGTAAGAGCAGGGTCAAAGTCCAAGTCATGTGTGAGTCTCCCGCCCATTCCACTGAGGACACAGTACACATGGTAAGTACTCAAACATCTGACAAATGAATAAAAAAACTCTAAATCAGTTGTTTGGATATAACAAGTTTTTTAGCAAAAGGGCTGTGTCCATTTAAATTTTTAAAAATATACAGCCATTCTCTGAATCTGTAACCGGTGCCTGAGCCAAAGACTCAGGTGGTGCCCCTTGAAGGGACGGGGTGCTGGTGAGGATGGACAGCCCCAAGGGTATCGCATTTTAGGGTGGAGACTCTGATAAGAATTCTAAGGGACAGCAGGGCCTCCCCGGTGGCGCAGCGGTTGAGCGCTGGGTTGCGAAGCTGCCCGCGGCCTCTGCAGCGCCGGTTCGATCCCCGGCTGCTCCCCGGCCACCAGAGGAGGGTCCCACATGGCGCGCAGACCTCTCCTGCCGCCCGCTGCTCCCCTCAGCAGTGTACTTCGGTCCTTCTGCCTGCTCTGCTCCCCGCTCTGGCTCTGGTGAATTCTCTCACCCTCCGGCGCTTCTGACTGTACCCAGTGCTTGTATAAACAAAAAAAAAAACAAAACAAACAAATAAACAAACAAATAAATAAATAAATAAAGAATTCTAAGGGACAGCAGAAGCAGCCCCAGCATTCGAAGTGCGGGATTTAGCATTTACAGATCTTCAGGAATTCAGGCCCCCAGCACACAGATCTTCCGAAGGGTGCTGTGGGCCTCTGAAAGAGGCATCCAGCAGTCACCCTCAAAGAGGAAAAGTTCAGCTTTGCAAATAGCCAGGAGACTGAAACTGTTCCCGATTTTGCTGCTGTTATAGCCTGGCAGGGGAGGCGAAGACCTGAAGCCGGGCTCTTGCTGAGCGGTGAGTGTGGCCCTTTGTTTGTCGGTTCATCCAGCCACTGCATCGCTTGTGTGGTCCTGCACTGGCGCTTCTGGTAGATCGGGGAGCATCTCCTGCTGTGTGTCTTCTGTTGTCTCTGTGAGCTGGAACCTGGGCTACAGTCTGGCTGCTGCGTGCCCCAAGCCTCAGTAGCGGGAAGATGCCATCTTTGGAGTGTTTATGTTCAGGACTTCAAAAACACTGGACACTGCTTTGGGTGAGGTAAACAGTCATTTTTTGGCCTCAGTAACTGTTTTTCCCTGATTTGTTAAATAAATCCCATTATTGTTGTTCTCTGAACCTGAGTGCTCTTGCAATTGTGCGTGTGGGTGGAGCGCTCAGACAGTCACCAATAAACTATTTGGGCAGTGTCCTTGGCCAGTTTTAGTGCCCCTTGCTGCCCTGTATCATTTCTAACTCAAAAAATAAAAGAAAATACAAACAAATCTATGGAAATCATAATAATTTCCACTGTGAACCAACTCTTTTAAGTTTTATTTGAGTCTTAGAATAGTCAGGCAAAGATGCTTATTTATGTGACAACAGAGAAAAACATCAGGCAGGTAAGTCAAACAACATGTAAACTAGTCACTGAAACCAGGAACCCTCACTTCATGAAGCCTTGGCTTGGACACTACTGGATAAATCAAAACGGCTTTATTCAGACAATGCACTAAATGATCAGAGAACACGACCAGATGTAAAACACCCTCATTTCTTCAAAATTTCTTATCCAAAGATGTTTTCTGCCGTAAGACCAGGAACTCCTCTCTCAAGGCAAGGTACTGTGAGGCATGGCTTATGGAGCAGCTAAATGAAGACTAGGAATTTAAAATGCCTGAGAATGGAAAATTAATATATTGTCCTTCGCAGCAGTTACACCCTTGCACAAGGAAGAAAATCTAAAACGCTCCCATGGCACTGCAATCAGCAAGAGTCCAGTGAGGGAAGAGTTGTGCAAGCCAGATAGGACTTAGTAAGCTGAGGAATGAAAACAGCAATTCTGTGTAATTCCCTATCTGTAAACTATAGCAGTTTTGAAAGGCAATAATGAAATTAGAAGACTATTTCTAGATATTCTGATGGAGAATGATAATATTTACCTCAGTAAAGTCACCACCACAGGAATAAATCTAGATTCTGTTTTAATCATGTACAACCCTACAAAGTATAAGGTGCAATCCACTTTTTCAGCTGAGGAATAAGAGGTCCTTCTTGAAAACTAAAAGGAAAATCCCATCATCAGATGTCCAACGAAGCATTGAAAATGAACGTCTGGGGCCTCCCCGGTGGCACAGCGAGTTGAGCACAGCGCTGTGAAGCTTCCACAGCCTCTGCAGAGCCGGTTCCATTCCCGGCCAGCCAGGGAGCAACCCACATGGCGTAGCAGACCTCTCCTGCCTCACACGCTGCTCCCCTCAGCAGTGTCTTCGGTCCGTCTGCCTGTTCTGCTCCCTGCTCTGTCTCTGGTGAATTCTCTCACCCTCCTGCACCAGACTGTACCCCAATTCTTGTATAAATAAATCTTTAAAAAATAAAAATAAAAATAAAATAAAAATGAATGTCTGGCCTGTACTTCCAGAACTGAAGGCAGAACCAGGCCACTAATTGACCAAATGCATTTATTTTCCATGCAAAATGCTAGCTCCAGGCCAGATGCTCCCGCCCGCCACAGTGCGCCACACACCGCAGCTGCCCCCTCAAGTCCCAGGCTTCTCATCAACTCAGGGGTTCCCATCCTCGTCTTTGCCCTCTCTCTGCTTCCTCCAGCTCAAAGAGCACCCACAGGAAAGGCAAGAGTAAGTACACATACATTGTTTTGGGGGTGAAATTAAAGGCCTCTGTCAACACAGCCACACACCCTACACTCAAGTCGTCTATAAAAACCTGAGGGGAAACAAAGCATGGACAAAAGTCATGGGACTTGCATCCAATTAAAATCCCAAGACGAAATTCAAGATAAAATTTTAAATGTTAAAAACCCAAAAAGTTACACCCACCCACGGACTCGGTCCTTCGGGCTAGCTGTGTGCCAGGCACAGTCCCTGCTGGCCCGGCTAACTTTCTGGGTGGGAAAGGATGGAGACTCACAATGCGGGAGGAAAAACACTAATAATGGGGGTCAGGAAAAGCTTCCTGAAGGAAGTGACACGTAAGCTGACGCCCAAATCTTTAAGTAAGAGTTGACCAGGTGAAGACGAAGGAGCAACATTGCGGGAAGGCGGTTGGGTGGAGGAACCGGCTACCTAGAGAACTAATAAAATCCGATTCGTATTTTTGAAAGATCAAAAGAGAGGTTCTCTTACATCAACCCCCGAAGAGTCGCGCTGTATGAAGCAACAACCTCTCCTCTTCCTCCCCTCCATCTGCTTGGCAGCTGCAGAGCAGCACACACACACAAGCGGATCTCCATCCATGTAGGCCAGGCTGGTGTCCAGATCGGCAGCGCCTGCTGGGAGCTCTACTGCCTGGAACGTGGCCTCCAGCCCGATGGCCAGATGCCCAGTGACAAGACCACTGGGCAAGGAGATGACTCCTACAACACCTCCTTCAGTGAAGCGGGCGCTGGCAGTGTCTGCAGACCTGGAACCCACAGTCATTGATGACGTTCACACTGGCACCTACCGCCAACTCTTCCACCCCAAGCAGCTCATCACAGGCAAGGAAGATGCTGCCAAAACTATGCCCAAGGGCACTACGCCACTGGCATGAAAATCAGAGACCTCGTCTGGACCGAATTCGTAAGCTGGCTGACCAGTGCATGGGTCTTCAGAGCTTCTTGGTATTCCACAGCTTTGGCAGGGAAGTGGAGAAAGTGGTTCCTCCCTACTGACAGAACGTATCTGTCGGTTTCGGCAAAAATACAAGCTGGAGTTCTCCATTTACCAAGGGTCTCAGCTGTAGCTGAGCTACAACATCCCAAACTACACCTACACCCCCCTGGAGCATTCTCATTGTGCCTTCATGGTGGACAATGAGGTCATTAATGACACATGCTGTAGAAATCTCAACACCTATACTACACTGAGTGCCCAACCTATACTAACCTAAGTAGGCTGATAGGTCAAATAGCATCCTCCACCACTGCTTCCCTCAGATTGGATGGTGCCTTGAATGCCCATCTGACAGAATCCCAGACCAAGCTGCTGTATTACCCCACACCCACTTCCCTCTGGTCACACACACCCCTATTATCTCTGCTGAGGAGCCCACCAGGGACAGCTTCCTGTCACAGAAGATCAACAGGCGTGCTTTGAGTCAGCCACCCAGATGGTGAAATGTGACCCTCGCCAAGCTACCTGTTGTACCCTGGTGACATGGTTCCCAAAGACGTCAATGCTGCCACTGCCACCACCAAGCATCCACTTTTGGACCAGTGCACTACTGGCTCCAACCTTGGCATCACTTACCGGCCTCCCGCTGTGGTGGTTGGGGGAGTCCTGGCCAAAGTACAGTGAGCTGTGTGCATGCTGAGCTAACCACAGCCATTGCTGAGGCCTGGGTTGGCACAGACCACAACTTTGACCTCATGGATGCCAAGTGCGCCTATGCTCACTGGTGTATGGGTGAGGGTGTGGAGGAAGGAGTTTTCTGAGGGTAACTTTGAGAAGGATTATGCAGAGGCTAGTGCGGATTCTGGTGAAGGAGTGGGTGGTGAGAAAGAAGTAGAGGACTACTAAAGTTAAAATGCCACAAAGGTGCTGCTTTTACAGGGAAGCTTATTCTGTTTTAAACATTGAGAAGTCGTGGTCTGACCTCGGTTAACTTGTATGTAGCAGTATATACCCTCATATACGATCACCTCTACTTTGACACATGACACTTTGTTAAAGTCCCCAGCTGACCAATTCTGCACCGAGTTTGAATAAAGTATCCTCTGTCTTACATGAGTAAAAAGAAAAAGACTCCAAAAAAAATAGCAGAGGAGCAATAGGTATGTAAGAAAAGATGCTCAATATCATCAGTCATTAGGGAAAGGAAAATCAAAATTAGAAAAAGATGTCACTTCACACCTACAGAGGATTTGGACAAACTAGAACCTTTATGTTGCTGGTGGGATTGTACATGATATAGGCACTTGGGACAAACATTTGGCAGTTCTTCAAAATATTAAACACAAAAGAACCGTATGATCCAATAATTTCATTTCTAGATATATACCCAAAAGAAAATACATCCACACAAAAAATTTTAGGTCAATGTTCACAGTAGCAGGGCCTCCCTGGTGGCGCAAGGGGTTAAGACGCAACCTATGAAGCTGTCCGCAGCCTCTGCAGCACGAGTTCCATCCCCGGCCAGCTAGGGAGCAACCCACATGGCGCGGCAGACCTCTCCTGTCTTGCCCGCTGCTCCCCTCAGCAGTGTATTTCAGTCAGTCTGCCTGTTCTGTTCCCCGCTCTGTCTCTGGTGAATCCACTCACCCCCTACACCTCTGAACTGCGCCCCAGCTCTTGTATGCATAAATAAATAAACCTTAAAAAAAAAAAAAAGTTCACAGTAGCATTAGTACAACAGCTCCAAAGCGGAAACAATCCAAATGTCTACCAACTAAAGGATGGGGAAATAAAACGTGGTAAAGCCGCACAATGGGCCACTGCTTGGCATGAAAGGGCAGGAAGCACCGATGTTACGCCACAACATGGACAGCCTCCGAAGACATCGTGCTAAGTCAAAGGTGCCAGTCACAAAAGATCACGATTCCACTTAGGCAAAACGTCCAGGACAGGCAAATGCAGGGAGTGCAGCTCAGGGGGAGAGCATCTGACTGCAGAGCAGGCAAGTCATCAGAAGCAGAGATGCCATCACAGCTGGGGGCAGGTGGGGAGGAAACGGGGAGCAGACTCACGCCTGCTCGCAGGGGAGGAGTTCTTCTGGGGGATTAAATGCTCTAAAGTCAACGGTAGCACTGACTGCACGACACTGTGAGCACACGAAAAATGCCTGAACTGTGCACCTGAAGCGGGTGGATGGCATGTCGTCGACGCCCATGAGGCTGCTGGGAACCAAAGAGCCAAAGAGCAACAGCAGTGAAGGAGGCGCTGGGAGGCCACACGACCAACCGGGCAGGCCGGGCAGCAAGAGACAGAGCCTGGACCCGGGGAAAGTGCCCAGGAAGAGCCAGGAAAAGACATGCAAGCTGGCTCTAGCCGGTGGGGAGGGAGAGGGAGTCCACTGTGGGGTTTCTGGCTTCGCCAACTGAGCAGCACGTACTGAGATGAAAAGACAGGTCTGGGTGGGGAGAGACTCACTGTATTTCCCACGTGTAATTATACTCAAAAGTCATGTAAGTGTTGGCACATTTGTGTGCTTCAAGAGGTTACAACTCTTCCCAAACTTGTGTTTATTCAATTTTTAATTATTTTTAATGGCCCGAATAAGGGAGGTGTTCACCTAAGAGAAGAGAAATGATGATCAGGTAAATTTGCTTTTGCCCTGTAAACCTTCCTACCCACAAAATCTGATTAATACTGTGAACCAGGATGTGGGATGGCGAGGGTCACAGACACAGAGCAGAGCAATCGTGTTTATCTCTGCAACAGTTCCTTAACATACCTTTCTTCAAACGCCTGAAAGACTGGCTGAGCGTAAAGAAACGAGTTTTTATTCCACATATGTCCAAGGCGCACTATGAAATCAACTGATGGGCTTTCTTCGTTCCTTTTTTCCTGGTGTTTAACTGTTCCAGTTATTCCCCCAACACATTTAACTAAGGAAACCGGCTCTCCTCACACCTATGTGCCCTCAATTCCCCAATTGCAAGTAATGGTCTTGCAATAATGCCTTTTAGAAAATAATACTTTTTTAAAAGAAAACGCATGGCTGCCCTCAGATTTCTTTCTCACTTTTTTTTTTTAAATGGAGGCATGTTTTTATTTATTTATTTGTTTGTTTGTTTTGTTTATACGTGCACTGGATACAGTCAGAAGCGCGGGAGGGGGAGAGAACTCACCAGAGCCAGAGCGGGGAGCAGAGCAGGCAGAAGGCCCGAAGGACACTGCTGAGGGGAGCAGCAGGCGGCAGGAGAGGTCTGCGCGCCATGTGGGACCCTCCTCCGGTGGCCGGGGAGCAGCCGGGGATCGAACCGGCGTTGCAGAGGCAGCGGGCAGCTTCACAACCCAGCGCTCAACCGCTGCGCCACCGGGGAGGCCCAGATTTTCTTTCTCACTTTTGACCCCTTGCCTGAGGAAGAGTCTGTGCAAGTTTTCTTCACCCTGGGTTTCTCGTGCTGTTAGAAAACAGCACCTTTTCCTTCATTTTGCCCCATCCAGCCTTTCCCATTCCAAATTCTTTAGTTCGTAGAAGAAAGTTCCCTGACTGTTACAGCCCACAAGAGCAGCAACTACAGGGGTGATCATTTTTACTTTTTTATATTCTAAGGAAAAGCGGAATCCTAACAAAGTGTTTGCTTTAACTAAATTACAGTCATTAATTTCTTTTAGTTCAACTTTTCCCCTCTACCAGCCCTTATATACCCCGTTAGCCCTTTCTCCCTCCAACTTCCTCTTAACCTCAGAAACCTCCCCTTATTCATGTCCACTAGTCGTTTTATCCCCCTAGTTTTTATAAGTATTTTGCATTGTCAATATTCTGCTACGTCCAATATCGGTCACTCTGATTTGCTTTACCACAAACCATTCCCTCGAGATGCTTCCATGCAGCTGTAAATGGCAACATTTCATCTTTCCTTATGGTTTAATATTATTCCACTGTGTGGAGACCACTTCTTGATCCAATCCTCTACCAGCAGGTATTTAGGTTGTTTCTATGCACTAGCTATTGCAAATAATATTGCGAAGCATATAATTTTTTCAGTTGATTGCTTCACATTCTCTGAATAGATCACCAAGAGTGGGCTTGCTGAGTAGCATGGTGATTTCCAGTTTTAGTGGTTTACGATAAATCCAGATCACTTTCCAACATGGCTGTACCAGCTGACATCCCCACCAAGTGTCACAGGCGTCCTCTTTCTCCACATCCTCCCCAGCACTTGCTGCCAGTCTTCTGAACATGTGCTGTTCTCACAGGTGTGAGATGACATCTCGTTGTGGTTTTCACCTGCATCTCTTAGTAAAAGTGAAAGTGCACATTGTTCCAAGTATATTAACCTTCTAGATATCTTCTTTACTGAACTGTCTATTCAGAATCTGCTGTCCATTTACTAATTGGGCTTTTTTTATTGTTAAACTGTACATGTTTTTATTATGGATCTTGATTTTTTTTTTTTTTTTTTTGGTGGGACCCTTGCAGGCAACCGGGGAATGAACAGACGCTGCAGAGGCTGTGGGCAGCCTCGCAGCCCAGCACTCAACCGCTGCACCACCAGGGGAGGCCCTATAGATCTTGATTTTTAACCCATTTAAGTATTATAATATGAAAGTAATTCCTCCCAATCAATGGGCTGTCTTTTTATTCTATTTTCTTTCCCCACATAAAAGCATTAATTTGAGATAAACCCAATTGTTTACTTTTGTTTTTATTTTCTTCACCATTGTGATAGAATCTCCAAAAACAGTTTATTTATTGAGGCCATGAAACCATATTGCCAATGTTTTCTTCTATATATTTCATTGTTGCAGTTCTTTTATCTAAGCCTCCAATACATTTATTTATATAGATAATATTTATATATAAACATGTATATATATTTATTTATATACATAAAAACGTATGTGTGTGCGTGCGTGCGTGCGTGTATGTATTGATACGTGAATTTATTTCTGGGCTTTGTTTCTGTTCCACTATTCCGTGTAGCTATTTTTATGCCAATACCATATTGTTTTTTTTTTTAAAGATTTATTTATTTATACAAGCACTGGGTACAGTCAGAAGCGCGGGAGGGTGAGAGAATTCACCAGAGCCAGAGCAGGGCGCAGAACAAAGTGAAGAAATACACTGCTGAGGGGAGCAGCGGGCAGCAGGAGAGGTCTGCACGCCATGTGGGACCCTCACCCGGTGGCCGGGGATCGAACCTGAGCTGCAGAGGCTGCGGGCAGCTTCGCAACCCAGCGCTGAACCGCTGCGCCACCGGGAGACCCAATACCATATTGTTTTAATTGCTGTTGCTTTCCTGTCAGGTAATGTGAAGCCTCAATTTCTTTCCTTTGTTCCTCAGGATCCCTTTTATTACTTGAGGTCTTTTATGGTTCCATATAAATTTTACTATTTTTTCTTGAATTTCTTTTAAGAACACTGCAGGTATTTTGATGAGGACTGTAACAAATTTAAGTAATGCTTTTGGCAGAATAATCATTTTGACTACACAGATTCTCCCCTAAGAGCATGTCCAACCAACTCCTTAAATTATGATTGAAATCCTTTAAAAACATCTTCTAGTTTTCATTGTATAAGTCCTTCACCTCCTTGGTTAAGTTAATTCCTAGGCATTTCATTCTTTGTGAAGCAATTATGAATGGAATTATTTTGCTGGTTTTTCTTCTCATTCATTGTATATAAAAATATGAGATTTCTGTATGTTGATTCTGTAATACCTCACCACCACTCACTGCATTCATTATTTTTAACAGCTTCTTGGTGGAGTCTTTAAGGTTTTTTTATGTAGACTATCATATCCATCAGCAAATATAGTTTCACTTCATTTCCAATTTGGATTCCCTTTATTTCCTGTTGTCTGATTATTCTAGTTAAAACCTCAAATACCAAATTTTTTTAAAAGATTTATTTATGCATACAAGAACTGGGGTACAGGCCAGAGTTGTGGCGGGTGAGAGGATTCACCAAAGACAGAGTGGGGAGCAGAACAGAGTGGGGTACAGTCTGAAATACATTGCTGAAGGGAGCAGTGGGCGAGTCAGCAGAGGTCTGCCATGGCCATGTGGGTTGCTCCCTGGCCGGGGATCAAACTCATGCTCCAGCGGCTGCGGAGAGCTTCATAGGTTGCATGCCAATCCCTTGTGCCACCAGGGAGGCCCTCAAAAACCAAATTAAACAGAAGCAGTGACAGTGGGCATCTTGTTTAGTTCCTCATCTTAAAGGGAAAGCTTTCAGTTTCTTACCATTAAACATTATACTGGCTTTGTGGGTTAGTGACATATGGCTTTTATTATGGTGAGGTCGGGGTCCTACTAGTCACTATTTGTTAAGTGTTCTTTATCATAAATGAGTGCTGAATATTATCAAATGCTTTCTCTGCATCTATTCATATTATCATATGATTCTTATCCTTACTTCTGTGAATATATCACAAATTGATTGATTGATGTACATTAACGCATCCTACATCACTGGGATAAATCTCGATCAAGATGTACAAGGATAATCCTTGTAATGTACTGTTGAATTCAATGATAGCAATATGTTGAAGACTTCTGCATCATTATTCATCAGGGATACTGGCCTGCAGTTTTCTTTGCTTGTGCTATCTTTAACCTGGTTTCAGTATTCGGGTAAACTGGCATCGTAAAATGTATTAGGGAACATTTCCTCTTTTTGGACTTTAGAAATAATTTGAGCAAAATGGCCATAAATTCTTCTTTAAAGGTTTGACTAAATTTGCTTGTAAAAGCTGTCTGCCCCTGGATTTTTGTTTTGAAGGAGAATTTTGATTGCTATTTCAATTTACATGATTGTGATCTAGCAACTCTTTTGTTTCTTCCTAGTTCAGTCTTAGAGTAAGCTATGTTATTCTAGAAATCTATTTTATCAAGAGTATCAAATTTATTGACATAGTTAATAGTTATCTCTTGTGATTCTCTGTATTTCTGTACCATCAGTGATAATCTCTCCTCTTTCATTTCTAATTCTGTTAACTAATGTTTTCTCTCTTCTGTTAGCCTAGGTAGAAGTTTATCAATTTTATTTATCTTCTTGAAGAACCAACTCTTAATTTCATTGTTCTTTTGTATGATCTTTTTTATTTACATTTCATTTATTTTCACTCTTATTTTTATTATTTCCTTCCTTTTGCTAACTTTAGGATTTATTTGTCCCTCTTTTTCAAGCTGCTTTAAGTATAATATTAAATTCTTTATTTGGGACTTTTCTTGCTGTTTAATGTGAGCCAGTGTTGCAATTACCTTCCCTCTCAGAACCACTCTGGCTGAACCCCTTAGATCCCAATATTTTGTATCCTCATTTTCAAGTTTCGAGGTATTTTTTAAATTCTGTTAATTCAATTCTTAGGTGCAATTTAATGCTGGTTATGTTTATAAATGGAATTTGGTGTTTAAGGAGAATTAAATCTGTTAAATTTAATCAACATGTGTCAAAAACTATCTTGAAAGTCACCTCCCTGGCTGGGGATCAAACTCATGCTACAATGTCTGGCAATAGCCCACATAGCACAGCAGACCTCTCCTGTCTCTCCCTGCTGCTCCCCTCAGCAGTGTATTTCAGTAGATGCACTTGTTCTGCTCCCCACTGTCTCTGGGAATCCTCTCACCACCCCCCACACCTCTGGCCTGCACCCAAGTTCTTGTATGCATAAATAAAAATAAATCTTTTTTAAAAAGAGAAGTATAAAACATGATCTCTTCTCAATGGTAAGTATCATTTGCTCATTAAGTATCTTAATACTTTTATATCATCTCCATGTCTTTTTGTTTTTAATTCCTAAGTCAGGATTCTAGACCAACATTATACAATAGAACTTTTCCACAATGACAAATATTCTGTATCTCTCTATCCAATATAGCAACTACTGGTCACATGTGGTTATTGAGCACCTGAAATGGGGCTAGTGTGATGAAGAATTTACATTTTAATTTAGTTTAAATAACTACATGAAGTTAGTGTTTAAGAACACAGAAGACTTTTCTATTAAACAAAATGAAAAACTATAGGACAGCTAGGTACACAAGAGTCCTAAGATAACAATACAAAAATTTAAATATATGAATTCACTTAGTCACTCATTTGTGAATACATGGTAACACTGATCCCTGCCCATAAAGACTTTTTGGTTTGGGTCTCGCTGGTGGCACAAGGGATTAAAGCACAGCACTATGAATCAATCTTCAGCCTCTGCACATGGAGCAGCAGACCTCTCCTGACTCACCCACTGCTCCCCTTAGCAGTGTACTTCAGTCAATCTGCCTGTTCTGCTCCCCACTCTGTCTCTGGTGAATCCTCTCACCTCCCTCTCCCCACCCCACCCCCCACACCCGGCATCTCTGGCGTATACCCCAGTTCTTGTATGCATAAATAATCTTTAAAAAAAAGAAAAAGACTTTTTAGTTCAATTCTCATAATACAAGAGTTCTGAATCTTCAAAATTATGGGTGTGAACTAGGTGGACAGAAAAGAAAATCCATTTCAAGAGAAACCAGTATACATAATCCACTATACTTAAGAGGAGCCATTATCCTTAAATGTTTATGAAGCATCTTCTAAAGCTTAGAGGCTGGCCAAATCTGAGCAACAAACTATTTGGGGGCCTCCCTGGTGGCCTAAGGATTAGCCCTATTACCACCACAGCCTGAGTTCGATGCCCAGCCAGAGAGCTAACCCACGCGTGGCACAGCAGACCTCTCCTGTCTTGCCCACTGCTCCCCTTAGCAGCATATTTCAGTAAATCCGCTTGTTCTACTCCCCACTCTGCCTCTGGTGGATCCTCTTTCTCTCTCTTTCTTCTCTCTCTCTCTCTCTCACACACACACATTTCTGGATATACCCCAGTTCTTTCATGCAAAAATAAATATAAATAAAATGTTTGGGGAAAAAAAACCTGTTTTGGTAAATAAAGTTTTATTAGAACACAGACATGCCCTTACTTTACCTATCTATCCATGGCTGCTTAAGGGTTACAAGGGCAAAGTTTAGTAATGATGACAAAGACCATTCATCCCACAAAGCCTACAATATTTATTATGTGGCCATTTATAGAAAAAAAATTGCCAACCCCTGCTTCAGACTAAGGGCTACAAAAGCTAAATGCCAACTGAATAATTTATTTTTGTTTTTATTTTCCTTGTCATTGAAGTAGTCTCCAAAACATCTTTATGATTCATATAGTGAGACACTACCAGCAATGTCCTATGTATTTTACTGTTGCAGTAAACCATTGAAGTTCTAAGAAAAGGTTAAACCTAAGAACTATTTTTAAAAATCTGAACTCTCAGGGCATTTTCTGCTAATTTATCGCAATGATTTGACAGAGTCCAAGATTTTATTTACCCAGGAGAAAACTGCTGCAGCATTTCATTTTCACTGAAGAAGCGATTAATAAGAAAAAACAAAAAGAATCACATGTGGAATATTTATTTTAATACTGCACTTCCATCCCCACCCTGCCATGCTCCCCAAGAACGGCTAAGCTGCTGAGTGACCACCCAAGCAAAGTGACAGACGATTCAATTCATACTGCCTAGTGGATGCTGAACCCTCTGATAGTACCAAACCCTATACATACTCTATCTTTTCCTCTACGTGTGTATGAAATTTTTAATTTATAAATTAGGCATAATAAGAAATTAACAATAATAAAATAGAAAAATAGCAATACTGTAATAAAAGTTAAATGAATGTGATCTGCCTCTCTCAAAAATTCTTATTGAACAGAATAGTTCTGGACCATAGCTGACCAGAGGTAACTGAGAGAGCACAAAGCAAAACTGTGAATAAGAGGGCCACTATACTTCAAATATTTTGTTCCTGATACATGATACTATTTTACCTTATCTTCTCGAAGCATAATTACACATAAAATTTTATAGTGTAAACTTGATAGTCCATCAATGAAGCACATACCTATTTTGACCTATTTCCACTAGTCTGTACCAGTGGGCAGACCAGTGGACACCTGCTCTGTACCTTTATCAAACAATTTTGTGGAGTGGATTACCAAAAAAAAAAAAAAAAATTTTATTGTAAATTCCAAAAATGTCACTACTACTTGACATCTCAGTTTAAAGATCTACAAATCAAACATCTGTCTAAACAGAGATGTCTAAGAAATATTCCATACTTTGAAATGCTGTAACATGAAATTACATTAAATCATATCCAGATGGTATGTCTTCCATAACACGTCTCCTCCGAAGGAAGCATGTGCTGAAAATAAGTTGCCATTTTTCTGCAACTCACTATTAATTGGAGGCCAAAAAATAAAAAATATACTCACTGTAAAAATACACACACAGCATCATTTCCAGAATTTACAATGCAGCAACTAATGCTCTCATTTACATTTTATTTCTGTGAACCATGATTTTTACATCTTTAAATTTTTTTCCCAAAACATTTATCACATATTATTAGCAAGGAGCACTGTGGACCCCTCACCTGGACTTAACAAACGTTAATATTCCGTCCTGCGCACCTCAGACATCCACACTCCTGAAGCAATTAACATCACAGGTCCTCTGTACTCAAAATCTAAAGTAACACATTTTTATTATCCTGGGTAAATGCTTCACCAATTCAATGTATAATTCCAGTGTGCAGCAAAACTTACTACTGCTATTCAATACCTATACCAAACAAGCTTTTTTTTTTGTTTAAAGATTTATTTATTTATGCATACAAGAGCTGGGGTACAAGGCCAGAAATGTGGGGGGTGAGAGGAGACAGAGTGGGGAACAGAACAGGCAGACTGACTGAAGTACACTGTTATGGAGAGGAGTGGGCGAGTCAGGAGAGGTCTGCTGCGCCATGTGGGTTTCTCTCTGGCCGGCTGGGGCTTGGACTCGTGCTGCTGAGGCTGCAGATTGCTTCATAGTGCAGTGCTCAACCCCTTGCACCACCAGGGAGGCCCCCAAACAACGTTTTTTAAAGGTTGTTTCCTCAGAAAGACTACAAAATGGATCTTTGTTGTCACCTCTAATATTAGTATCTGATTCACAGTTTTACTTTGAAATCATTTTTTAAATCTGCACTGTCGGGCTTCCCCGGTGGCGCAACGGTTGAGCGCGGGGTTGTGAAGCTGCCCCCAGCCTCTGCAGCACCGGTTCGATCCCCGGCTGCTCCCCGGCCACCAGAGGAGGGTCCCACATGGCGCGCAGACCTCTCCTGCCGCCCGCTGCTCCCCTCAGCAGTGTACTTCGGTCCTTCTGCCTGCTCTGCTCCCCGCTCTGGCCCTGGTGAATTCTCTTGCCCTCCCGCGCTTCTGACTGTACCCAGTGCTTGTATAAATAAATAAAAAATGTGGTGGTGTGGAGACTGTTACCAAGGCAATTGAGAGGGAAGAACACCACTGGGGGCGGGGGGGCGGGGAGAAGCTGGGCTCCAGATTATCTTCCTACATCAACAGAACACCCCAGCTAAACCCCCAGCTTCATTTCACTGTATTCATGTGTATCTGGAAAATTACTCTTCTAAAGAAGTTAGTTCTTTAGTAACAGAATGGACTGAAAACAGATCTAACACAATTCACTCATTCATCCGACAACTGTTCTCAGGAGGGACTAGGGCTGCAGCGTTGAGTGCCCCTGTGGCTGGCTTTCTGGTGTGTGGGGAAGTCATGTGAAAACAATGATGCAGTTAACAAATAAGTAAAAAACTCATCTCAGAAAAGTGCTTTGAAGACATCATGTGAAAAGTCAGTAATGGGTCTTCCCAGTCTAATCCTATCCTTTAGAGTCAGCTTTTCAAAGTCATTGAATTCTGTATACAGAGGTTTATTATAGGGGTGATAAATTCAAAAAAATGGGAAAACATTTCACTTTCTAAATGAAATTAAAGAAAAATATAATTCAGGTTACCCTAAAGAAAAGGTAACAATTTTAAGGTATATACAGCAATGCTAGAAAAAGCTTCACCTACCCAGTCCTCAGTTTGAACCCAAATTTGATGTTACCAGTGGTGCGATCGCTCCAGTCTCTACTTTCTCACCTGGAAATCAGCAGTCACCCCCTCTCTTGAAGAATGCATTATTAGAAGTAATGAGAGGATACAGCAACACACAGGCCATTTGTTTCTCGTAACATCACCATACTAAACAAACATCAAAAAGCTGATTTCCGGGCCTCCCTGGTGGTACAAGGGGTTGGGCACCGCACTGTGAGGCAGTCTACAGCCTCTGCAGCACGAGTTTGATCCCCAGCCTGCCAGGGAGCTACCCACCTGGCGCAGCAGACCGCTCCTGTCTCACCCCCTGCTCCCCCCAGCAGTGTATTTCATCAGTTTGCCTATTCTGTTCCCCGCTCTGCCTCTGGGGAATCCTGTCACCCCCCCTCATCTCTGGCCTGTGCCCCAGCTCCTGTGTGCATGAATGCATAAAGCTTTTTAAAAATAATAATAATAATAAGCTGATTCCCCTCAAGTATCAGCCACTACATAAAATCTGTCTACTGCATATACTATTAGACAAAGCAGCAAAATAACTCTCATGTGGTTACCTGCAGAGACTGTAGTAGCCATGCCTCTGCTATGCCCAGCTCCAGAACACTGCCCTCCACATAGCTTGAACAGATCATCTACTTTCCGTCAACTTGATATTTGATTACAACTTTTTTATTTTTTTTCAATTTTTTTTAATAGAGGCATGTTTTATTTATTTGTTTGGTTTTTTTTGTTTGTTTGTTTGTTTTTTGTTTATACATGCACTGAGTACAGTCAGAAGCGCAGGAGGGTGAGAAAATTCACCAGAGCCAGAGCAGGGAGCAGAGCAGGCAGAAGGACCGAAGGACACTGCTGAGGGGAGCAGCGGGCGGCAGGAGAGGTCTGCGCGCCATGTGGGACCCTCCTCCGGTGGCCGGGGAGCAGCCGGGGATCGAACCGGCGCCGCAGAGGCTGCGGACAGCTTCGCAACCCAGCGCTCAACCGCTGTGCCCCGGGGGAGGCCCTGATTACAACTTTTTTAAAGAACTATTACTTTGTTACTAAACGTAAGCAAATTTCACTCTGAGTAAAAATTCAAACTGGGCATCTCAGAGCAGACTGGATCAAAGCTATTGCTACCCATCCAAGTCATCCAGCTTTATTAAAGATGTTAAGTCCCTACATTGGATGAAAAAAATAAGTAAAGCTGTTAAGTCCCTAGAAAATTTCTAGACTTGACAGAATAGTGGGAGAAGCACATAAAGCAAGAGATGAGAAATAACTAGACAACTTCACAATTTAAAATTTGACTTAAATAAATCTTATCAGTTAAATTTACAAAAAAGGACTAAAAATTTTCTCAGCTATGCGAAAAATCACAAGACCTGTTTATACATTTTATTTTTTTAAAGATTTATTTATTTATGCATACAAGAACTAGGGTATAAGCCAGAGGTGGGTGGGGGTAAGAGGATTCACCAGAGACAGAGTGGGGAGCAGAACAGGCAGACTGACTGAAATACACCTCTGAGGGGAGCAGCAGGACAGGAGAGGTCTGCTGAGCCATATGGGTTGCTCCCTGGCCAGCTGGGGATCAAACTGGTGCTGCAGAGGCTGGTGATAACTTGACAGCGGTGTCTTTAACCCCTGCACCACTAAGGAGGCCCATGTTTATACATTTTAGTTTGTGAGTGGGGAAAAATGCAATTGACCAATTTCTTTAGTTATCAAGAATTGATGATACTTAAAATGTTTCCTTTTACAGGTCCCTATTCTTTTTAATTTTTTTAATAAAGATTTATTTTACTTATTTATACAAGCACTGGGTACAGTCAGAAGCGCGGGAGGGTGAGAGAATTCACCAGAGCCAGAGCAGGGAACAGAACAGGCAGACTGAAGAAATACACTGCTGAGGGGAGCAGCAGGTGTGGCAAGAGAGGTCTGTCGCACCATGTGGGACCCTCGCTGGCAGCCAGGGATCGAACTGGCGCTGCAGAGGCTGTGGGCAGCTTAGCAGCCCAGCACTCAACCGCTGTGCCACCGGGGAGGCCCTCTTTTTAATTTTTATAGCAACCTGTACATAAGAATGCAAAAACACTATACACTGTAGTCCAAGAAAATAAAAACTGTACTTTTTTTTCTCAGGAGTTTAAATGAAAGTTTTGATGTTTAGAAATACAATTACTCAACAGTTTTATCTGTGATATCACAACTCAATTATACTTCACCTAAAGGACATAACTGTACCTATGAGATGACATTTATGTTATAATATAAGCTCCATGAGAGCAGAGCTTTTTTCCACTATTCATGACCATAGTCTCAGGACCTAAAACAGTGACACTCAATATTTACTGAACGGGGGGAAAGGTCCACACAGTATTATTTACAATAGTAAAAAATAGAAAATACTCATGAAGCATTATGCATTCTTTGTAACGATGAAAATTATATTGCATGAAAGTACTTACACTTTAAAAATTACTCATTTGCTTTTTTTTTTAAATATTAATGTGATGGGCCTCCCCGGTGGTGCAGCGGGTTAAGCACAGCACTGTGAAGCTGACCGCAGCCTCTGCATCGCCAGTTCGATTCCTGGCCGACCAGGGAGCTACCCACATGGCGTGGCAGACCTCTCCTGTCTTGCCCACTACTCCCCTCGGCAGTGTTTTCAGTCGGTCTGCCTGATGTTCTGTTCCCCGCTCTGTCTCTGGTGAATCCGCTCACCCCCCACACCTCTGGCCTGTACCCCAGTTCTGGTATGTGTAAATAAATCTTTTTTAAAAAAATATTCACATAGATATTAAGATAATTGAATTTCAATGTCAACTGTCACTAATTTCACTTAAATCTTTGGGTAAATGATCATCCACCTGGGCTCCAGTACCCTCCTGTGAACTACTTCCCTTACTTCTTGGCCCTGGCAAATCCTGATGGAACCATTCATGGGCAGAGATGACTGGGAGAACACACCTGAGTAACCTCAGAAAGTGACTAGGTAATAAAGACAAGGAGTATGCAACCTCTACCACATCAAAGACTCTGCACTATCCAACCAGAGTAGGAAATCCTCTGCAATATCCTGTTCAAGCCACACTAACTCAGAATCACCCATTTTAACCCTCGGGCCTCAAAGGCATACTTGAACCCATCTACAATAAACAGAGTCAGTAATTTAGGTCATCTGATCCAAGAGAACAACGCCATCTAGGGTACACCAAAATGTCAAGTCCTATTGTCAAAGGAACCAGAAAATAAAGTACAGATGGAGAGGAAGCAATTTCACCTGCTGGAAATAGAAAACGTAGATCTCTGTGCCAGCAACACGGCTTACGCAATGAACAGGATGCTCACCAATCTACTGAAAGACAAGCAGCTGTTCTCAAGTTCTTAAAAGAAAAAACTATCATAATCTTACTCCAGATCATCCTCAACTGATGACGGGTTTAGCGGAACATAACCCCATCCCAAAAGATCCATCACAAACTGCAAGTGTTAAGTCAAAAGTGCATTTAAGGGCCTCCCCGGTGGCGCAGCGGTTGAGCGCTGGGTTGCGAAGCTGCCCGCGGCCTCTGCCGTGCCTGTTCGATCCCCGGCTACTCCCCGGCCACCGGAGGAGGGTCCCACAGGGCGCGCAGACCTTTCCTGCCACCCGCTGCTCCCCTCAGCAGTGTACTTCGGTCCTTCTGCCTGCTCTGCTCCCCGCTCTGGCTCTGGTGAGTTCGCTCACCCTCCCGCACTTCTGACTGTACCCAGTGCTTGTATAAATAAAAATAAATCTTTAAAAAAAAAAAAAGTGCATTTAATACACCTACCAAACACCCCAGTCTGGCCTCAGTCAGAAAGAACACTTAGGCTAACCTGCAGCTGGGCAAAAATCATCTAACACGAAGCCCTTTTTATAGTGAAGTGTTGACTATCTGAGGTAAATTATCGAATACTCTAGTGGAAAATCATCTGTAGAGTGTCAGCGGCTTCCCCTCAGGACTGTGGAGCTGCCCGGAGGTGCGGGTCCTGCCGCCAGAGTCACGAGGACGGTCCTGCTTGGCGCCCGTCGCAGGGCCAGAAGAAAAACTAAAGTTCAAAGCACAGTTTCTTCTTCTCGGAGCCAATCACTTCTGCGCCATCGACAGGTCAGCAACCCTAAGCTGAGGGCCGTCTGCGCGTCTCTCGCGTATCACCACTAACAAAGCCTGAGGACATCGTCTCTTTTACAGGATCTTTCACGTGAAAATCTCTGACTTCCCCAAACCCTTATTCATCCTTCATTCCACTCTCCTCACCCCACTCTCTGCTGAAGTAGCACCCACAACTGAAGAACCGTAAGAGGAAGCGAAGTGCCGTGGTTAGGAGCATGGACTCTGGGCTCGAAACATGGCTCCGCCACCTCCTAGAGGGTCGCTCTGGGCAGGCAGCTACACTCTGCCTCCGTTTCTCCGCGGCTGTAAGATGGGGACACTAACACCTATTCTGAGAGATTAAATTCTTGGGAGAAAAAACTGAGTGCAAAATAACCTTTTTTTTAAATGTAAACTATAGGATTTGCACCAAGGCCCATAATTTAGAAGGGAAATTAAGGACCCTTGGGAACTTTCATTCCTTGTGGTTTAATTCCCAGATCATGCAATTAAAAAAAAAAAAAAAAAAAACACTGAAGGGAAGAAGTAGGGTTGCTGTCCCTGGCTTTACTGACAAGCTATAGACCAAGAGTTTCTAAACCACAGGTTCACAGAGGGATTTGGGGAACTCATGAAACCCCTGAAATTATACAAAACGTTGAGGCTATATGACACTTCTATATTGTTATTTCTTGTCTTTAAAAAAAAAAGCCTACACTACATTCCCACTACAGTCCTATTTCTCTATTTCCCTTTATAGCAAGTACCCTCCAAAAAGGCACTACATCAGCTCTCCAAATTATTCCTTTTATTCTCTCTTACACCCACCCAAGTAAGGGTTTCCACCCTGACACTACATCAAAACTGATCTCCAGTCAAGATCACCAGCCAGCACAAGCTCAGTCCAAGGATCAGTTCTCAGGCCCAGCCCGACCCGGCCTGCTCAGCGGGTTTTGGACACAACTCGTCTCCCGCCTGCTAGACACATTTTTCTCATTGGGTTCGAGGGCGCCATCTACTATCACCTGCAGTCTCTTGATTTCCCTTTTTGGCTGATCTCATCTCTGTGACTTTTGTGCTTACTGTTTTTCTCTGTTCCAGTCTTTAGTTCTTGGACCTTTTCTTTTCGCTATACTTTCGGGGTGATCTCTTTCAATTTCCTAGCATTAGCAGCCATACATTTGAAGATACAGCTATGTATCTTCAACCCAAATTCCTCACCTGAATTTCAGGTTCTTTTATCTTAAAATTGCCTACTAGGCATTCCCACCTGCAATCTACTGCTCCCTTAAATTCAGTGTGTCCAATACTAAGCTCTCAATTTTCCCTGAAAATCCAGCTCTCATCACGCCATTTCTGTATTAGTTCCTGACAACTCCACCCTTCCAGATGCTCAGTCCCGGAACCATGGAGTCATTTCTTGACACCTCAGAACATCACACGACTTCTGCTGAGATACCACACAGTTAGGTCCATCCTGACTCTCTTATTTAAATCACAACCACATCCTTCCCTTCCACATTCTTTTCCCAGACTACTCATCACATTTAACATGCTGCTCTCAGCAGTGTATTTCAGTAGATCTGCCTGTTCAGTTTCCCACTCTGTCTCTGGTGAATCCTCTCACTTTCCCGCACATCTGGCCTGTAACCCAGTTCTTGTATGCATGAATAAATAAATGTTTTTTAAAAAAAATAAAAATAAAATAAGCTCTACAGGGGAAGTGTTTTGCTTTGCTTTGCTTCCACTGTGCTCATTCACTGATTTATCCTAAACATTTATACCTTTGCCTGTCAGGTAGTGGCCATTCAATAAGCAAAGAATGAGTAAATTTGTTATATGAACACGCACCTGTCTTTTCTGGAGAGTCCACAGTTTTCCTCAGATTAATAGTGATCTGCTACCCAAAAAAAGTTTCTAAATCTTTACATGATTTAAGGAAAAGGGGGCTCTAAAATTCTATCTTAAAGGACATGAACTTCAAAAATTGTCAATAAAAAAATAAACAACCCGGGCCTCCCCTGGTTGGCGCAGGCGGTTGAGCGCAGTGCTGGGAAGCTGTCTGCAGCCTCAGCAGCGCTGGTTCAATTCCAGCCGGCTGGCCAGCGAGGGTCCCACATGGCGCGGCAGACCTCTCCTGTCTTGCCCGCTGCTCCCCTCAGCAGTGTATTTCGTCAGTCTGCCTGTTCTGTTCCCTACTCTGTCTCAGGTGAATTGTCTCACCTTCCCGCGCATCTGGCCTGTACCCAGGTTCTTCTATAAATAAATAAATCTTTAAAAAAAAAAAAAAAACAACCTAACGACTTAATATTTTGCATCTTATAGAAAGCACATATTGTAAGTTTAAAATTTATACTCCCCAAACCAAATTTTATCAAAAAAGACACTTCAATTTCATGGCCTGAAAAGTACTTTCTTTCACCAGATTCTCACAGGACCTTCTACATTATCTGGAGCCGCTGGCCACAATCACGGCTCTCTGTCGCTAAAACTACCCAAGAGAGTGACCATCCATGTGAAGAACTGACATGAGCCAGGGTAGTCTCACAAAACTCAAGACCACCATCAAAAGCTTTCCTCTAGCTAGTTAAATCCTACCCAAAGAAGGGGGATAGAACAAAAGCAAGCCATAACTTGTCTAGCATTGATTATTACTAAGGAATAAACAGATGTTTACTCAAAATACAACATCACTGTTTGTTAGGCCTTGAGAAACCGTTGTAGGAGGGATGTCATTTACATCTACAGCTTTAGTATGACCCATAAAGCGTAACAAGGAAATGCAGTCAACCACAGCGAAACGTGCTAATGGATTCTGATAACAGCAGAAAGGCACCCACTGCATTCCTTATTACAGAGGCAACATTTTTCACAGGTAATTCGAAACAGCTCTAGGTGAACACAATCACACTAAACACCAGAATTCAGTATATAATGTATCTGAGCACACATTCTTCAGACATACCTATTATATCAAATAAATGACTATTAAAGATGAAAATGTGCACATCTGTCATTATGGAATCTTTCTTGCTCTATCAAGCAGAGAGATTATCAATCAAAGCCCTTACATTTCCTGGTTCCTTTCCCTACTTCACCAGTTCAGAAATGTTAAGGACACAAAACCTACCAATACTCAGAAGAGAAAGTCATTTTAAATACTGCTAACTCATAATCAATTAAGAGGTTTGCCTTAAGCAACTTTTAACTAACAATAAAGCTTTCATCTCTTAGGACAGGACATTTCACCAAATCCCAAACCTAACCACACTCAGGAGCTCCACTGCTCCCCACCTAAGCCCCCATCATGTCTCATCTGGAGTCCTGCAACAGCCTTCTAACCAGTATTCTTCCTGCTTCCACCCGGAATGGCAGCAGTCTCAATTTACACAGCAACCAGAGAGATATTTTAAAAACAGAAATCTGAGTGTGTCACACTCCCGATCACAACCTTCCAAGGTATTCTATTATATTTAGAATAAAAACCAGAGATCTGGAGTCTCCCTGATGGCGCAAGGGGTTAAGTCACAGCACCATGAAGCTATCAGCAGTCACTGCAGCAAGGCATGAGTTTGATCCCTAGCCAGGAAGCTTCCCACATGGCGCAGCAGGCCTCTCCTTGTCCTGCCCGCTACTCCCCTCAGCAGTGTATTTCAGTCAATCTGCCTATTCTGTTCTCCACTCTGTCTCTGGTGAATCCTCTCATCCCCTGCACCTCTGGCCTGTACGCCAGCTCTTGTATGCATAAATAAATCTTTAAAAAAAAAACAAAACCCTGAGACCTCACCAGGGTCTATAAGGTCTCTTAGACTGTCTCCTGCCTCTCCCTGACCTTACCTCCCACTGCAGCCAGAGCTGTTTTGTGCGGTGTTCCTTGATTACACACACCAGCAGGATCCTGCCTCGGGGTTTTAGCAGCCATAGTCCCTCTGTCTGGAATACCTATCCCCAGATCTCTGAATGGCTCATTACCCAGTTCAAGGCTTTGTTCAAATGTTATCTAGCACATTACAGCTTGAGTTTGATCCCCTGCCAGGGAACTAACCCACATATGGCTCAGCAGACCTCTCCTGTTTCACCTGCTGCTCCCCTCAGCCGTGTATTTCAGTAAATCCACTGTTCTGTTCCCCACTCTATCTGGTGAATCCTCTCACCACCACTACCACCCTCGCACCTCTGGTCTATACCCCAGTTCTTCTATGAAAAAATTTTAAAAATTAAAAAAAGTCACCTTGTACGACTCAAAACAGCACCCCATCCACCTCCCATCAGTGTCCCTCCACTGTGTAAGCATCAATTGACTCATTTTATAATTTAATTTGAATAAGAACAGAGGCAAATTTTCCTTGTTAAAAATGAAATCTGAGGGCCTCCCCAGTGGCAGAGCAGTTGAGCGCTGGGTTGCAAGGCTGCCCACAGCCTCTGCAGCACCGGTTCGATCCCTGGCCACTGGGCAAGGGTCCCACATGGCGCGCAGACCTCTCCTACCGCCCGCTGCTCCACACAACAGTGTACTTCGTCAGTCTGCCTGCTCTGCTCTCCCCTCTGGCTCTGGTGAAATCTCTCACCCTCCAGCGCTTCTGACTGTGCCAAGTGCTTGTATAAATAAATAAAATAAATCTTTTTTAAAAAAATGAAATCTGACAAAAACAAATGCTATTTTATAAGACATTCACTACTGACAAGGTTTATACACACTTATCTGTCTTAAAATGAATATGTACTTTGTGAAAAGTTTTCCTTTATTACTTTTAGCTAACAATATTAAAAAGAGATGCTATGTGTAAAAGAGTGTTTAGGTAACAGTACTAGATATTGCAGGAAAAAGAATGGAAGTAACCTAAGTGCCCAAAAATGCAAATGCTTACATCAAAAAATATATATATATAAAGTATACACACACATTAAAAAACAAAACATACCGATAACTCAGAGTAGATATAGAAGCAGAAGAGTACACAGAAACAGAAAGTATTTAGGATAAGTTTTAAAAAACAAACCTAATTACAATGACAAAAATCCCAGCCCGAACACGGATCCAATATTTACTAACCATGGGCAAGTGCCGGACCTGGCCTGGCAGAGGAGGACTCAACAGCAAACAAGACTAGTCCCCCAGCTCTCTGGGCCACCAGGGCAGCAGAGGCAGCGGTAAGGAGAGAGAGTTCTGGAGCAGTGCAGGTGCCCAGGAGAGCGCAGCGGGGTGTGGCCCTACCTGAGGAGAGGTCTCCCAGATGAAATGATGCCTAAACTGCAACCTGAAGGTTAAGCAGGAGACAGCAAAGGGGAGGATAAACAGGTATTAAAGAGAGTGGGTATGTGGGGAGAGAAGAAAATAGGTAAAAATAAGTCACACATAATCTATGGTGTATGATTTGTTGGAAAAAAACTAAAATAACCTCTATATTTGATGGTAAGAGTTTTGGTAAAGTGCTGTCTTTTATGAGAGGAAACTAAATAAACGCCAACAGAGATAATTCACCAACCAGGTAGACCGTCCATCCTACTGTCAGGTCAGACACAAGCAGCGATAGGAAGCAGCCTGAAGGCGCACACAGTGCACCCTCACCATTTACCAGGACTGGCCAGAGCATGATCCCAACATCACAAATTTGAGGCCACTGTGCTCGGATGGTCCGCCACAGGACCTCTGGGTGTCTCGCTACTCTTCTCCCACCGTCTCTTTGAGGTGCCAACAGAAATCCTGTGCTTATTAGCATTCCCAGCGTCCGTAGCTGGCCACCCAGCTGCCTTCACCCTATCCCTCCCCAGATTCTTTCCTCCACGCAGGCAGGCTCTCTTGACCCTGGAACAGACCACATTCATTCTTGCCTCCCGCTGACCCCTGCTTGAACTGTGCTAACCTGCTCTCCCAGTTCCTATTCAAACAGCACCCATTCTTAGAGGGTGTTTCATTAGCTTCTCTATCACTTCTTAGGCAATTTCTTTAACCAGTAACAATCTCTAGTTAACGTGGATTTGAACTATAGTTTTTGCTACGCTGGTCATATTCTACTTTTGCTCTAGAAATATCTAAATGTTGGCTTGTCTCCTAAAGCTGTGAGGCCAAAGGTGATAATTTTTATTTCTTTTATATCCCATTTACATCAATAGCAAACCTGGAAAGTACGCATCAAATCCCTGTTGGCTGGCGACAGATCCTGGCTGGAAGGAAGGTGAAGGCAGGCAGATCTCCCTGCCAGCTGCTTCTCTCTAAAACTATAGGTTTAGGCACCAAGTTTAGGACTGAATTTATGTGCTCCTTTGAGACAGGAAAAATAATATATATACTGATAATTACAGGACCCCCCCAAAAAAACCACCCTAAATAAAAGGAAAATATTTCCTAATGCAAACACCAGCATACAGCAAGTATCCCCAGCACTTTCCACATTACCTATAGATGCAAATAACAAAAATACAAATAAATAATAAACCTACTTGGTAAGTGAACAGGAGAAATATGGTGGTAAAAAGTACGACGAACAGCTTAGAGTTTAAAGTTTCAAGGCAATCCTGTGTCATCTGTTTAAAAGCTAATGAACTTCTTTTTAAATAATGCCTCAAATCCCCCCTATAGATATTTTGTCTGAAAACTAAGTAAGCCATTTTCCAAGAAGAAAAAAGGTCAGGCTTTATTTCTTATTTTGGGGGGGAGAAAAGTTGGCAGGAGAGAATGAATTGAAACCAAATAGCATGTGTGCCCCCTCCACCCACCCAAATCAGATGGCACCCGACTGACCTGCAGTGTGTAACCACAAAACAATGTGTGCAGGCCACAGGCAGAGAAGCTCAAAGGCAAAGCAAAGGCCTTCTCCTGGGACAGGATTCCTTCTTTATTTGAAAAGAAATCTTTTTCCTAAGAAGGGACTCAAGGAAAATGAACCAAAGTATTTTTATATAAGCTCTGAGAAAATGTTCTTAAAAGTCAATAAAACATACAGAAAGGTATTTCGGGCTCAGTGGAATTCTAGGTTAGGGTGCCCAAGCTCTTCAAGAAGAGATTTAGCCTCTATTCCCTAGACACCATTAGTGACACAGACAATCTCACCCCCGGTACATCAGGTCACAAACTATCTAGAGCAGCTGGCTCCGGGTAGGCAAAAGAACCAACCTGTCTGCAAACAAGTGAGGGCACCTGTTAACTCCTGGGTGCTGTGAGGCTGCCCCAAGTGGATGCCCTCCCTCCCCAGGGCGTCTGGGCTTGGACAATGATGTTTCACTTCTATTGTAGCTCTTTTCAGATGGAAGTTTAGTGATTTGTATTCAGTTCTATTCCCTCCTTTTGAGGGATACATCTTCCTCATCTCTGTGCTCCCCGTGCCCAGTACAGTGTCCTGCAAAAGACACTAAAAAAAAAAAAAAATTACTGACTGCCACAACCTCCTAGAAGCTATGGACTGACTGCAGGTCATTTTCATAATAATCCTTATGTTCTCACCTATCCTTTCAGAAAAACAAGATTAAGTCTCATTTTCATGATTAGCAGAGGTGCATAGCAAGGTTGATTCTTCTGAAATCTCTTTTTTTCCAAGTGAAACATCACTCGCAGGGACCCACAGGAACCAGGGGAGAATAAAGAGAGTACAGCACATTGGAGAAGAAAAAGACATTAGTTTCCAATCTATAATTCTTTGAATATCAAGAAAAACAGAAAATATAAAAGGAAAAAAAAGACTTGTCAGAAACCATGTAAGGACAAATAAGGCACATCACCCTATAAACTCAGAACAATCCTCTCCCAGAATTCATCATCAACAGAACTGGTGAAGCCTCACAGAGAAAGATAAATCAGAATGGTGCCTTCTTCACTTAATGAAATCCAAGTTTTATCTCCAGGTAACCCCTTAAGTTTTTAATTGAAAGAGTACCAAGTGGGGGCCTCCCCGGTGGCGCAGCGGTTGAGCGCTGGGTTGCGAAGCTGCCCGCAGCCTCTGCAGTGCTGGTTCGATCCCCGGCTGCTCCCCAGCCAACGGAGGAGGGTCCCACATGGCGCGCAGACCTCTCCTGCCGCCCGCTGCTCCCCTCAGCAGTGTCCTTCGGTCCTTCTGCCTGCTCTGCTCCCCGCTCTGGCTCTGGTGAATTCTCTCACCCTCCTGTACTTCTGATTGTACCCAGTGCTTGTATAAATAAATAAATAAATCTTTAAAAAAAAAAAAAAAAAGAAAGAGTACCAAGTGGGGCCTCTCCTGGTGGCGCAGCAGTTGAGTGCTGGGCTGCGAAGCTGCCCACAGCCTCTGCAGCGCCAGTTCGATCCCCAGCCGCCGGGCGAGGGTCCGACATGGCGCACAGACCTCTCCTGCCGCGCCCGCTGCTCCCCTTAGCAATGTCCTCCATCCATCCGTCCGTCTGCCTGCTCTGCTCCCCGCTCTGGCTCTGGTGAATTCTCTCACCCTCCCACGCTTCTGACTATACCCAGTGCTTGTATAAATAAATAAATAAATCTTTTAAAAAGAAAAAAAAGAAAGTACCAAGTGCATTTAAAAACAAACTTCAGGGTTCAAGGGCTGACAGCACAAGACAGGTGGACACAATCGCTGCAGATTTACCTTCTCTCTGGATATACTTCTAAGGTCATTCTAACCTCATTCGGCTAAGTTCATAGTCATCCATTCTTCTTACTTTGTTACTCTTACATTGTCCACCGACACAGAGAATTTCAAATCCTGCCCTCTAGCGCACTGTAACACTAACACCTGCTCTGCCCAGAATTACATCCCGGCCACCTGTTCCTCTTTCAGAAACACCAAGTGCAGGAGCCCCAGGTCCTCCACAAACTATCTGCAAGAGCCCTGCAGTGTCACCTGCTGCCAGGCGTACACACACTCCTCAACAATCATCTCCTAAACCAACACTGACAACAGTCCTTGTGTCTAAAAGGAAACCAAGCCTGAGAATCGCGGTCAACCTGGTGTCACTTGTTTCCTAAACGGGCAGCAGATTTGCGCTCCCAATAAGTCAAAAGCCTCCCTCCTTGGTGCTGCAGCAACGCTCTAACATTACCCCCCAGATGTTAGGTGCTTTCTAGTGATGTCTTACACCTAGTATTTTCTTCTCAATTTTAAGGTTTTGTTGGTTTTGTTTTAAGATTTAATTATTTATGCATACAAGAGCTGGGGTACAGTGCAGACGTGCAAGGGTGAGAGGATTCACCAGAGACAGAGCAGGGAGCAGAACAGGCGGACCGACTGAAATATACTGCTGAGGGAAGCAGTGGGAGAGTCAGGAGAGGTCTGCTGTGCCACGTGGGTAGCTCCCTGGCCGGGGATTGAACACATGGCTGCAGAGGCTGCAGATTGTGTCACAGTTCTGTGTTTAGCCTTGCACCACCAGGAGGGCCCTCAATTTTAAGGTTTAAAGAAGCTGCGCTGGTTGGGGGGGGGGGAGCACATCAGAGAAGCACGGGTCTATTTTTACACTGGGAACTTAAAGCCAGTCATTTTGGAATGAAGCACAGAAGGTCTGAGGCCCACCTTGATGACAGCAGTATCAAAGGCCTAAATTTCCAAGGATCATAAATCACTACAGTAAGCATATCAACAGCATGTGGTACTCGGCAAGCGTTTTGCAACCTTAACATTTCCATCCTCTAAAGTCCTTTGATATCCTCAAAAGATGCCTTGGATTTCAAAGCCAACTTCACATCAGCAAGGCAAGCAATCGGCTTCCTAGAAAACTGCAAGAAGACAGGCGAGACCCAAGCAAAATGGACTTTGGGGATGCAGGCACTTTGTCAGCACCTGTATCCTTCCTTCTAAGGGAGTGATAAAAATATGGTCATTTCCTACAGATTCTTATTTTTAAAGAGACATTAACCCCAAATACCCAAACGAAATGAGAAAATAAATTACATGACTACTTTATAAGAAAAGGCACTTAAACAAAAACTCTCCTTCAATACTAGACACTTTATAAAAAAAAAACTAAAGACCCATTTTAACTCCTTTAATTATAAACTAATCTTTTACGCTCAGAAAGCAAAAATGCTGGGCCTCCCCGGTGGCGCAGCGGTTGAGCGCTGGGTTGCGAAGCTGCCCGCAGCCTCTGCAGCGCCAGTTCGATCCCCAGCTGCTCCCCGGCCACCGGAGGAGGGTCCCACATGGCGCGCAGACCTCCCCTGCCGCCCGCTGCTCCCCTCAGCAGTGTCCTTCGGTCCTTCTGCCTGCTCTGCTCCCCGCTCTGCCTCTGGTGAATTCTCTCACCCTCCCACGCTTCTGACTGTACCCAGTGCTTGTATAAATAAATGAATTTTTTAAAAATTAAAAAAAAAACTTGTCATCAAGAATATTTACTGTCAGAATATCATGTTAAATGTTAAAATGTGGTCTCTCAATAAAACAGTTTAAAAAAAAAAAAAAAAGCAAAAATGCTTCAAAGCTTCTTTCCTGAATGATTGTACTGGAATAAGCAACCTGAGAGAGAAAAATGACCTCTTAAATCATTTCAGGGGCTACCTGCTACCACAGAGGTACAGCACAGAGCACAGGGCCCAGGGCCTGTGGTGAAGCGGCAGGGAAAACTGATACCTGCTCCCATGTGTGACTCAAATGACCCCCTATGATGCCATCCCCACTGCATTTTCCCCACAAAAAAACACATTACAGATTTCTAGGATTAAAAATTTGCTGGATTTATTAAAAGAGAAGAAAAAATAGTATCATTCACATAAAATACTTAATTCATATCTCGCCATAAAATGAAAACAGAAGTCTTTACTTTTGTATTAAACACCTAAGAACAAAATAAAAGTCAAACACTTTCTGAGCACTCTGTAGGACCTGCATAAAACTATTTGGAACAAACACTTGTGCAAGAAGCCTTGTAATAAGAAACACATCAACTGGGGCCTCCCTGGTGGTGCAAGGGGTTAAGTCTCAGCACCATCAAGCTATCACTGCGGCTTGAATTCGATCCCAGGCCAGGAAGGTGATCTAGGCGGCACAGCAGACCTCTCCCGTCCTGCCCCTCAGCAGTGTAATTCAGTTAATCTGTCTATTATGCTCCCCACTCTGTGTCTGGTGAACCCTCTCACACCCCGCACCTCTTGCCTGTACCCCAGCTCTTGTATGCATAAATAAAATAAATCTTTAAAAAAGAAAAGAGAAAGAAACACATCAAGAGATCCATAGCTTTCTCAAGGTACCAGAGGGAGCAGAGGATAAACAGTGTTAGATTAAGTGGCGGATGGGACTACACTAGCCCTGAGATCCTGGGGAAAAGTAGTAATAAAGTACTTCAGATTTGTGGCGTATGTTTACATTTTCAAAGTATTTCCAAATCTGTTTTTTCATTTCCATTTTTTCATTTCCGTTCACGTTCCACTGCCCCTGACGGCAGCGGAAGCAGGCACCCCGACACACCACCAGCCCACCGGGCAGACAGTCTCAGACCCAGGTCTTCTTGTGCTGGCCAGGCAAGGTACCTACAACGCACACAAGCATTCGGGTGACACACGAAAACACACATGACACAGCACATATTAGTGTGTTTAAAAGACTCAGCTATTTCCTCCTATCTAAATTAACATCACACCTCTTAGCAAAACATTATTTCTGGAGTTATAACACTGCTCCTCACAGGCCCCCCAGTTCTCCTATCTAGCCTACACTCCAAAGACACAATACACTAGAATTTTATGTGGGCATTTTTTTTTTTAGGCTAGCATAAGCCAGGAAATTGCCCTCAAATGGAAATGTAAACCTCCACAAGCTAACCCAGGTACTACATTAAAGCTGTATTAGCCTCATCCTAAGTAATCATGCCACCAACCCAAGCGCAGGCATCATCTTCAATTCCTCTATGAGAACCTAAAGGAAAAGAAAATTCAATTAAAAGACCAGGAAAAAAATTCACTTTAATCAAAACTACAACCCAAAGGCCAAGGGACTTAATCATTCAAGAAAAAAACCCTAAAACATGAAAAAGTTGGTACAAGAAAAGAGATATGGGGGGGGGGCGGAGACATTTCCATTTGCAGAACGAAAACCAAGCTACTCAAACATAATTTCCCCCACAGAAGAAGAGGCATAAGTAGAAGAAGAAACAATGGAAGGTGAGGGGGTTAAAATGCAGAGAATCACAATTTTAAGCATATTTTACTCATATGAACAGAAAACCACATGTTTAAAGTGGTATTTTATAAAATCAAAAGGCAAGAGGAACACGCTGGTTCTACCAAGATCAACGCAGAGCTGCCTGCTGTCCTCCACTGTGGGTGACTCCCCCAAGCAGCACCACCACACAGATGAGAGTCCCAGGCTAGGCCAGCGCCCTGGACGGGAGCTGCGAAGACCCCCTGAGACAGGAGCCACTGCCAGAGGGAGCTCCCTTCCTCCACGCTAACATGTCTGTGTGAATCGTAACAGAAACACACATGGGCCAGATCTTTCCTGCTCTCAAGGTGAAGTAATGTAATCTCCATAAGTGCGCGCGCGCACACACACACACACACACACACACACACACACACACACTTCAGCAGACATAGGAAATCTCTGAAACAAAGTGACCAAACGACAAAGGAGTTGAAGCACCCTCTAAAAAAACCAACTTACTGCTTTTAAATACTTACCATACTCCTAAATCTTTTTACCTCAGAAGCCTTTTCCACTTAGATTTCACATTTTAAAAAATTATCAGAAAAGGTTGAAAAGCTTGTATCACCTCTCACAGTTGAAAATCAGTTTCAGCTACAAGTTATTTAAAAGAAACCACTCCCCACCCAGTGCCAAAGCACTGGGATTCCAAAGCAGTTGTCACGCGTAACTCCACTTCAGAACCCGGCTGGCTCTCCCCAGGAAGACAGAAAGATAACAGGGAAAGTTGTATTTCTCACTTACTGTTCTCAGCCCAATATGCTGATGAACTTGGAAAAACAGAGAGGATCTCCGTTGGGTTAGATAATGGAACAAATATAAAAGCAACGGATGGCACGCAACTGTATAACAAATGACTAAAAATTCAACAAACTGTATACTTTAAAAGGGTAAATTTCATGGTATATGAATCATACATCAATAAAGCCATTTTTAATGTTGTTTAAAAATAAACAAATGACACTTAGGAACTATAACCCGGGGTCTCCCTGGTGGCACAAGGGGTTAAGTGTCAGCATTAGGAAGCTACCGCACGCAGCTTAAGTTAGATTCCCTGCCAGAGAGCTGGCCCACACGGAGTAGCAGGCCTCTCCTGTCTCGCCAGCCCACTGCTCCTCCCTTCAGCAGTGGATTTCAGTCTATCTGCCCATTCTGCTCCCCACTCTGTCTCTGGTGAGTCCTCTCACCTCCCGCACCCCCACACCTCTGGCCTACACCCCAGCTCTTATATGCATAAATAAATAAATCTTTAAAAAAAAATTGATGATTACAATTAGTATTCAGCTTGAATGGGTCAGGTTCTCAAAGTTTTACCCTAGTGTTAAACCTCCAGTCTATGATCCCAACCAATCTTTCCAGAGAGCTCTATGGTTTCAGTCAAACCAGTCCCTCTTCTGTTCAGAACTCGGCCAGAAAGACTCACCCCCAAAATCCCCTCATTACTTGTTTTTTTGAATAGTCACCAGCAAGTTTCAAATATGAATGACCTGTATTGAAAGAACTCTCTCTGCCTGCATCTACTCAGAACAATTGTCAAGAATTTTTTTTAATGGAAATCAAAACAATTTAATAATCCTCATCACAGAGGCAGTAAAAGTACTCGCCATTTCACATGCTTTCCAGCCTCTCTGAGGCCTCTGCTTCATGCAATTTCCTGCCTGAAATCCTCTTAGCTACTTATCACATGTCCAAATCCTATCAATCCTTCAAAACACAGGTTAAACACCTCCTCCTTCACCAGATCTCCCCGAATGCCCCGGGCAGGGCTAATTCTCCTTCTTCAACCACACAGGGCCACCATCTCCTGAGGTACTTTCCTGTCCTGGGCTCAACGGTGTACATGTTTTACTATCGTTAGGGAGAAAACTCACCCAGGACACAATGTGTATCTCAGTTGCGTGGCCACTTCATGCAGAAATTAAACTGATATTTCATTAAAGCATAGAATAAGAAAATGGCAAGAAGCTAAAAATAAAAAGCTCAGGCTTTTCTTAAGTATTTAATTCAGTAATGTTTACAGATGAACAAGAGGTAAGAGTTGGAAAGGAAGGGAGGATCCCTCTCTCTGACCAGCTCATCTCCCCGCCCAGCGCCTCAGGACTATCTCCCTGAAAGGTAATCACTATGACTGACTTCCCAACACAGGGTTTTAATAAGTCCTTAGACTTTATAACCCATTCACAACCCTAGGTCTAAACTGACAGAAATAATTTATAAATGACATTCAAAAGTGAAGTTATTTGTGACAATTACACAACTGTTTGTATGCTAGGACAAATTAAAAAAAAAAAAAAACTAACAGATGAAAATAAACTGCTAGACTTACACGCTGAAGTTATCCTGAACTCCGAGAAGAAAGGTCACTGTTATCAGGAAAATCACATTACTTCAAACATACATATAACCCAAGCTATTAAAGTTTTTGCATGGTGTAAAAATTGCTTAAGGATTTCATAAAAGTCTCACTAAGCTCTGAAAAAGAAAGTGTTAAGCCATTACAAACAGAAAAAATTTTAAAATGTAGATGTTTGTAAAGTTAGATTTCTTAGGGAATATTAATAAATGTTAGTAAGTATTATAAAAAGTATTTTTCAGTATCATATTAATAGCAACAAGATGCCTGCACATTTTTCTAATTTATAAATGGTAAGAATTAAATGTTTCTAAGCGGTCTTTAATCAGGTTTAGTGCATAAAAACTTAGAAAATTTCAGTAATTATTCCCGAGTCACATGAAAATTACACATACACACACACACACACACACACACACGCAGAGCAGATTATGCTAAGATCAGAATGTTCAAATCAGAAGACAGTCCATCTTGCTGGAAAATTCACTGAGCAATGAAACCTAAAGCCTTCACTATATCAAGACTATTTCAGGGCCACTTCCACGGTGCTGGGGGGTGGGGGGGGAAGGCATGCTCGCGGGACAGCAATGATGAGGGGTTCAGGAGGTCCTGCTATGCTGATTCCTCCCTTCTCTCAAAGTAACAGAATCTCTGTGTTTTAACCAAGCACATAACCATTTCCAGGAAACACTGCATTTTCCAGCTTTCGTTTCAGTTACTGGTGCCCCTGTGATTTGTTCCTAATTAAAGAGACAGGGCAGAAATGAGGAATGAGATTCTGGCAGTACCTTCCCAGGTGGGAATATGCGAATCTGTGCCCTTTCTCACAGGCAGGGCTCATGAGAGGACCTGAACAGGCCTCTCTGGCGGTAAGGAGCAAGCTGGGTCCCCAGTGAGCACGCAGGTCCCATACTGGCTCCGGACTGTCATGACTTCCATGCAGGAAACTACTATCTTGTTCAAGCCATTGTTATTTTGAGCTTCTGCCAACACTTCTGTAACCTAATCCTAAGTAACACAAGGCAAGATTACAGAGTACTACTGTATGTCTTCATTAAGTAGTACTTTATTAAGCGATTTCTAATACATATTTTAAACTTTGTAGGATTTAAATACTCATTTTTGATTATCCAAATAATTAAGAACACTAAAATGTTTATCTATACTATATCTGAGCTATAAAAATATTGTTATTTAGAATTAGCCAAGAATGGCAAAAATAAATTCTCAGACTCTGAAAAAATATGCTGGCTCCAGAGGGGGAGCAGTGGGGAAAGAAGAGGGTCAGGGGAAGGAAGGGAAAAGGACACTGGCATCATGAGAATTCTGGTGGAGGTGAATGAGACAGGGGCACATAAGAGGCATGAAAATGGATGCCTGTTATATAGATACACAAATGACTGATAATCAATAGAATTTGAGGGGAAAAGAAAACTGGTGAAAAATCAGCTTCCTGGGTGTGTCCTGGCATCAAGAGATGAAGCCCAGGCTCCTTCACCACGGCCAACACGTGTGCCGTATCCCGCATCCCGCCTGCTGCATTCCTCCCGTGCCAGATGCGAGGATCCATGTCACAAGCAAGAAGATTGGCCTCTGCCCCCTGGAGTTCACAGAATCTGTGCACGACACTTGGACGTCCCGTTCACACCTCCCGGTGAATCACCCCCTTCTGCTGCCACACTCTTGCTCCAGACCAAGCGGAGTGCGGCTAGGCCTCAGCTCTGACATGCTCATATAACTGTATTTTTCAAAGATTACATTTGTGTTACCGAAACTAGAATCTGCCATAGCAGATGTCATTAAAGGTGGGACACTTTTCAAAAGGCGAATCTTATTTATACATGACATTTTCTCCTCAAAAATAACTTTCCCCTTAAATCTGAAAAACACCTTGCAGTCCCCCAAGGTCCCTGGGACTGGCTTAAGAAAAAGAATGTAGGGCCTCCCCGGCGGCGCAGTGGTTGAGCGCTGGGTTGCGAAGCTGCCCGCGGCCTCTGCGGCGCGGTTCGATCCCCGGCTGCTCCCCGGCCACCGGAGGAGGGTCCCACATGGCGCGCAGACCTCTCCTGCCGCCCGCTGCTCCCCTCAGCAGTGTCCTTCGGTCCTTCTGGCTGCTCTGCTCCCCGCTCTGGCTCTGGTGAATTCTCTCACCCTCCCGCGCTTCTGACTGTACCCAGTGCATGCATAAACAAAACAAACAGGTAAACAAATAAATAAATAAATCATGCCTCTATTTAAAAAAAAAAAAAAAAGAAAAAGAAAAAGAATGTAAGGCTGCTAGGCAGGTGGTCAGATGTTTCCGTTTTTCCTCACAGCCCATTAAATCAAGCTCACTAGACCGGGCCTCCCTGGTGGCCGAGAAGGTAAGTCTCAGGCTGTCACCGCTGTGTCCTGCGGCCTGAGTTCCCTCCCAGGCCAGGGAGCTGCCCACATGGCGCAGCACACCTCTCCTGTTTCCCCGCTGCTCCCCTCAGCAGTGTGTTTCAGTAGCTCTGCCTGTTCTGCTCCCCACTCTGTCTCTGGTGAGTCCTCTCACCCCCGCACGTCTGGCCTGTACCCCAGTTCTTGTATGCATAAATAAATCTTTAAAAAAAAAAGTACCACTATCACCCCACTTTACAGAGGAAGTGGAGAAACAGAAAGGTAACTTGCCTCAAATCACAAAGGTAATAAGCAGCAGGCAAGGGACTGACCCTAGAGCTCTAAACTACTGGATTGTCAAAAAGTCATAACGCACAGAAAAAAATACGTCATGACTTTTCTGACAACCCAATACCTTGCTACAGTAGCATAATGGCTAAGAGTGGACACAGAATGGTAAATTTTGAGGCTCAGTGCCCAAAAGACATCCAAGGAAGCAGAGAGGGCAAAAAGAACCTGGATCTTAGGAGAGAGATCAAGGCTGTATTTATAAACTTGCGAGCTGGAAGGACATGTTAAGGGAAACCACAGAATGAGGTCACTCTAGAACACAGAGCTGAGTGAGAGGCTAATGAAAGAACTCCAATGTTAAAATGAACTTAACACATTCTAGGTCAGACGGAGGATGCAGTAGGGTGGCACTTCTGCATGCTACACATAAAACACATTCATGTCATGTGTGTTATACACATAAAATGCAAATCAAAATATATGATGGTTTTACCTCTGTGGGGATGGGAACAAAATGTATGTATAATGACGACAGACTGACACTGGCCTCTGTTCTCACCGCGCGAGTGGCCCCAGCTAAGTTTTTCTTTTTTTTTTCAAAGATTTATTTATTCATACATACAAGATCTGGGGTACAGGCCAGATGCGCGGGAGGGTGAGAGGATTCACCAGAGACGGAGCGGGGAACAGAACAGGCAGACTGACCAAAACACATTGCTGAGAGGAGCAGCGGGTGAGACAGGAGAGGTCTGCTGGGATTCTCGCCTGGCCAGTCGATATCGAACCCACACTGCAGAGGCTGCGGGCAGCTTCACAGCTCAACCGCCTGCGCCACCAGGGGAGGCCCCCCAACTAAGTTTTTCATGCTAACTCTTTAGGAAAGAACATCACCTCTAACACTGGCTCCTGAAGGAAAGAAGCTGCTTTAAGATCTGTCTTCAGACATTCTTTCCAGGGAATAGGGTGTGAGAAGAAAGATGGACGAAGCAGAGGGCCCTATCTCAATGACTGTAAACTACCAGTGTTTTACATCTGCACAGTCCTGGGACTGGGGCAGGATTGTCAGTTTAACCAGTAACATGTTTATCATTCTTAGAGGTACATAAAACAATGGTAACAATGGTGCTGGCATTTTAGAGTTAACGAAGTGTGTCTTTCAGAATACCTCTAAGCCCACTTGTGGGCATACTTGCTGGTGCAATTAAAGGGAAACTTTCTGCCTGCAAGGGGTTTGCAATCAAATGGGGAAAAAAAAGATTAACTAAAATTTTAATAAATGCAAATAATAAACATTAACACAAGAAATAAAGTAATAAAATGAGAGAGAATGTTAAAGAACTGAAGGAAAGGAGCTTAACTAGGAAGAAATAAAAGAGTAGGGAAAAAATACCCTTAAGGCAGTGTGTCCCAAGCACAGTTTTAATTAAAGTAGATTAGATGTGATATAAGAACAAGAGAAAGAAGGCAGAAAGTAAATGGCATCTCCCTGGTGGCGCAAGGGGTTAAGATGCAACCTATGAAGCTCACCTCAGCCACTGCAGCACAAGTTCAATCCCAGGCCAGGGAGCTACCCACATGGAGCAGCAGACCGCTCCTGACTCATCCACTGCTCCCCTCAGCAGTGTATTTCAGTCCGTCTGCCTGTTCTGTTCCCTGCTCTGTCTCTACTGAATCCTCCCAACCCCCCACAATTCTGGCCTGTACCACAGTTATTGTATGCAGAAAGAGAGAGAGAGGGAGGGAGGGAGGGAGAGAGAGAGAGAGAGAGAGAGAGAGAGAGAGAGAGAGAGAGAGAGAAGAAATGGCTTCAACAGAGTAGAGTGAGACAGTGAATAAATAATGGAAGGTTTTGGTCAGCAGACCTCTCCTGTCTCACCCACTGCCTCTCTTAGCAGTGTATTTCATTTTGAATAAATCTGCCTTTTCTGTTCTCCAAAAAGCAGCAGCAACTACCCATTAAAGGAAAGCATTGCTTAAAGATAACTGACAGAAGGGGAAAACATTCTGATCTTCTGTATCTCTTTTGAGAGGTAGTGGTTTTAAAATAAATCCACAAATTATCTGATAGTCCTCTCTTTGAGAGTTAAATTCCCTTCCCTTTTAGGGACTTCATACTCACTCTGACTTCTGAGTTTAGGTCCCAAAGTGCACTGGGGTCTCTCTCCCCCTCTCTGGCTTCTCTCTCATCTCTCATCTTGGGGGAAATCCAGAAGCCAAGTCATCAGCTTCCTCAAGCAACCAAATGGAGAGGCCCACGCGACAAGCAATGGAGGCTTCCTTTCAGCCCAATGCCCACTGAGTGATCCTGCGGAAGCACAGACTCCAGCCCCAGCAGGGCCTTCAGATGGTGCAGTCCTGACTGACATCCTGACAGCAACCCCCAGAGACCTCTGAGCCAGAGAAGCCCAGATACAGCACCCCCAATCAATCAGCCACAGAAATCACTAGATGTGGTTTGTATCTGCGTTGTCACCAGGTTTTGAAGTAATGTATTATGCAGCCATAAGTAACACAACCCCATGGTGTTTTGTGTCTCACTTCTCTTTGCCGTCTAATAGCTATGTGTATTCCAACAGCCAGTGTAGAGAGCAATTTCTAGAAAGCCATTCTCTTCATCTTTACATGCCTGTAAGGCTAAATTCAATGAACTGCACCATTTAGTATTTGTTTATTATATGTTCAAAGACTCTTGCTGGTGTTTATACAATTCACTGCAGTTATCCAAAAACAAAGTTATTAAACCCTGAACAAAAGCATAGCTTCTAGAGTAGAATGAGGGGGCCTCTCTGGTGGCACAAGGAGTCAAGTCTCAGCACTATGAAGCTATCTGCAGCACAAGTTCGATCCCGGCCCAGGGAGCTGACCCACAGGGCACAGCAGACCTCTCCTGTCTCACCCGCTGCTCCCCTCAGCAGTGGATTTCAGAGTATCCGCCTGTTCTGCTCCCCACTCTGTCTCTGATGAATCCTCTGGCCACTGTCCCCCCAACTATGGCCTACACCCCAGTTCTTGTATTCATAAATAAAAAATAAATCTTAAGGGCCTCCCCGGTAGCGCAGCGGTTAAGCACTGGGTTGCGATGCTGCCCGCAGACTCTGCAGCGCCGGTTTGATCCCCGGCTGCTCCCCGGCCACTGGAGGAGGGTCCCACATGGCGCGCAGACCTCTCCTGCCGCCCGCTGCTCCCCTCAGCAGCATACTTTGGTCCCTCTGCCTGTTCTGCTCCCTGCTCTGACTCTGGTGAATTCTCTCACCCTCCCGCGCTTCTGACTGTACCCATTGCTTGCACAAACAAATAAATAAATAAATCTTTAAAAAAATAAAAAAATCTTAAAAAAATAAAGTGGGGTGAATGAAAACTATTGATTTGACAGATCTGACTGAGAGATGGAATAAGGGTAATGGATGCAATCATCAAAAATGACACTTGTATAAGGTGGAAAAAGCAATCATTTTGTACCCTTGGAAGTACTGCAGTACAACACCTGAAAACCAGCACAGAGCTGCAAAGCACTGCAACACTCTCAGCTCGCTCTTCAATATAAAGGAGAAAAGGACAAATAACTTGGTTAAAAAATTAATTATTTCACATGTCCTTCTCAAACTGGTCTACAGAATATTAGTTCCCTTAAGGTCGTAAGTATTCTTTGGGGAAGCGAACAAAATAAAACCAACAACAACAACAACAAGTTCTATATACATACTATATTTTTGAGGCCTTAAGGTGCTAATATGGATTATAAATTTATTTAAACTCAGAATTTGTAAAATACTTGCAGTGTATCAGTGCTCTATGACTACAGCTTGGAAATACACTGACTTGGTCAGGCAGAAGAAAAGACAGGTAGGTCAATTCGAGGAAATAAAAGAATAAGACAAATATAATAAAAATGATCTCACCTAAAAAAAGAAATCGTAAATGACCACCAGTTACGTAGAGTTTCCTAAAGCAAAATAAACTGTTAGAACAACGAGAGCTATCAAAAGCAACAACAGCTGCACCAGCTGTCAAGGAAAATGAAGATGGGGAAGACATAATAGGATTTAGTAGAAGAAAAGAACTCAGCCAATTCCTGGCTTCCACTGTGTACCCCCACCAGAGCCAATCTGAAGGGATGAGCAGGCCGCCCTCTGGAAGGTTGGTGTGTGGCTAAGAGGAGATCTAGCCCAAACCCTTAACCAACAGCAGTGATGATTACTAAGGGCCTATCAGATCTTCTCTCTAGGGAAATGTTAAAGATATAGAGCCCTCAGCAGGCCTCCCTGTTGGCGCAAGGGGTTAAGATGCAACCTATGAAGCTATCTGCAGCCACCGCAGCACGAGTTCGATCCCCGGCCAGGGAGCTACCCACATGGTGCAGCAGACCTCTCCTGTCTCCCTGCTATTCCCCTCGGCAGTGTATTTCAGTCAGTCTGCCTGTTCTGTTCCCCACTCTGTCTCTGGTGAATCTTCTCACCCCCCCCCACACACACACCTCTGGCCCATACCCCAGTTCTTATATGTATAAATAGAATTTAAAAATCTTTAAGGAAAAGGGCCTCCCCGGTGGCGCAGCGGTTGAGCGCTGAGTTGCGAAGCTGCCCGTGGCCGGTTCGATCCCCGGCTGCTCCCCGGCCACCGGAGGAGGGTCCCACATGGCGCGCAGACCTCTCCTGCCGCCCGCTGCTCCCCTCAGCAGTGTACTTCGGTCCTTCTGCCTGCTCTGCTCCCCGCTCTGGCTCTGGTGAATTCTCTCACCCTCCTGCACTTCTGACTGTGCCCAGTGCATGTATAAACAAAACAAACAAACAAACCAGCAAACAAATAAATAAAGCATGCCTCTATAAAAAAAAAAAAAAAATAGATACTTTAAAAAAAAAAAAATCTTTAAGGAAAAAATAATAATAATAAAAAGTCCTCAGGAGTGGGGTATAGAAGCAGAGGCATAAAGACTGGAAGATACCAGAGCGAAAACAGCTGGATGAATACCAGAGGGTTGGGTGGGCAAGTCTGAGCTGTTCAGTGTCTTAGGCAGTAAAGGAACACCTTCCATCAATCAAAAAAATGTAAGTTAGGAGATCACTGTCTACTCTAAACAACCTTAGGGGGCAGCCCTGCCAGAGAGAGCAGGATCGCAGTCATGTCACATGCACTGACCCCACACATCACAAAGGAAGAGGGGTGAGGAAGAGAAGTGAGGAAGCAGGAGGAACATCGACTGAGGTTAATAAGGAACATCCTCCACGGGGACGACACCTGAGGGGAGAAATCAGATAATGTTCAAAAATAAGCAATGATATACGAAAATAAAATGTAACCAATAATAAGGCGCATCCAGTTTACATTCACCCAACGATGTTTCCACAGAGCAACTGTCTTTTCAAGTCAGTGGCCAAAGCCTACCTACACCCCTTAGAAACCAAGCAAAGCTGCTCTGGCAGGGACGCATGCCGGGCTCAGCCAGGTTTTACCCAGGGAGGCAGAGGCTTCCAGTATCCCCAGGCAGCTCTCCATTCAGACAAGCAGACGCATGCCCACGTTCTCACCTGCTCACCCTTGGACTGTATTCACTCCACACATTAAGCATCACCATGCTTCACCCACCCTGCTCCCCAGAAGAAATAAAGGGGATAGGAAGCCAGACCTCTGGGAACCTGGCGAACAGGTACTGGGGTCAATGAAAGTGACGAGAATGCTGCTGAGGGGTGGGGGGCGCTCTCCCCTGCTGCTCCAGGCCTCCAGAGATGCTCACACCATGCTTGCTCACAGCTCTTTCAGGTTAGTCCAGGTCCACGATGCCGACGCTGTCCCCTTTAATGATGTCCTTATGCCTCAAGGTGGACGGCCACACACAGCCCGGCACTGCATCCCAACGAACTAACTCTTCCGGTGAGGAGGTGACAGGCCAGCTGGTCACCGAAGATGGGCAGGACCAGACCCCAGACAGCTTTCCAGTAACCCTGCCTGCCTTTCAAGGTTTGCATCTTGTTCCAATTTCCCCCAACACCTTTCTGCTCCTCGCAACCAAACAAGCCTAACCCAGTCCCTACAAGTCTCCAGTCTAAGTAGGTTAAAGCCAGGATATAACCTGTGGCTTCAACTTCTGATTGAAAAATCCAAGGCATGCACATAGCTGTGAGGATTCCCAAACACCAAATAATCTATGCATGAGAGGTCACATTCTGTAAAGTTACCACACAAGAAAAACCTCACAGTTAAATATATTGCTTATGATTGCTGACATATTGACAAATTTTACCAAATTAAAAACCACCATTTTATAATGGCAAAGCCAATTCACCCAAAAAAAAAAAAAAAACCCTCTCTTATATTAGCTGTCCTTTCTGACCTAGTTACCTAACAGACAGGCATGTATTACATCTGACATTACTTGGCTTACCAACAATTATACAAATCCCAGTTCCAATCAATACTCCAATATAGAAAATATATTTAGTATTTGAACCCATTTGAATTATCTGTGATGAAGCGTTCATTAAAATGGCTTGAGCAATCTTAACAATTTTCTAACACATAAATGCTCATTTCTCAGCTGAAGACCACTATAACTGTTGTTAGACAAGAAACTAACCAACCACAAGTCAACAGCCTCACCAAACGCACACTTGATTAGGACAAGCAATGCTACAAATTTGGAATAATTACCAAGATATTAATAATTAACAATCACATAAATGATTCCAGAGGAATTCCCGGTTGTTGGAAGAAAAAAAAAACCAACGATCAACTGAAAGGCAGCATTATCAGCAGCTGATTACGGAAGACAATAGCATATTGTTTCGGAATGTGCATGTGTGTGTAATGAAGTTCACAGCTATGTTGCACTTATGACTCACTTAAACATCTGAATTTTCTGCTATCTTAACCTTTAAATCAACTGCAAAAGAAGCTGCCAAAAGCAGTTAGTAGGAAAGCACACAATTCCCTACAGAACTTGGTAAATACAACTTATTTTACTACTTAAATGTTTTTTTGATTACTGAGATTTGAACAAGATGTCAAAGATTCAAAACTAATTTTAAAAGTAATGGGTACTTACTCAATCCGTAATAATATTCAACATACACTTTTTTTTTTTTTAGAAGGACACAGATCATATTTTTGTACGGGTGTTTTTTCAGCACCTGGCATATTTCTGTTCAACGGTATATGTAATTATTGCAAAGTTAAGCTTCAAAAATTAACTGGTGCACTTGTTTCTTCATTTGGATTACCGTTCTGTCTGAATTGATTCTTAGTTACTCTAGTTACCATGTACAAAACACTGGCAAAGAACACACAGGCTTGAAATTACCTGACTGGATTCCTACTGAATAAATAATACATTTGAGCTGTTCACATTTCATTGTAAAAGATACAGTACTTCAGAGATTACACTGTAAATTTTGAAACCACATTCCCAGAAGTAGCCAGTAAGGAAGAGTAGATGTTTATTCTATTCTGATTCACCCTTGGCACTGCAAACCTCTCTAACAGTTCATTACCTTAAAACAATCGAGATGGGGCAGGATGTGCAATAATAAAAATCTTCCAGGCATTTATCAAGCAGATTATCTCTGAAACTACACCTTGCTTTAGAAGCTTTGAGCAGGAACTTGGCCTTCTATGTTAATCTGTGCACACATTCATTTCACATTTGCTCTCTCCCCCTCATTTTTTTAATCTTATCCATAAAATAAGTCACCCTATCAGACTTATTTTTATTTATGTTTATGCACTATCAAATGCCGGCACTAATACGTATGTAAAACTCATTTTAGTAAGTTCATGACTTACTTTACCCTCCACTTTACCCTAATCCACCCCAGTCCTAGACACACACACACACACACACACATACTCTCTCGCTCTCACACACAAAATCCCAAGGAAAATCTGGACCCTCTGGGTCCAGAGCTAGGATTTTTCTTTCCAATAGGGTAGGTCTGTTTGGCTTTTTTTCACTGATACTGAAAACTTTTTAGATTGCCAGCATATGTACAGTTTCCAACACCGGAAAAAAATAAATAAATAAAACCCCCTATTTTGTTTACTATTTCAGAACAAACTATATTTCTCCTAGAAGACAAGAGAATATCAATTCAGAAGAGTGCTTAGAAGTTACGAAGAGTAAATACTTCTGAGAATAGAACAAATTAATGTCAAGACACAGCCAATAACGCAAAAAGCCCCAACACAAGCAAGCCTGTCAAAGGGCATCTGTATTAGCAGCTCGGGGAGGTGACATCTGCAGAAAAGCACTACAACTGTGTTCAAAAGAAAATCATTAGGCCTTAGCCGTTAATCCCCTCCCCCTATCCTCTTCGTCTGGATCCTTCAAAGCAATTTACCAGTAGAAGGTGCTATTCTGCAGCCCACACATATTCATGCCAACCTCCATTCTCCGCCAAGAGCTGGGTTTACCCCAGGTGGACTCACTTGGCCTGTTCCCTCTCCAGTGTTCAAGGAAGTCTCTAGACTAGCGCCCAAAGCAGAAAACCAGATCTTTTCTTATAGCCCCTATTTATAATAAAAAACACACTGACAGCTCAATACCAGCATACCTATCAAACCACCAGACCACTAATATGTCAAAACATACACACGCTTTGCTAAATATTAACCTCAAATATGATCTCTAGCATCTCAGCTGAGACAATCTACTTCCACCTAGAAAAGATGACCTTGGTCACATTCACTACAGCAAGAGTCCACTGTGCATATATCACTGTCCAACAAAGTCAGGGACAACAAGGAATACGAAAGCTGAATATCAGGCCGTGACACAGGAAGGAGGGTTTCAGCTTTACATACACAAAAAAGAATGAGCAGCAGAAATCAAGGCCGCAAAGGGAAGAAAGGGAGGTGGAGAAGAGGAATCTCCGACCACATTTTTGAGTGTCCTCTAGTTTCCAACGTACTCTCCTGCCTCTCACAAGGTTGCAAAAAAGGCTCAACATGAGATGGGTGAAAGGCTGAAAAAGAAAAGCACACACCCTTCCCCCATCTTCTCGCCTCTCTCCCCAAAAGAGCTGTGTTGTCTGTGCAAACCTAGTCCCAAATATGGGGGAGAGAGAATGAATGTGTGTATGGAAGAACAATGAGCCCTCAGCCTGGTATTGTGTGTGTGTGTGTGTGTGTGTGTGTGTCTGCCTCTTTTCCCTTCGACCTCAACAACAGGCAAAGCTGGAAGCCAGCTTTCCACCCAGCCCAAGCCATCAAAATCAAAACTGGCTTATAATTTACAGAGGAATTAACTCAACAAGCAAAGCCCTGGAAGGAAACAGCTTCCCAAAGATGATTTTATTATTGTAGAGATCCAGCCTTCTCCCCTCCCCCAACAGTCTGAGCCTGAAGCAGCCAGTGTACACCAGACAAAAAGGTCTCTCTTTAAATGGAAAGCAATTATCAAAAACTGTCTCACATCTAAACATGGGATGCATGGATCTGTGTTACATTCAAATGTTTGTTTTGCCATTCACCAAGTTTCCTTCTCCCTACTTATCTTTTTTTGTGTTGAAAAAAAAAAATCTGCTTTGGGGAAAAGCTATTTCGGGATTCATACAAAACTACTTTCTAAATGTACCTTAAAATAGCAACACATACTGAAACATTTAAAGCACCCAGTTTCTCAAGGACACATTTTGCTTAAATCAATGTTTGAAGTCTGTAATCCAGAAAAATTGTAAGCAAACCTTGGAAAAGAGGCAGAGGAAAATGACAATTCAACAATGAATCATTCTGTTTTCCTTTCAACAACTTCTCAAGCAACCAGTTTCAAAGGAAACCTGCAATACTCTCCCCCTCCCAACACACACACACACACTCACACACACGCACACCATGTATGTAAAACTACTTATCTTCTTTCCAAAACGTTTAAAAAACACACCAAAAAAAAAAAAAAAAAAACCCAAACCAAACCCGAGGCTACCCTGCTCCTCAGCGGGCAGGACTAAGCCCTGACAGTAAGAAGCCAATTCCGCTGCAAGTGATTTGGGGTTTCACGATCTGGTTATTACAACAGCGCCGAGACCGAGAGGTTTAGGACACAAAGAGGGAATCTTCCCCGGACGAGAAAACGACACTTGAAGCGAAGTCCGCCCCCCCGGGCCCCCCAATCCACAAACATCCGAGCAATGTACAGTTCCCGTGCCCGACTTCCTCTCCGCCCGCCCCCGCCCCAGCTCGGCCCCTAATTTAGTCACATGAAAGAGTTTAACCTCAGACAAGTCACCCACGAGCCCGAGCGGGGCCGAGACCGGCCGGGGGCCCCGGCGGGCGGGCGGCCGGGCCGGGCCGGGCCGGGCCCTGGGCCGGGCCGGGCGGCCCAGAGCCCGGCGCCGGGGCCCCCTCGCCGCCCGCGCCCCGCGCCCCGCGCCCGGGCGGCGCCGAGACTTACCCCCGGACGCGCTACACCATCAATGGAGGCGGGTGCGGGCTCCCGGGAAAGTGCGGGCGCGGGCGGGGCCGCGGGCGGGCGGCGGCGCGGTCCCTCGGCGACCTCGGGCGGCTCCGGCCCTGCTCTGCGGCCGGCCCTTCAGGGGCGGGGGCCCAGGCTCATGTCGGGCGCGGGCTCCTGAGGCGAGGGGCTCCGGGGCGCGGGCGTCCTCCCTCCGCTCGGGGGGCCGGGCGGGCGGCGCGGGGCGCGGGCTGGGCCGGGCGGGCGGGGCGGACCCGGGCCGGGCGGCGTCGCGGGGTGCGGGAGGAAGAGGGGCTGGCGCGCGGGGGGCGGCTCGCGAGCGTCTGTGGGAGCAGCGGCGCTCGGCGATGGTGGCCGAGCCGCGGCGGGGCTGCTGCGCCGACCCGCCGCCCACTCCGCGCTCGGGCCCGGCCCACCTCGCAGTATCGCGCGCCGCCATTGGCGCGGCCGGGCCTGACGCGCGCGGAGGCCGGGCCGCGGGGCGGGGGCGGGGCGGGGCCGCGGGCCGCTCGCCCCTCTTTCTAATAAAACGAGCGGGGGAAGGCGGGGGGCGGCCGCGAGGGCTGGGCTCCCCGCCGGGGGCGCGTCTTTGTGCCGGGCCCGGACCCCGGCGCGGAGCGGGCAGGCCCCGGGGGCGGGGTTGGCCGGGGGCGCGCGGCGCCTGTTGTTGCCGGGATCACAGTTCGCCTCCGCGGCCACTTGGACGCGGGCGCCTCTCCCGGGGGGTTGGGGGGCCTGGGGGGGCCTGGGGGGGGCAGGGGGGGCAGGGGGGGCGGGGGGCGCACGGTGGCTTCGAACCATTTGCTTAAGGACTCTCGAAATTCTGATGAGCGTGAAGGTTTTCAAAATAAGTCTGTGGCAAACGATTAATGAAGGAAGAAAACACAAGGTGGCTCGCGCTGCTTATTTGAGGAGAAGAATAAAGAATGAAAAATCTCCAGAATAAAGGAGGAGCGATAGCCACAGACACGGGGGGTTGAAACCAGAGAGCGGGGTACACAACTCTGTGCCTTTAGTGGGGGGAAATGTCTTAAAAGACAATTGAGACATCACCTTTTCTCTTTGAGAAACAGCACATGCCTCGCCTCACCCCTCCAGAGGCTGCTCCTCACAGGGTCTGGCGGCTGCAGGGGTTGAGAGGCAGGGCAGACGCTCTTCTGTCCAGTGTAATTTATAGGATGGTGGGTTTGGAAATTTTAATGACTAGCAGTTTTGGAAATGCTATCGTGTTTATTGAGTTCTTTTGCAACTGGGTGAATCCAGGGTGAATCCAGGGTGAATCATCAACCTATTGTTGGTTTGTTACTAAACTGTTCTTAGAGCATGCACTCTTCCCGAAGGAGTTAAGATCTGTATATAATAAATGAAGAGATAGAACATAGCATGACATAATTCACTCATCTATTTCAAATGAAGTGATCATTTTGGTTCTGGAATATATTCAGCTTGTAATTTCCTCCAGTGACAGTTTCTTTAAGAATAATTTAGGGGCCTTCCTGGTGGCACAAGGGGTTGAGACACAACCTATGAAGCTATTCGCAGCCTCTGCAGCACGAGTTCTGTCCCCTGCCAGCCAGGGAGCCACCCACATGGCGCAGCAGACCTTGCCTGTCTCACCCGCTGCTCCCCTCAGCAGTGTATTTCTTTAGTCCTCCTGTTCTGTTCCCCACTCTGACTCTGGTAACGCCTCTCACCCCCGCACCTCTGGCCTGTACCCAGTTCTTGTAGGCATAAATAAATAAATCTTTAAAAAAAAAAAATCCGAAAAGCAAATGGGTCTTTGCTGTTATGTTTCCAAGTCACTTTCAGCAAGAAAAAATTCTCTGTGGCAATTCCTTCCCTATGAAATGGATAAACCAGTTAATGCCTCATTGTTTATGTATCTAATAATGTAAGAACTGAATTTTACAACATAAATTCAATAAACATGTCTCAACATCCTTCATATGGATGGAATCACTGGACATCAGTTGGGAATAATGAGGGGTAAAGTATATTAGAGGGCTCAGTTTCCATCAAAATCTACATTTACAGGAGCACTATTTCTAATAAAAGCTCAGCTATGTGGTAGACTGATGGACAAAAGGAAGCTTGTGGATCCCTGCGCACTACCATTAGCAGGGAGAAGAGAGGTGTTTCTTCAGATCAGGAAACAACATTTAGTGTTGTTAGAGATTGGAATCATTTCCATTTATTTATAAAAATATAGATTTAAGGCATCCTTGGTGGCACAGGGGTTAAAGACAGTGCTATCAAGCTATCCCCAGCAACACAAGTTCAATCCCCTGCCAGCCAAGGAGCTACCCACATGGTGCAGCAGACCTCTCCTGTCTCCCCCCTCAGCAGTGTATTTCAGTAGATCTGCCTGTTCTGCTCCCTACTCTCTCTGGTGAATCTCTCACCCACCAACCCACCCCCCGCACCTCTGGCTTACACCCCACCTCTTGTATGCATAAATAAATCAATCTTTTAAAAAAATAGGGCCTCCCCGGTGGCTCAGCAGTTGAGCACTGGGTTTCGAAGCCGACTGCAGCCTCTGCAGCGCCGGTTCAAACCCCAGCTGCTCCCCGGCCACCGGAGGAGGGTCCCACATGGTGCGCAGACCTCTCCTGCCGCCCGCTGCTCCCCTCAGCAGTGTACTTTGGTCCTTCTACCTGCTCTGCTCCCCGCTCTGGCTCTGGTGAATTCTCTCACCCTCCTGTGCTTCTGACTGTACCCAGTGCTTGTATAAATAAATAAATAAACAAACAAACAAATAAATAAATCTTTAAAAAAAAATAAAAAATAAATAAAAAAATAGATTTAGAAGTCTTGAAATCCTACATAGTCATAGAAGATAGGAGTGTGGCATCAAGCCATGACTTGTTTAACTATAACAATCGCAAGCAAGAATTGTGATGGAGCCACAAAGCCAGAGTATGACCTTTCTTCCAAGGATCTGAGAAGCTGATAAGGTAATAACAGTACATCGTAATGACAACAACTATAATATTAAACTGTTGATAGAAAGTTTATTACATTCCCAGCACCATGCCAATCACGTTACCTTCCTTAGCCAACTTAGTCCTGAGAATAGCTCACAATGTGTATTATTATACTTTCCATTTTAAAGGTCAAGAAACTGGGGCTTGGAGAAGTTAAATACCTTGCTCCAGGTGAGAGAGGTCAAAATATCTATTGGGATTTTTCTAACTATCGAATTAGAAAAAAGCTCCATGTTCTCTTTTTAGCATGCTTTGGAAAATGGGGGCTAATTTGGTTATTGAATCTGAAAACATCCAGAAGGATTTTTGTTAGTTATTTTAGGTATCTCACTACAGGCTAGCAGTGATTTTGTTTTGTATACAGAGGTCACATGCCATTATTTAACAGAAGCCAAGAGATAAGAGGGCCTGTTTAATAAATAATATTGGGACAACAAGGTAGCTACATAAGAAAATAAAGGTTACAGAAAAAAATATTGGGAAACTGGATTCCTATTCCTATTCCTCCTAAATCCAATTACAGATGGATATTTTTAATGTAAAAAATGAAACAACTAGGGCCTCCCCTGGTGGCGCAGCAGTTGAGCTCTGGGTTGCGAAGCTGCCTGCAGCCTCTGCAGCACTGGTTCGATCCCCGGCCACTGAGCGAGGGTCCCACATGGCGCGCAGACCTCTCCTGCTGTGCCTGCTGCTCCCCTCAGCAGTGTGTTTCATCAGTCTGCCTATTCTGTTCCCCGCTCTGGCTCTGGTGAATTCGCTCACCCTCTCGCTCTTCTGACTGTACGCAGTGCTTGTATAAATAAATAAATAAATCTTTTTTTTAAAAAAATGAAACTACTAAACCACTATTTCTTGAGTTTGCAGGTGTTTATTTTATCATGTTCCTCTGTAACCTATATATGGGTTTTATATATGTATATGTATTCTTTTGTCTATATCAGATATTTTATGATTTTTTTTTTTAAGATTTATTTATTTATTTATTCAAGCACTGGACACAGTCAGAAGCGCGGGAGGGTAAGAGAATTCACCAGAACCAGAGCAGGGAGCAGAGCAGGCAGAAGGACCAAAGTACACTGCTGGGGGGAGCAGCGGGCGGCAGGAGAGGTCTGCGCACCATGCGGGACCCTCCTCTGGTGGCCGGGGAGCAGCCGGGGATCGAACCGGCACCGCAGAGGCTGCGGGCAGCTTCGCAACCCAGCGCTCAACCACTGCGCCACCGGGGAGGCCCTTATGATTTTTTTTTAATGAGACCATTAACATATTAGAGGAATACTAAAACTCTTTCACATCAGGAATTGAGGAAGTGCTTTCTAAGAGTGACAGGAAGCCTGAAGTCATAAAGAAAAAACACCAATAAATTTTACATTGTAAATATTTTACATTTGTATGACACATAAAAAGCACCTTAGCCTTGCAAGAAACAAGCAGAGAGAAAATATTTTCAATATTTATAATGAAAGACTGACTTCCTTAATGCAAAGAGCTCTTTAAATTGTGTAAGAAAAAGTCAGTAGAAAAATGGACAATATGTATGAATGAAAAGTTGGGCCTCTCCGGTGGCGCAGGGGGTTAAGCACAGTGCTGTGAAGCTGTCAGCAGCTTCTGTAGCATGGGTTCGATTCCCGGCATGGCCAGGGAGATACTCACATAGTAAAGCAGACCTCTCCTGTCTCGCCCACTGCTCCCCTCAGCAGTGTTTTTGGTCTATCTGCCTGTTCTGCTCCCCGCTCTGTCTCTGCTCCCCGCTCTGTCTGCTCCCCGCTCTGTCTGTCTCTGCTCCCCGCTCTGTCTCTTACCCTCCCATGCCTCTGGCCTGTACCCCAGCTCTTGTATAAATAAATAAATCTTAAAAAAAAAAAAAGTTCACAGAAAAATGTATTCTATGAACATAATGATATGATCTAAATAAAAAAATAAAATCAATGCAAATTTTAAATCTTCCCTATATTAGGAAAAGCTTTTGCTTCATAATATCCAATATTGGTGATGATGTGGGAAAAATGGATATTGATGTGCTGTTGTTCAAAACACAACCATTTTGGGCCTCCCCGGTGGCGCAGCCTTTGAGTGCTGGGCTGCGAAGCTCTGCAGCGCTGGTTCGATCCCCGGCTGCCGGGTGAGGGTCCCACATGGCGCGTAGACCTCTCCTGCCACGCCCGCCTGCTCCCCTCAGCAGTGTATTTCATCACTCTGCCTGCTCTGCTCTCCCCTCTGGCTCTGGTGAATTCTCTCACCCTCCCAACCCGTGCTTCTGACTGTACCCAGTGCTTGTATAAATAAATCTTTCAAAAAAAATTAAAAAAAAAACAAAACACAACCATTTCACTTTTTAGAACACAATTTGGCACTATGAAAATGTTAACTATCCATACCTCTTGATGGAACAACTTTGCTTCTAGAAAGCCATTCTGCAAATAATCTCGCACAAGTGCACAAAGATATATACAAAAGTTTGTGACATTATTTATGAAAGGGGAAATCTGGAAAACCCAAAACTCCATCAACAAGGAATGTTTATGGGCCTCCCCGGTGGCGCAGCGGTTGAGCGCTGGGTTGCGAAGCTGCCCGCAGCCTCTGCGGCGCCGGTTCGATCCCCGGCTGCTCCCCGGCCACTGGAGGAGGGTCCCACATGGCGCGCAGAACTCTCCTGCCGCCCGCTGCTCCCCTCAGCAGTGTACTTCGGTCCTTCTGCCTGCTCTGCTCCCCGCTCTGGCTCTGGTGAATTCGCTCTGGCTCTGGTGAATTCTCTCACCCTCCCGCACTTCTGACTGTACCCAGTGCTTGTATAAACAAACAAACAAATAAATAAATCTTTAAAAAAAAAAAAAAAACAAGGAATGTTTATTTAAGTAAGTGATGATTCAAATATACAATGGGATGCCTGCCTGACAACTTTCGAAGCGAAGGTGGTAAATCTGAAATGAAAAGACTATAGCGCAAACTCGGTGTTAAGTAAAAAAAAGTCACAGAACTATGATGTCAATTGTGATTCTATTTGTATTTTTTTAAGATTTATTTTATTTATGCATACAAGAACAGGGGTACAGGCCAGAGGTGTGGGAAGTGAGAGGTTCACCAGAGACAGAGTGGGGAGCAGAACAGGCAGATCTAATGAAATCCACTGCTGAGAGGAGCAGCAGGGAGACAGGAGAGGTCTGCGGCGCCATGTGGGTCACCTCCCTGGCCAGGGATCAAACTGGTGCTGCAGAGGCTGTGCATAGCTTCACAGTGCTGTACTTAACCCCTTGCACTGCCAGGGAGGCCCTATTTTTTTTTTTTAAGATTTATCTATTTGTATTTTCAAAAGGACTGATTTGGGTGGGCTTTAAAAATGCCTAGAAACCTACACACTAGGAAAATGTTTATAGTGAGTCTTCTGAGCATGGTGTGGAGACTGACTTCATTTCATTCTGTTCTATTTGATTTTTTTCTTTTCATATCAAGCATGAATCATTTTTTATAATAAAAAATTCAAATGATTTGAACATATGGCTGGTAAGTAGCCTTTGTAATTCACCAGAAGTACTTAAGCTGTAGAACAAGTAAATTATTTTCCCCTAAAATGCTTTAAGCAAAACCAGGGTGCTTTGTCAGGCCTACTAACAGACTGAGGCTTGTTTCCAGGTATTTTCTTTGCAACTACCTGCCAAGTTTATGTAACACAAATCCAGCCCACAATGAGATGCTCGCCTCCCACTGCCTTCGGGTTCATGCTGCAGGCGCTCAGCACTCACTTTGCATTTGCCCACAGTAGGTTTACACTTTATAATTTGTTGTAAATCAGAATTACTCCCTCTCTGGTCTGTTCCCTCTGGCCACATAAGGACACCCAGGTAGCCTCTGAAAGACCCCACACTGAAAGGGAGCAGAGAAATGGGTGGGTAGGTCCTCCCCCGTGGCACGAGGGGTTAAGTGTCAGCACTATGAAGCTATCAGCAGCCACTGCAGCATGAGTTCGATCCCAGCCAAGGAGCTGACCCACATGGTGCAGCAGACCTCTCCTGACTCGCCCGCTGTTCCCCTCAGCAGTGGATTTCAGTGGATCTGCCTGTTCTACTTCCCACTCTGTCTCTGGTGAATCCTCTCACCACCACCCCCATACCTCTGGCCTATACCCCAGTTCTGGTATGCATAAGTAAATAAAATAAATCGTTAAAAAAAAAAAATGGGTAGGTAATTCATGGGATTCTTCCAGGAGGCACTTAGCATGCCATATCATGCGTGCAAACACATCCAGAGGTAAAACAGCTTTTAAAAAAACCCAGAAGCTCCGTTCCTTTGTTTAGATGTGATAAGTGTGGCTAGCAACAAAGGTTCTCAGTTCAACTCTAGACTCCAGCGAATTTTCTTTCAACCCAAGTGGAAGCAGGTCTGTTTGCCAACACACTTAGAGAGAGCTCAAGGAAGCCTATCCCACCGAACCACCCCAGACCACCCCGGGGACACCGCCTCTGGGTCACGCTCGGTCAGGGTGCCATCCCAGGACACTCAGAGGCCTCCGAGGTGAGACCTGACCCCAGCATCTGACTTCTGGCCACTTGTGGTTACTGAAAAGTCTCACTGGCCTTTGTGAAAGAATTAAGGGGAAGAGATGCTGATTTTCATTGTCCTGGCCCAATTCCAAGTTTGATCATTAGCAGCCTCCTCCTTTGTCTGCCTGCCGTCTCCCCGTGAGCGCTGTTCCACAGCTCCTGTTATAAACAGCTGTCCACTGTTAACTGAGCGAGCCTGCGAGCTGGCAGATTCCACCCCGGGGAAGCTGCATTTCAAGATAAACATTTCCGCCACAGCTAAGGGTAAAGGACTTTCGCTCACCTTGAAGAAAGGTGTTGGTTTCTAGGGAGTAAAGGGGCATAATAATGAATTAAAAATGCTCCCCAAACCCTGTTTGGCCTAACTGGTGAACAAAGAAGACTGGCATCTCACAAAGGGGCCTCCAGAGAAGTCCGAGGAAAATGTGTTTTAATCAAACACATATGGGGGGGACACAGAATTTAATGTTTTGACATTGATGTGGCAGGGGCGATTGGTCACCAAAATTAATTTCTTCAGTCCAGGCACATTTGCAAACAGAGCAAACAGGCAAGTTACTCTGTGACAGGGAGAGGCAAGAAACTGCCCCCTCCGTGTCCCGCTGGTCTTTGTTGGACTTGCCTGGGCATCTCCATTCAGGGCCTTTCCATTCAACACTAAGACATCTTCAGGCCCCCAACCCCAAGTGTCTCCTTCTAATACTCCAATTTTCAGAATAAATTCTGTGATTATGTGTTTTAATATGAAAAAGAACCTTTTAACCTGGAAGCATCCCAGATAACCTTCATAGGTGAAGGGATAAATAAGCTGGTACATCCATTCAACAGAATATTCAGCAGTGCTAAGAAGACATGAACTATCTTTTTTAAAAAAGATTTATTTATTTATGCATTCAAGAACCTGGGTACAGGCCGGAGGTGTGTGTGGTGGGGGCAGTGGTAAGAGGATTCACCAGAGACAGAGTGGGGAACAGAACAGTCAGACTGACTGAAATACACTGCTGAGGGGAGCAGCGGGCGAGACAGGAGAGGTCTGCTGAGCCCTGTGGGTAGCTCCCTGTCCAGGGATCAAACTCATGCTGCAGTGGCTGCAGATAGCTTGATAGCACGGTGCTTAACCCCTTGTGCCACCAGGGAGACCCTGCCCTCTAAGTTTCTAATATTGCCTGAGCAAAAACACAACCCTGGTGATAATTCCAACTTGCCCACCAGGCACTCTGTCCTGTGCAGCCACACGAGGCTGACGTCCCCAGCTGAATTTATGATCACAGACCCAGGGAGACTCAGTGAGCCTTGCAGTCCTATACACTTCATTTTTCTCCCAGTTTTCCAGCCAGTTATCTATAGTTCACATCCTTCCTCAAATCTCCAACGCCTCCCTTTCCCAGACGGCTTTGTTTCCAAGTTCACCCTGGATATTGATGTGACAGCAGAGAAATTCCAGAGACCACCTCTCCCCACATCTGTATATCCATCTCTACCCCCTCACCCCCAAACACACACACTTTGATGTCCCGCCTCTCTGACAGATGAATCATCTATGGCCCTTCAAAGACCAGCCCTCCGCTGTGTGCTTGATCCCACCTCCTCTCATCACTCGACAACGCTGCTCAGCAATTCTCTCTCTGGCGACATCAATTGTTTTTGCTCTCTGTGGGATCATTCCCATTAGAACACATAGAAGATTTTTTTTGTGTGTCTTAAGCCTTCTGTTGACTATACCTTAGCTCTACAACCTCACTTCTTGGCTCCTTCTTATAGCAAGCCCTCTCCAAAAGAAGGGGCGACAACTGCTACCTCCAATTCCCTTTTCCCCATTTTCTTAGAAATCCACTCCAATCTCACTTTGGCTCAACCTCTGGAACTTTTCCTCTCGAGGTCACCAGTGAGGTTCATGTTACTAAAAAGAAGCACCAATGCTCAGAACTCCACTTTCTTGATCCATCGGCAGCATCTGATGCAGCTGAACGCCACGTCTTTCCTCACACCCCTTCCACCTGGCCACGAGTCCCTGCATCCTCTCCCCTCACCACTGGCTCCTCAGTCTCCTTTGGTGGTTCCTTCTCTCCTCCCAATCTCTGAATGTTGGGGCCCCCAGGTTCAGCCCTTGGTCTTTTCTCTACTTATACTCAGTCCCTTGTTGATTTCATTTATTGCCATGATTCATATATATATTATTTAATTTTTGTGTAGAAGAGCTGGGGTGTAGGCCAACATCGTGAGGGGGAGAGAGGATTCACCACACACAGAGTGGGGAGCAGAACAGGCGGATCAACTAAAATACACTACTGAGGGGAGCAGTGGGGAGACAGGAGAGGTCTGCTGCGCCATGTGGGTCAGCTCCCTGGCCGGGGAATGAACTCATGCTGCAGTAGCTGCAGATTGCTTCATAGTGCTGACGCTTAACCCCTTGCATCACCAGGGAGGCCCCCTGAAGTAAGATTCTTCTGGTTGGAAACTCACAGTAAAAATGTTTTTGGAGAAAAATAAAATCTGGTCTTTTTCCTCTGATTCTCTAAAATTCAATTTCATGATAACCAAGTATTTCAGTTATTTGTCTTTGATGTTCATGCTCATTAATCAGTTGCACTACCCCAAATCATATTATTTGTGGAGGATTTTGAGCAGAGAAAATGAGCCGACCAACTTCCCATCTAAACACCAAAAATGTGAAGCATAAAAGAATTAAAAAAATTTCAATTGATCCAATGCTTGAAATAACTCATCACTTATTTTGTATATTTCATGGCAGAAACAGAAAGAAGTCATGGCTGTTTCTAGAAAAGGAAATTTATCTTCCAAGAAGCATATTGGTTCACCTTCAAATTCACAAATGGTGAAATGCTTATAGTTCACCCCAGTGGGACTTAATCACATACCCCTGGATCCTTATAGGTATTCTGTGTATATCTTGAAGCAAAAAAAAAAGTCATTCACCCTCGGTTTTTAGCTGATAAAATATGGTGGTTTAAATACATTATTTTGGTCTGAGTCCAAAACCTTCTCTTCATGATGTCATAGAAGTTATAGGTTTTGTGATGGATGCCAGGACTATTAAGAATATTAAGACTGTACATTATTAACATTATGTTCATGTATATCCTGGTCATATCTATTTAACACTTCATTATTTGGTAGAGCTTCTCTAAAAGGTTAAGGTCTTTATGGGATCATTTGGCTCATTCTTAACTAGGCTAATTTACAAATAATTTCACAAATATCTTTCTGTCGTCATGACTTGTCTACAAAGATCTGATTCAGGATACAGAATCCTTAAGGTATAAATGCCTCACTCTGTTAAACAGACACCTTCAGCATTTCTTTATTCCAGATAACCACCACCCTGTCAAATGAGTGACCAATCCGTTCATAATGTCACAAATTGATTTAGAAAAATCATTTTCCCTTTATTATGAATCTCAGAAATTAGTTATCTAGGGCCTCCCTGCTGGTGCAAGGGGTTAAGTCTCAGCACTATGAACCTATCTACCCCAGCTCTTGTATGCATGAATAAATAAATTCTTAAAAAAAAAAATAAAAGACGTGTATTAGTGCGCCATCAGCTGGATCATTCTGGCCCATACCCCCATCCCTTAGGAAGGAACGCAGCTCAAACAACAAAGTGATTCCTTCACTCACGTCTTAACTCAAAATCCAAACCTTTTCACTTATTCGCAAAGAATAAGAAATTCAGAGCTAATCATTGGTCCATCCATGACACAAATATTTGTCCCCTCCCTATGCAAGACTTTTTCCTGGGAGCAGAACATCACTTTGGATCTAGGGAGAACCTCAGGACCCCCAGTCCTTGGCTGCTCCCCACCCTCATCGTGTCTTTCTGCCTCATGCAGTTAGTAAGCTCCGCTGCATTTCTGAGAACAGATTAGATGGGTCATCTGGAATTATTTCAATCCTGCACTGCACTTTTGCTGATGAAGACATGGATGCCTGGCAGAATGGTTAATCAATTATTATGTAGCGGGGAGAGTAGACCAGGAAGGGTCCTTTCTGCTGGTGGGGGGAAGGGAGAATCCATGTTTCTCACTGGACACAAAATGAAACTCCCTGGTGGTGCAAGGAGTTAAGTCTCAGCACTCTGAAGCTGTCTGTAGCCACTGCAGCACTGGTTCAATGATCTTTGGCCAGGGAGCTACCCACAGGGCACAGCAGACCTCTCCTGTCTCGCCCGCTGCTCCCCTCAGCAGTGTGTTTCCGCCAGTCTGCCTGTTCTGCTCCCCACTCTGTCTCTGGTGAATCCTCTCACCCCCACATCTCTGGCCTGCACCCCAGCTCTGTATGCATAAATAAATAAATCTTAAAAAAAAAAAAAAGAAGGAAAGAAAGATTAAAAGTTGTTTGGCTGCTTACCTTTCAGTCTTCCAAACTCCACAAGTTGGGCCGGCCTGGACCTGCCAGGGCTCTCGTCCCACTCTCCCTACACTCACTGCTTTAAATGAAAGGACAGACCCAGGGCAACTCCCAAAGGGCCTTCCCCAGCCCCGACCCCCTTCTGGGGCTGCAGACTGGTGGGTCCACGCCGGTGTGGAAGCCGAAGAGGCGTCTCGTGCTCCCAGGCCCAGACCCAAAGCTGCTCGGCCCTCACCCCTGTCCGGCCCTGGTCTCCTGAGGGCCCCTTCCTCCTTCCGGCTGCTCCAGCCCAGGCCCTCAGAATCACCCTTGACTGGCTCTCACCCACGTCTCACCCTGGCCTGATGGGAAGTCCCCCCCAACAGGGTCTGGTCCTGACCCAGCCTTGCACCCTGTGGGCTCCCCCTGCAACCCCCTCTGCCCTGCCTGCAGCTTCTCCCAGCGCACAAGAGGGATCCCGTCTCTGCTTTGGTTGTTACTCATTTTTTTTTTTTAATTTTTAAGATTTATTTATTCAGGGCCTCCCTGGTGGCGCAGCGGTTGAGCGCTGGGTTGTGAAGCTGCCCACAGCCTCTGCAGTGCCGGTTCGATCCCCGGCTGCTCCCCGGCCACCGGAGGAGGGTCCCACATGGCGCGCAGACCTCTCCTGCCGCCTGCTGCTCCCCTCAGCAGTGTACTTCGGTCCTTCTGCCTGCTCTGCTCCCCGCTCTGGCTCTGGTGAATTCTCTCGCCCTCCCGCGCTTCTGACCGTACCCAGTGCTTGTATAAATAAATAAATAAATAAATATTTTTTAAAAATCTTTTAAAAAAAAGATTTATTTATTTACACAAGAACCGGGGTACAGGCCAGAGGAACAGGAGGGTAAGAGGATTCACCAGAGACAGAGTGGGGAACAGAACAGGCAGACTGATGAAACACACTGCTGAGGGGAGCAGCGTGCACAACAGGAGAGGTCTGCTGCGCCATGTGAGACCCTCGCCGGTCTGCCGGGATTGAACCGGCGCTGCAGAGGCTGTGGACAGCCTCCCAGTGTGGGGCTCAACCGCCTGCGCCACCAGGGGAGGCCCTGTTACTCATTTATATTGAAGGGCCATCATTTCACATCCTTGTTAGTGTTTTCATTTTTTTTTTTTAAAGATTTATTTATACAAGCACTGGGTACAGTCAGAAGAGCGGGAGGGTGAGAGAATTCACCAGAGCCAGAGCGGGGAGCAGAGCAGGCAGAAGGACCGAAGTACACTGCTGAGGGGAGCAGCAGGCGGCAGGAGAGGTCTGCGCGCCATGTGGGACCCTCCTCCGGTGGCCGGGGAGCAGCCGGGGATCGAACCTGTGCCGCAGAGGCTGGGTGCAGCATCGCAACCCAGTGCTCAACCGCTGCGCCACCGGGGAGGCCCCTATTTTCATTTTTTTTAAAGATTTATTTATTTATGCATACAAGAATGGGAGTGTAGGCTAGAAGTGCCAGGGTGAGAGGATTCACCAGAGACAGAGTGGGGAGCAGAACAGGCGGATCTACTGAAATCCACTGCTGAGGGGAGCAGCGGGGAGACAGGAGAGGTCTGCTGTGCCATGTGGGTCAGCTTCCCGCCCGGGAATTGAACTCAGGCCTCCGTGTCTGGAGATAGCTTGATGGTGCTGTGTCTTTAACCCCTGCACCACCAGGGAGGCCCCTTTGTTAGTGTTTTGGGAGTACAGACCCCCCGGACCCCCATCAGGTGAGGTCCCCGCAGCACCCCCCAGTCACCCCTGTCCCCTCCTCAGTGTGTGCTCTCGCCTGCCCCCCAGGACTCCTCCCCCTCCCTTCTGGACTGATGTCATATTTTGGCCTTCACATGCCTCCACCCACTCGCCAAAGAAAGCAGAGCGGCCTCAGCGGGCCTGTAGTGCCGGCGGGATCTGGGCCTGTGCGTCTGCCCCACTTGGTCCTGGTCCGTTTTGCTCCAGCCACTCTGGCCTCCTGGCTGTTCCTCAAACCCAGCCTGCCAGGTGGGTGCCCAGGGCCTTGGAGTTGGTCATCCTGTGCTGATGGGTCTTCCCAGGGGGTTGAATTGTGCCTCCCTAAAGGACATGATCGAGTCCTCACCCCCAGTACCTGTGGACGTGACCTTATTCAGAAATAGGGTCTTGCAGAGGTAACATGTTGAACTGAGTTCCCTCTGGGAGGGTTGACCTTAATTCCAAAGAGGGCTTCCTGGAAGGAGGGGGGGATTCAGAGACACAGGGCCCACACTTGTGTGAGGTCCTGGGAGCACTTGGCTTGCTAGAACTTAAGCGAAGGAACACGAGGGGCTTCCGGCCACCACCAGAGGCAGGACGAAGCTGGGGGGCTCCCCACCCCAGCCCCCGCTGCCCTGGCTGCTCTGCCTCTGACCTCCAGACACCAGGGAGTAGACTTGTTTAAGTCTCCTAGTTTGCGGCTTCTGCAGCCCCAGGAAACCCACAGGGACACTTGCAGGGAGGCTCCAGGGTGGGCAGCTGTGTGGCACCCCCAGGGTTCACCAGCCCCAGCCTCCCCCCAGCAGGACCCTGGGCTCCCCCACTGGCAGGACAGGGGCCAGGGGGACTCCTCCCCAGTCTTGTCCAGTTCTCTCTGCTGCTTCCCTAAATTTTCCCTGTTGAGTCCCCAAAAAGGGGACATTGATTTTTCCCTGGCCTTCGTGCGCTCACTCGGCTCTTGAAGCAGTGCAGGAGCCTCGGGTGGAGGGAGGAGCTGGAAAGGAAGTGGGTCAAAGACAAGCAGAAATATTAATAGTGGAACAATTTTAAGATATTCGCCTGCTCCATTAACTGCTGGACAAGCCGGGCACCAGGGTCAGAGCTAGAGAGGGCATGGCCTTCACCTGGCCTCAAGCAGCTCCCGCCCTCACCCCTGTCCAGTGCCTTCACTCACCCATGATCAAGAAGCAAGTGACAGGGATGGAGAAGAAGCAACCAGTGATAGAGGGAGTGAGCTCTGGCCCCCCAAAGATCTGAACAAATATGTCATGTCCTACCATGAGGGGCCTGGCACATCCTGACCCAGCTCTGACTGCAGCTGGTGTTTGGGGCAGAGTCGCCCCCTTGCACAATACCCTCTACCCCCACCGTGGGCTGACTTGGGTGGCAGAGGGTGGGTGGGAGGCAGCAGATGGGAAACTGAGGGTGGGTCCTCGGGGGTCAAGCTCCCCCAGCAGACACAGGGCGCGCCCCCGAGCAAGAACCCTCTTGGTGACGGGAACAGAAGGCAGGTCAGCTTCCTCTGGACGAGAAATGGTTAATATCTCTGTGCATCTTCTGCTCCATTTTCATATCAGATCGCTGAGTTTACTTTGTGCAGAAAGAGCCATAGGAGCCCCTGCTGTGTTGCCAGGAGGAGGAGGGAGAGGTTGAGCCGGGTAACCGGGGGACAGGGTGGGGAGGTGGGGTGATTTATTCGCTGCCCCAGAAAAACCAGTTTAGAGTTACTGGGAAACAGATGGAGTGTTGGGTCCTCCTGCCTCCTGTGGACCAGGCGGCGAGGAGCTTCCGTGGAGGAAGGTCCCTATGAGGAGGGCAGCAGGCATTACTGGCCCCGTCTGAGCCCGCAGGGCCTAGGGAAGCAGGCCGCCTTGCAGATCTGGCCGGGAGTCCCGGCTACCGGGGTTCCCCGACGCAAGGAGCCACTCCGTCCAGATGCTGCGAACATGTCAGATCCCTTTGCTGAGGCCTGCACAGCAAGAGCAGGGGTGCCACACCCCGTCTGTGCTCGGCCCTGACTGCCCTGAGGCCACCGCGGGAACTCAGGCACCCCCGACACATGGTGGGCCCAAAGTTTCAGAAGTATCGGGACCTTGGGGCACCTGTCCTCTTCTCTGTTTTTGTAAAGGAGGGGACCATGAAGACGGAGACAAGTGGTGCTTCCAGCTGAGGCTCGGAGAGGTTCGGGGACCTGGCCAACAGCACACAGCCGGGAGGTGGCAGGGGTCACAGCCCGAGAGGCTGGGGAGGGCGCTTTGGCTGCCCACCGTCCATTCACTTTCCTCCTCCTAGCAGCATCCGCGTCCTCCTGCAGGAAATGCCTCTTTTCCAATTTTGGGAAGTATTGTTGAGCGAGGCTAATCTGTACCTAGAATTTGGGGCAAACACATGACCAGGCATAACCAGTCAGTGATTCACTTCAAAATGATTGGTTCAAGGATGGGCATGTGACCCAATTCAAGCCAGTGAGAGGCAGGATTAGGATTTGGGATGGAACCATTGAGGGGAAAAAAGTAAAGCCTATTGGGCTAAACATGAGATTTGGGGGCACCAAGCTGAGGAGCCTGCCTGGGGGGTACAGCCAGCACAGAGGATGGTAGAGGGGAGAGGTGGAGAGATACTGAGTCCCAGTGACATTTCTCCATTGCTGGATCCAGCCATACCTGAAGCCACATGCCAATAAACGTCCTTTTTGGTTTAAGGCTCCTTTTTATTTGTGCTACCACTTGCCAGTGAAAAGTCCTGAACCACAGGGACCCCAAATCCATGTCTTTTCTGACACCTCTCGGCCGGCTCATCATATAGGTCCATCCTGGCTCTTCCTGGGTCCTTACTCCAGCCCTCCATTTGTCTCTGCTCGCTTTTAAAATCCAGCCCCTGACCAGGTCCCAGCCCGGGATGGGAGCTCAGTAAATAAGAACCAAGGGGCAGCAGGTGGACAAACGGACTTGGCTCTGCGGTGTTTTCTCCTTTGGATCAAACTAGCTCCAGGGAGCGTGGGAGCCCATACAGGGCTGGGGTGCCCTCCCGCCTCCTCTCCAGGGGCCGCTCACCTCTTCATCCTCCTGGGGAGGCGCGCGCCAGACACAAGTGGGATGGAAGCTCCCTGCTTCCACCAAAGGAGGCAAGAACCCTGGATCCGCCCCATGTGCAAATCTTTATGAGTTTTGCATCTTGTCAACTTTTTAAATTTTTGTCACCCCACAGCTGTTTCCTCACAGTGCTTAGGGAAGACAGAGGAGGAGGAGGAGGAGGAGAAATCCCTGACAGGGACAGGTAGCCGCGGCCGGAGCCGCCTGTGCCCTGTCTGCATGGGTTCCCAGCATCCCTGCTGGTTCACAGCCCGGGTTCACAGGTGACATATTGTTTTTAGCAAGAGGCCACGTGCTGATGACCTGTCACTGGCCTGTGGGCAGTCCCCGAGGGACTCTGCCACCCTTCTGTGCTACCAACCAGGCCACGGGAATGGGATCGGGGGCGGCAGGAGGTCATGGATACTGAGGCCATCCCTGTTATTTTGTGGGAATCTGTTAGGACACAGGGCACCCGAGCAGGCAGCCACACACCTCTTGGGGACTCACACACTTGAGGTCAGTGGTCTGTTTCCACACTTGATTTTGCCAAAAGGCCGAGAGGCTATCAGTGGTGAATTTTCTACTCCAAGCCTGTGTTCTGCCCAGTCTGAGGGCAGTGATGTGATATGGAGACTTGAATTCCGTGTTTGTCAGTGGATGAAGCCGAGCAAGCTGTTTTCTTTCAGGAGGGACCGCAGCCACAGTGGGGCCCCCCAAATCCATAGCCTCCCCAAGGGAGAGTAGGCTCTGCCAGCCTGTGTCTCTGCTGTGGTGTCCTCTCTCTCCAGGGCTCATGTTTCTAGGCTTATGGCAGCACTTTTCTCTGGAAGGTGGCTGGACTGGATGTTGGTGAATAAGGTGAGATCCAACATCCCAAAATCAGGGAAAAGGGGTGACCCAGAGGAGACACCCCAGCATTGGAAGCCTCCCTCCAACCCATCTCAGCTGTCTTTAGCCCCCTCGTGCAGACCAGACATCCACGAACACGGCCTTTTTTTTTTTTTTAAAGGAGAACATTTTTTTTTTTAATAGAGGCATGCTTTATTTATTTATTTATTTGTTCGTTTGTTTCGTTTATACATGCACTGGGTACAGTCAGAAGCGCGGGAGGGCGAGAGAATTCACCAGAGCCAGAGCGGGGAGCAGAGCAGGCAGAAGGACCGAAGGACACTGCTGAGGGGAGCAGCGGGCGGCAGGAGAGGTCTGCGCGCCATGTGGGACCCTCCTCCGGTGGCTGGAGCAGCCGGGGATCGAACCGGCGCCGCAGAGGCCGCAGGCAGCTTCGCAACCCAGCGCTCAACCGCTGCGCCACCGGGGAGGCCCCACGAACACGGCCTTTTGTGGCCTGGGTCAGGGCAGGACTGGACTGTTGGCCAGACACCCACCCCTAGAGACCCCTGCAGTGGCGCTGTCACTGGGGGGTGACACAGTCATATGGGAAAGCCTCAAGGCATGTCTGCCCACAGAGGCCCCCGGGGGGTGGTTTGCTCAGCAGCCCTGGTATCCTTTGGAGCAGGTGCACAAGGACCCACGGGACGATGCCAGGGTGGCCTGGGTGCTGCCCAGAGACCAGCGGCATGCCACCCCCAAGAAGCTCGCAGCCTCCTGGCCCCATTTCCTGGCAACCCCCGAGGCTGCACAGAAGGGCAGGGAGGCACGTCCTTCTGACTTTCTGCCTGTTTCCTTCTCGTGCCCTCTGTCCCTGAAAGACTGAGCAAAAGCCCTCAACAGGCAATGCGTGAGTGGGGGAGGCAAGGGGAGCCCCTCAAAAGTTAAGCACTCAAAGAGTCAGGAAGAGCTTGCTGGGGCCAACCCCCGGCGCTGCGGCCACTCCGGGTGACCAGGCCTCTGAACCACAGCATCTGCGGCGGTCGAGGAGAGCAGGTACGACGAAGACTTGCTGTCCAGGAATTTTCTTTTATCCAATGACGGCTCCATTCATCTCCTTGAGCTTTGCCCAGAACTCTAGGCTGGCTTCACCCTGGCCCTGAGCCCTGGAGAGCCACTGAGTACAGTCAGCTGGGAAGAGCAAACCTGTGCTGGGCAGCTGGGCTGGAGAGATGAGCTGGGTAGCCAGCCAGCTGGCCAGGGCACGGACAGGGCGGAGGCAGAGGGGCGCGGGAGCTCCCACAGTGCCACCTGGTGGCCATGGGGTGACCTCGCCCTCAGGAGGATGGGGGAGGCCCCAGGAGGAAGAGGCGGGAGGAGGAGGGAGGTCATGACATCTTAATGCTCTAAAACAAAGACCCTGGCCAGGGAGCTACCCACAGGGCGCGGCAGACCTCTCCTGACTCCCCGCTGCTCCCCTCAGCGGTGGATTTCAGTAGATCTGCCTGTTCTGCTCCCCACTCTGTCTCTGGTGAGTCCTCTCATCCCCCCACACCTCTGGCCTGTACCCCAGCTCCTGTATGCATAAATAAATCTTAAAAAAATTAAAACAATGCCACCTTCCAACAGCATTTAAGGTGATCTGCTCCTGACTGCTAACGACTTAGATGAAAATGACCCCTTTTCAACAGACTGGATGACTGGGCATCCACTCAATACCCGTGAGGGAAGTGGACCCCAGCGGGTCAAAGACCTAAACGTAAGAGTCAAAACTATTTAACTTTTAGAAGGAAATGTAGGTGTGAATCTCCAAGATCTTGAATCAAGTAATGGCTTCTCCAGTGACACCCAGTGCCACTGAGTAATACTCAAATGACAGCCAAAGCGCGACAAAAGGAAAAAAAAAATTGGACTTCGTCAAAATAAAAAACCTGTGTGCCTTGAAGGACTCTATCAACAAAGTGAGAAACGAACTAGAGAATAGGAGAAAATTTGCAAATTGTCTAAGGAAATCCAGGAAATGCAGAGAAATCTGTAACTCAGCAGACAACAAACAACCCACCCAATTAAAAACTGGGCAAATGATTTGAAAAGACATTTCCCCAAAGAAGATCTACAGATGACCCAGAAACCCGTGAAATATGCCAACATCAATAATCAGCAGGGAAATGCAAATCAAAACCACAGTGAGATACCGCCTCACCTCTACTGGGATGGTTGTAATAAAAAAAAAAAGGGAGGGCCTTCCCGGTGGCGCAGTGGTTGAGCGCTGGGTTGCGAAGCTGCCCGCAGCCTCTGCAGCGCCAGTTCGATCCCCGGCTGCTCCCCGGCCACCGGAGGAGGGTCCCACATGGCGCGCAGACCTCTCCTGCCGCCCGCTGCTCCCCTCAGCAGTGTCCTTCGGTCCTTCTGCCTGCTCTGCTCCCCGCTCTGGCTCTGGTGAGTTCTCTCGCCCTCCTGCGCTTCTGACTGTACCCAGTGCTTGTCTAAATAAATAAATAAATAAATAAATCTTTAAAAAAAAAAAGGGAAATAATTAAAGAGTGTGGGAGAATTAGACCCCTTGAACTACTGTATGTAGGCATGTTGTAAAATGGTGCAGCTGCTGTGGGGTTTTTGAAGGTCCTTAAAAACTTAAACAGAACTACCCCATGACCCAGCAATTCCACAGCTAAGTATGTGCTTCAAAGAGTGGAAAGCAGGAAATCAAGGTCACCGAAGTTCACAGCATTTTATTCACAATCACCAAAAGGTGGACACAACCCAAGTATCTATCAGCAGAGAAATGGATGAACAAAACATGGGGTATGCCCCACATGGACTATTACTCAGTCATTAAACGGAATGAGGTTCAGGCACATAGGACAACATCCATCAACTTTGAAAACACTGCTAAGTGACGTAAGTCAGATGGAAAAAATGACTGTTGCTTGAGTCCCCTTATATGCAATATCAGGCAAATATCAGGCAAATTCAGAGACAGAAAATAGAATAAAAGTTCCCAGAGGTTGGAGGAGAGGATAAGGGAGAGTTAGTGTCTGTAGTTCCTGCTTGGGGTAACAAAAAAAGTTCTGGCAATAGATAATAGTGATGGTCACCGAACACTTTTTTTTTTAAGATTTATTCATTTATGCAGACAAGAACAGGGGTATAGGTCAGAGGTGCGGGGAGGGTGTGAGAGGATTCACCAGAGACAGAGCAGGGAGCAGAAAAGGCAGACAACAGAAATACACAGTGGAGGGGAGCAGCGGGGAGACAGGAGAGGTCTGCTGGGCCATGTGGGTCAGCTCTCTGGCTGGGGATCGAACTTGTGCCGCAGAGGCTGTGGATAGCTTCCTAGTGCTGTGCTTAACTTACCCTTGTGCACCAGGGAGGCCTTCACGGGGCTAGGATTTTGGATGTAGTTAATGTCACTGAATTGTATACATGAAAATGGTGTAATTTGCCACAATTTAAAAAAAAGTGAGGGCATTGTCTTACACAGTAACTTCTCCATAATGGTATCAGGGACCTTAGAGGGCTTTGAGACTCCGGAAGCTGGCCCCCGGAAAGCCTGTGCATGTGCCCCTCAAAATCCAAGCCATGGCGGCAGTTCTGTGGCCAAAGGGGGCCGATGGAAGTGACTGTCACATCAGTCTCAGTGGTGGTGGCTGTGTGCCCGGGCCATGGAGGGCTAATTGCTCCGGAATTAATGTGCTTACTCCTCACCCCTGGGGCGCTGGGGTTTAATTACTGTCTTAGGTCACATATGCAAATGAATCTGCCACCATTCCTGGTCCCAGTGGACAGCAGCCTGCTTACCCAGCCTGCACTTTGCAGCAAGATGGCTGGAGGAAGCAGGGGTGCACCGGCCAGCTGGAGCTCCACAGAGCTGGTGATCCAAACGCGGGCAGGAGGTGCCCGCCACCCTGTTTCTGGATGTAGAGGACTGGGAGAGTCCTTGCTGCCTTAAGACCTGGGGATATCAGTTGTCAACAGCAGAGAGGCCCCGAGGACCTGAGCTCATGGAAACTTGGGGACAGATGATCTTTCTAGAAAAGGAGAGAATTGGGAAGACACAACCAGCAGCGGGCAAGACAGGTGAGGTCTGCCGTGACATGTGGGTATCTCCCCGGCTGGCCAGGATCAAAGCTGCGCTGCAGAGGCTACGGACAGCTTCGCAGGGATGTGCTCAACTGCCTGCGCCACCAAGGAAAACCCAGAAATTTGAACTTCTATATGCAATCTGTTTTTTAACATTTTGACAATTAGAACCTTTAAAAAACCACTGTAGGCTGCCTGGGGCCAAGAGTGGGGTGGGGCTGGGGGGCTGGAAATGTTTTAGTCATGACAGCAGTACCGGCTGCCCAGGGGAATTTGTAAAACACATCCAATCGTACTCTTAGAAGGTACCTGTTACTGATGAATTATTCTCCGTAACACTGGTGAACCTCAGCCTGGCCCAGGGAACGCCTCACCTCCCCCAGAGCTGCCGTGAGCAGTCCACGCCCAATCTCCCCCTCATCTGCTGAATGGCAACCACAAGGGCTTGGTGTGCTCTGGAGACCTTCCCCGCCCCTGCACCGGTTAGGTGAGGGCATCAGCACCTGGTTGTTGATTCATTCGGTTTGGAGTAGAAGCCCGAGCACTGTGGTCTGATTAGGCCCTCTTTGCAGACGGAGACTGCGGCCCTGTTGGCACGGGCAGAGTAGTGTAATCCCACCTGTACCCTCAGCCACTGCCCTGCCTGCCATTGCGGCTGCTTGGGGAGCCGGACTCAGCTCCACCTGCAGGCCCAGCCTGGACAGAAGGGGCCTGGCTCAGCTTTCCCGCCCCATGGCACAGCCCTGTGGGCCGCGTGACAGCCCTCGGTGGCCATCCCCAGCCCGAGCTGCATTCATGGGGAAGTTCACAGGCCTGGCTGCTCCCCACGGCTTCCTCGAGTCCACTTGGTCTGGGCAAGGCCATTCTCATGTATAGCCAAATTTGAGAACCACGCTACTTCAAATTTTCCACTGATTTTTGTTCTAAAGTCAGACATCCAGGAACTTGGGGGTTGGAAGAGAACCACAGATGAACAATGCAAGTTCTGTGGAGAAGCATTTGTAATAGAGGTTGAAATTTTTCGAGAGAAAACCCAAGTCCAGAGACAGTGAACACGTGCTCCCAGATGTTTAAATACCCGAAGCTTGTGTCACCTTGCAGCCCAGAGACAAGAGTTCCACCGCGGCCTCAGATCCCACCACAGATCTGTCAACACGTCTCCCGGCCTGTCCTGCTGCAGACAGGGATGGCCCGGGGCACGTGCCAGAGCAGGCGATGGGCCCTTGGCCGCCGTCCCCAGGGGCCCATACACAGAGGCTCCCACCTGCACTTGGGCTTTAACCCGAGTGATAAATGCTGTTCTCTGCCAGTCACGACGCTGACACTAAACCAAACTGGGAACGTGAGAGCTAACTTTAAATTTGGGATAAATACACGCCCGAGTCAGGCTGTCAGGTTTCCCTCCAGGATCCATTTCCCGGGAAACCAGTCATTACGGCCCAGCAGGGAGAGGGGCCGTGTTAGGACGACGAGGTGAAGCAGGGTTAAGGCACGTGCAGTGCTGACGTGTCTCTGAGACTGAAGTGCTGTTGTTCATATTGTAATGTGGGCATCACCGTGAAGCCAGTTTGCAGACATACTTATAACCCCCATCAGTCAGCTCAAATAATCCTCTGGGATGACCTGGGTGGGCCTGACTGACCAGTTGGGAGGTCTTAAAAGCAGGGCTCGAAGCTCCCTGCAACCCCACCTGTGAAGCAGTGAGTGCCCGAGCAGCTGGTCCTCCTCATCACCCCGACACCGCCCCATGCGCCCCAGACCTGGGTAAGCCCAGCCCCAACCACAGAAGCCAACACCTGCATTTCCCCAAGTGTCCACCAGGGGGACCCCGCTGGTTTCTGAAACATGAAATTGCAGGGGAGACACTACCACCAGATTTCAAGGGGCTGCAGGGTCCTTACCTGTAAAACAGACACTGTCTCGCACGCGAGCCCGTGACTCCTACATGCACTGCCTGGTGCAGCGCCGCCACCTGTGGCTTCTCAGTGTTTGAGTGAAGGTGAGTAAGGGAGCTAAGTTAACCTAAACAGCCCCGCGAGATGCCCCTTTCACCTGTTCCCTGCAGGACCTGCACCCCACTGGCCCAGGACGTCAGCGCTACTCTGTGGTGCCCCCTGGCCTGGACAAGTGGCCAGTATGCCAGGGCCCGAGACATCGTGCTAGCTCGGAGTCTGTGCTTCCTCCCAAGTAAGACGCCCGACCCTGAAGTCACCAGCCCCAGTGGCTTGCCCTTCTGCCACCAAGGACGCCTGACTTCTGCAGTCCTCGGGACACCCGGGCGCACCGAGGGGAGCAGAGACCCCCGACTCGTCCACACACACACGCGCAGTCTTCCTATGGGTCACTGAGATCTTTTATTATGCACAAAACCACCAGGGATCTCGCCTGGGGACATCTCAGGTTTCAACGTGGAAGCTCATGGCCCCATCAAACACTTGGTGGGAGAACAGGGGTTTGGGCCAATCACATGATTACGAGCTGGGCGCCAACAGGTTTACCACGGTCAAGCTGGGCCCGGGCAGCAGCTCTAAGGAAGCGATGAGAACGTCACAGGGGTGGGAGAGGCGGGGGCAGTTAGAGGCCCCGCCAGGACTAGGCGGCAGCAGGAGCAAAGGTCGAAGCAGCTGCTAGTGCCCGGAGGGCTCCGCTCAAGGCCAGGGGCTTACTTGGCCAGGGGGTTTCTGAAGTTCCTGCCGGCAAACTTGGCCTTGCTGCCCAGCTCCTCTTCAATTCTAGGCAAACAGAAAGAGGGGACAAAAGATGAGGTCAAGTCTTACTGCAGCAGGCTCTTCCACCAGAGACCCAGCTGGACACGCATCCTCCCTCCCCCGATGACAGAGGAAAAGAGGGAGGGGAACCCAGCAGTGCGAACTCTGGATCCCGATGCCAAAAAACAGAACAAAACAGAACAGTGCGCCACCACCACCAGGGGAGACAATACACGAGCAGACGTGGAGTTTACAACATGGGATTACAACTCACTCGGGGCACCGCCACAGCAGAGTAGCTATGTTTAAAAATAACAGAGGGGCCTCCCCGGTGGCGCTAGGGGTTGAGAAGCAGCCAACAAAGCTGTCCACAGCCACTGCAGCATGGGTTTGATGCCCGGCTGGGGAGCTGCCCACTTGGCCCAGCAAACCTCTCCTGTCTCCCCGCTGCTCCCCTCAGCAGTGGATTTCAGTCAGTCTGCCTGTTCTGCTCCCTGCTCTGTCTCTGGGGAATCCTCTTACCTGCCCTATACCTCTGGCTTGTGCCGCAGTTTTCTACACAAAAATAAATAATCTTTTATTAAACAATAAAATTCTTGGGGCTCCCTGGTGGTGCAGGGGTTAAGATGCAACCTATGAAGCTATCTGCAGCCTCTGCAGCATTAGTTCGATCCCCAGGCTGGCCAGGGAGCTACCCACATGGCGCAGCAGACCTCTCCTGTCTCCCTGCTGCTCCCCTCAGCAGTGTGTTTCAGTTAGTCTGCCTGTTCTGGTCCCCACTGTCTCTGGTGAATCCTCTCACCCCCTACACCTCTGGCTTGTACCCCAGTTCTTGTATGCATAAAAAAATAAATCTTAAAAAAAAAAAAAAAAAAAGGTTTGTATGTGTGTGTGTGTGTGTGTGGCGGGAGCCTTAACAAATGGATGGTTCTTTTCCATTCCAGACTGGAAATACTAACAAAAAGCCAAGATAGTCCTGGCACCTCCTGAGGACACAAGGCAGGCTACACCGTGCAAGCGCCTGCCCTTCCGCAGCCCTCTCATCTCTCAGAGCCCTGCTCTTCCTCAGCCAGGAAGCAAGAGTGACAGTGTCTGGAGACACCCGGCTCTCTCCTAGTGCTGACCCGCCCTCTCCACGGCAGACAGCACTTAGGGACGGGCTCTGCCAAATGAGCCCCAAATGCACAGCCACTCCCCCCACCCCCGCAGGTGTCCCCTCTACCTGAGGATCTGGTTGTACTTGGCCAGGCGCTCCGACCGGCACGGGGCACCTGTTTTGATCTGAGAGGAGGAAAGAGAGGGCACGTTTGCTTGCAATGCACATGAATCTTTGGGGCATTTCGGACAAGGGAGCAGGGCAGAGACAATGATTTCTGACCCCAGGAAGGAGATTAAAGGGGCACGCTGCACCCTCCCCCCTGAGTTTGGAAAGAACTAGGCGTTTTCATTCCAGGGACCTCTTACCTGCCCAGTGCAGAGCCCCACCACCAGGTCAGCGATGAAGGTGTCCTCAGTCTCCCCGGAGCGGTGAGACACCATGACCCCCCAGCCGTTGGACTGCGCCAGCTTGCACCTGGGAGCCAGGACACGACCCACTCACGACTCGGCACCCTGGCGGGCTCCAAGTTCCCGGGAAGACGAAAGCCCAGCTCACGCCGAACCCACAGCCCCAGGACTGGCATAGCCTCGAGCCATCCCTGAGGGAGGGGTTTACCAGGGGAAACTGGGATGAAGTGGGATTAGGGCCTGTCCCTTGGTGCCAAATTTGAAACCGCCAGTCCCAGAGCAACCTCATCCCAGGCAGGCTGCCCCGGTCGCCCCACTTACGCCTGCAGGGACTCGGTCACGGAGCCGATCTGGTTCACTTTGAGCAGGAGGCAGTTGCAGGACTTCTCGCCCACAGCCTTGGAGATGCGCTTTGGGTTGGTCACCGTGAGGTCATCGCCCACCACCTGGATGCCTGAGGTGGCCGTGAACTTCTGCCAGGCGTCCCAGTCGTCCTGGTCGAAGGGGTCCTCGATGGACACCACTGAGGAAAGGAGAGTGGGTCTCAGTCCAGGGCCTCCTTCCCTGTGCAACCGATTGGCTCCCGCCACAGGCCCATCACCTGCGGGCCCACCCCCTGCAGGCCTGGCACCGCAACGGTGGTCCAAGCTGAGCGCCCTGGAGCAGGATGGAGCCGAGGGCTCAGAGGATGAGGACCCCACCCTGAGCAGTTACCAACTTGGGGTGAAAAACAAGGACTCTGGAGTCTGACTTCCTGGCCTGAATTCTTGCACCACCACTAGCTGAGTGCCCTTGGGCAAGGTTATTAGCCCTCTCTGTGCCTCCATCCCCTCCCCCATGCGAGTTCTGTGGTGCGGAGCCCAGGGGAGCGCCGGCTCACCAGGGCAAGCTGAGACTGCACTTCCACTGGGGGCCGGGACGGGGACAGGGCTGACCACACCCGAACCACGCAGGGCACCCCCGGCTGGCACCAAAGCACCTCTGTGCGCCCCCACCCTCATGCGTGCTTTGCCCTGGAGCTCTTACCTGGGTAGTCCTTGATGAAGGACTTGTACAGGTTGCCCAGCTCGTCAGGTGAGATATACCTGCTGGGGTCGTCAGGTGACTTGAAGTCCAGGTCGTACTTGCCCGAGCGGAAGAACTCGGAGGCGGCCACGTCCATGCCAATGACCACCTTGTCGGTGTAGCCGGCCTTGCCGATGGCGTTCTTCAGCAGCTCCAGGGCTGGAAGAGACCCGCCACCCTGTCAGCTGCAAACGGGCCCCAGGGCCTTAAGGCCAAGAGGCGCTCTGGCCCCACTGTCAGCGCCGATGATTCTAGCTACTTGCTCCCTGTGGAGCAGGAAACCACCCATCACGCTCACAGCCCCCAGCAGGAGCTCCTTCTTGATCCAGGAAAAGGCTTTCAGGAGCAGCTGCGCTGGCCAAGCGCAGGCTGCGATCAGCTTCCAAGAGCAGAGGCTGGGCCAGGGAAGGGGAGCCCCAGCAGTAGGCTCAGGGCAGTGCGGCCCAGAGGAAACCAAGACCTTTAGTGCCTGTTTCGTACCAAAGACCCCAAAACCCGCAGTTCAGCCGTGGAAGGCGCCATAGCAGCAACTGGTCGACCCGAAGCACAGGACGGATGGCTTCCCTCACCGGCTGCCGGGAGGTGGACGCCCTGCTTCTCCCTCTCAAATACGACGCTTTGCTGTCCTCGCACCCCACGGCTGCACCCTGTACCTGGCCCTCACAAACACAGCTGTGCATGCGGATGTCATGCGGCTGAACTACTGACGCAGTCCGGGCGGTCTCAACAAAAGGCGACATCGAGCCTCTCCCTCCCCTTGCTGGGTGCCTCCCCACAGGCCACTCACTCAGCAGTTGAGGGATAAGGGAAACTGGGGGGCCCGCCCCTGCTGGGCACGGACTGCACGCTGATGCTGACGGACAAAGTGGTGGAAAGACTGGAGTCCCCCAAGTGGCAGATGCACCAGGAAGCGGGGGTTGGGCGGCTGCTTGGGGCTACCTCTGGGGGCTTTACCTTCTTTATTCTCCAGGATGTTGGGCGCGAAGCCACCTTCATCCCCCACGTTGGTGGCATCTTTCCCGTATTTCTCCTTGATGACGTTCTTCAGGTTGTGGTAAACTTCTGCTCCGATGCGCATGGCTTCCTTGAAGTTTGTGGCCCCCACGGGGAGGATCATGAACTCCTGCATGGCCAGCTTGTTGCCGGCGTGAGAGCCGCCGTTGATGACGTTGAAGGCCTGAGGAGAGACGGTGAAGTTCAGTGCCCACCCAGGCCCGCTCACAGAGGGGCAGCGTGGCTGTGCGCTACCCAGTCCCGCCCGGTATCCTCAGCGCTGCGCTATCTTGGTGAACCAGATAAGTGTGACTTCCACCTCCTGAGCACAAGCGCAGGACGTAGACACGGGGAGGTGGGTGACCTGCGCGAGAGACCCCCAGCGCTGGCTCGGACCCGCCCTGCTCCCACGAGACAGCTAACACCCCCCACTTCTCACCCGGAGCCGCAGACGGCACTCACCGGAACGGGCAGGATGACTTCGGAGTTGCCAGCCAAGTCCGCGATGTGGCGGTATAGGGGCACCCCCTTCTCCACAGCGCCAGCCTTGCAGACAGCCAGGGACACTCCCAGAATGGCGTTGGCACCGAATTTAGCTAAACCAGACCAGACAAGACCGGACCAGAATTGAATGTGTTTCTTACTCACCAACCTTCCTTCCGCAGGCCGTCCTGCCCGTAAAGCCACACCGGGGGCCTGTGCTCTGGAGAGTTGTGTCTCAACCTATCTACCTTCCGCATTCAAGCTCGACATGCAAAGACACACCACGTGGATGCTTCTGTCCTTCCCCCCAAAAGCAAGCCCCTTCTCTGGTCTACGAGGGCTGGGCAAATCCCATAAAAATGCTTGATTCACCACAGAAAACAATCCTACTCTGAAGAGAGAACACTGTCACCTGGAGGGGCTCCTCACATTAACAAGTGTGACTGGGGCGAGGCGAGGGTTCAAGAAGAGCCCACAGGGGGTCACGGGCCACCCCTGGGGTCACACGTCCTCTCCCCGAATCACCCCAGAGGGCTTGGGTGGCCCCACCACAGTGCTCCCCGCAAGGCCCCACCTCGGCTACTCACACTTGTTTTCTGTCCCATCCATCTCGATCATCAGCTTGTCGATCTTCTCCTGCTCCACAACGTTCAGCTTCTAGGCGGGGGAGGGAAGGAAGACACACTCTAAGGGGAGGCAAGTGGGCAGGTCCTTTGCACCCACCCCAGGACCCATGAAGCTGAGGACTGTGCAAAGTCCAAGTCTGTTTTGAATCATACACTTGTTTTGCAGGCAGAAATAAGTAAATAAAAATAAAATGAATTTAAAAAGGGGGCCAAGGTGGCAAGCCAGAGACTGCCTTGATTCTCACAGCTCCAGGCGAAAGAGCCCACAGGACGTGTCCACGTCTGAGCTCCACTGGACAGAAGAGAGCTGCCCGGGACAGGCTAAGTAAGGCCTGAGACCACAGCAGCCTGCTTGGGGCAGGAACAGCTGTGCACTGGCGCCAGCGGGCGCAGCTCCACAGCTGAGGCAGGCTCCCCTCCCCCGCCCTCAGTGCCAGCATGCACCACGGGACAGGAGACGGCGGCTGCGCAGCCCAACATGAGCAGAATTTTCACTGAGCAATCAGTGAGCATGTGGGGTGGGATCATAAATAAAGCTGGTGTCTTGAAAACAGGCTCAAAGTGATGAACACAAGTTCGTGTTACCGTGAGACTCCCTGATAGGCCCGCAGCAGTTATTACCCATGTAGACACACGTATCATTTAAATGAAAACGAAAGAACGAAATGAAGGCTGTGTGCATCTTTGGAAAAATTTAGTAGCCACGCACGCAGACGGCTTCAGGGGAACACGTCACAAGTTAGGTTGAAGGATGTTTTCCCCAAGAGATTAAAAAAAATACCACAGGAGGCCTCATTCATTGCACTGGCCACAGCGGGCATGGGCACCAGCGTGTACAGAGGGCCCAGGAGACCCGCGTGGAGGCGGGTGCCGGCAGAGCAGCGAGACGCTTTGCCGGGGACCCATCAGGCATGGAGCACCACAGACTGCACAAAGCCAGGCTGCAGCAGCAACTGTGGACAGAGACGACAGGCGCCACGTGCAGCCGCTGGCTGACACGGACAGGACAAGTGGGGTGAGGACAGCAGGTGAGGGGCTCTGGCCTTAAGAAAGGTCTCTGGACAATCATTCTCATGCTCCAAAGGGTCCCCAAGGCCTCAGTTATGTAGGGTGGGGACCAGGGGAGGAAGCGAGACAAAAATCAGCATCACTTTCATCTGTTTGACCTCATGAGGCTCCAAGGAAGATTTTACGGAACAGAGTGTGGCTGCTTCGTTCCCTGAAGGTCAAGGTAATTGGAGGGGACAGCCAAGGCTGAGATGACCTTCCACCCCGGTCGTACTGCACGTGCAGTGACATGCAGACAGGCAGGCAGGCAGGGCGGTTAGAAAAGATGATCACGCTCACGCAGGACTGGGAGTCCACGCAGCTTAGCTCTCAGAGTGAGCTCTTCCCAGCAGGACAGCCCCGGCCGGGAGGCACCAGGACGGCACGAATGTACATTAGTGATCGGGAGGCAGGTCCTACCTTGCTAATCAGGGCAGGCGCAATAGTTTTATTGATGTGCTCAACAGCCTTTGAGACACCTAGAAGGAACAATTACCGATTACTGATGTGCACAGCCAAGGGCCCGAGCCGCGAGGCCAGAGGAGCCACTGGAGACCAAGTCCAGGCCTCAGAGGCCTGAACTGGCAGTGCACCCCCTTTACGGCCCCTTCTCCCTCTCACCCCTAATTGGAGGGCATCTGGCCCAGTCTGAGCGCTCTGACCCAGGACCCCCGGGTTAGAACCACACAGAGCAACCATCTTAGAACATCCGAGGGAAGTTAGTTGGCAAGACCATGCACTGGCACAGCAGCTGCAGAAACCACAGCACGTGACACGTTACCTGTGTGCACAAGGCAGGTGCCAGGAACTCATTAATATACTTAACGGGCCTGGAGACACCTGACCAGCAGGTTAACAGAGAAGGAAGATACACTCAGGAGAGAACAGACCAGAGGATGCTGACAGAAAGGGAGGTGTGGGAGGGGAAACAGGCAGGGAGCACCGGATCCCCCTCGCCCCAGCAGGCCGAGTGCCCGGGCTCAGGGGCTGTGGGCAGCTCTCCAGTGGGACTGGACACATGCCCACTTCAGCATGACCGGTGCAGCTGTCCCTTGTTTCCAGCCTTCACCTTCACCTCCTCTCCTGCAGCCTTCACACCTTTTACCTAATCCCCACTTCCTCCCCCCTCAAAACCACAGAAATACTGGACATCTGTTTGTGCCCCATGGCCCTTTGGGACAAAATATAGCAAGCTTTTAGGAACTGATGTCAGCCTCCACCTACGGAGGGGCACCCAGCACCAACGGGAACAGGTCTCTCTGCCAGCTTGGCCTCAGGGGCGCTTCTGTGATCGACAAAAATGCCAAGGTCAAGCTGCAAGGACTGGCCTGCAGGTCACCACCAAAGTGAGCCAGCAGCCAGGCCTCCAGAGCCCTCTGGAGGGTGGCAAGGCTTGCTTCAGTATCTGTGAATGTGTCTTTTGGCTGTAAGGCCCCTGGCTTAGCCAGAGGTTTTGGACAGACTGTGACAGGGTAACAGTAAAACTCTGGTCCAAGTTTACCAGTGTGGAGACCCTGGACTCAACTCCTCCAGGGGCAGACTGCGGCTTGCCATCAGCACCCCGGGGCGCACAGGAGTGAAGGACAGGGAGTGGCAGGCCGCGCCCCACCCTTACCTTTCCCCAGGTAGCGTGTCTTGTCGTTGTCACGGAGTTCAAGGGCCTCATAGATGCCAGTGGAGGCGCCGCTGGGCACAGCAGCTCTGAAGAGACCTGGACATTGAGGGGGGAACAACGGAACCATTAAGGAACAGAATGGGAACCAAGCCCAGCCTCCTTCCTGCCAGGCTCACAGACGGCAGCACTGAGGATGCTGCTGCGGCCTCCCAGCTGGGAGACCAGGCCTGTTCTGCCTGCCTTTCACATTCTCAAGACTCTGCTGGGCAGATGCTTCTCCTGTAGCCACGGCGATGTGTTTCTCTAGTTTAAAGATGTGCACAGGTCACCTGGGAACTCGTTACCGCGCAATCTGCCCTCTAACAAGCTCCCAAGTGGCTGCAGTTGGTATGTGGGCCACCCCCAGCAGCACCACCCATCAGAAACACAAGCTGCTGCTTATGGGATTTTTTTCCAGTAGCTTCCAGGAAACGCAGCATTAAAAATGCTCCCTCCCCCAAGTCACCCTGGACAGCTGAGAGCGGGCTGCTGGCTTTCGGGTCTTCAGTGTTCTGCTGGCTCAAAAGAAAGAGCAACAGCTCACTCATTAATTTATCGAGAGTATTTTGGGCCTTTTCACTGCATAATAGATAACCGGAAAATGGGACCCACTAAAGGGAAAAAAGAAAATGAAGATCCAGGCTTTAATAACACCAGGACACAGTTAAACAGAGAAGCGTTCAGTCTTACAGAGACAGAAACCAATTCTCTGGCTGAAGCTTCACTGCTTACTGGTTTGTCTCTATAAGGCCAATATTGGAGGACAGAGTCCAGAAAGACACTGCAGCAATCTGGTTACATGGGGGTAGACAGGTTTAGGGGAACAGGAAGGGATATCCCCCTGCGACGTGTGTGGCTAGGCAGGCAAATGCACTAAGAGCAGCTCCAGCAGGCACTGTAATCAGAAGTCCTTGGAGCAGGGCTGTAGCGCTCAGCCACACGGCAGGGCACGCTTTCCTCCTGAACAGGCCCCAGACCTGGCGAAACAAACTAAGAGTACCTGGGAGTAAACCTCAGATTTGGGGTGGTTGTGTGCCGAAGCAGGTTCGACTCTGGCGGGGATGTAGGCAGTGGGGGAGGCTGTGCCTGATTGGGACAGGAGTCTGTGGGTTTCTTTCCATTTTGCTGTGAACTTTAAACTACTCTAAAAAGAAATTCTGTGAAAGGAGTGATGAAAGCTCTTAACAAATCAATTTCACGTTTTGTGAAAAAGACTGAGACACTTGAAAGTTCCACTCATTAAAATTTCAAAAAATATTAATTCTAGTCATTTTCAAGTGTTTCAGACAATAGCCCACTCCCAACCATCTTCAGTGTCTATGGCCTTTTTGGGTTTTTCAAAGTCTGTTAATTTGCAAACAGAAAGCAGCAAGGCTGCCAGGCTTCCCCTGTGACCCCAGGTGCTCCCCACTAAGTGTGTACTCAGCAGTAACCACCAGCAGACAGGTCAACTTTTGCCCATTTATGCCCAATGAATGAAGTCCACAGTCAAGGAGTCTTCTTTTGGGGGAGGGTGGGGCCCGGCCAGGCCTGTGATTCAGAGCCATGACTCAGCTCTGCCAGGCAAGTCTCCCGCACACTGGGTGGATTCTGCCTTCCCCAGCCTCACCCAGGCCCATTTAGAAAATAGCCAAGGAGCTGGAGGCAACAGAGTTAGGGAGACAGTGGGTTTTTCTTAAAAGGAGAGCAGTTTTAAGAGCCCCCACTCTGTTCTGTTTTTATAAGAGCAAACTCCTGGGGGGCAGGGGGAGAGGGACAGGAGCCTCTGGAATTTCCCAACACCCACCCAGATGTAGAAACTGGCCCCTTTCCTGGTAGAATGTGACTTCCAGAAGCAGAAAGGGTGTCGTATTTACAGTGTACTCCCCTAATCTCTCACTCTCCCAGGGGACCAAGCTCCATCCCACCACACCTGCTAATCTGCCAGACAAAGGACAGCTGGTCCTTTCAGGAACAAGGTGTCACCTTACTTCCCTGCCTGTCTCACTGACCTAGGAGCCAACTGTTGCTTTAAACACCATGCAGTAGCACCCCAAGGACACCAGGCCTTAGCCCCACCCCATCAGGAGAGCAGCCCATCAGCTCATGCAGCTCTGAAAGAATTTCGTAAGCCCGACTTCTCATCTAAGATCATTGAGACAGTTAAAAAAATGGGGGGAGGGGGAGGAGTAGTGGTTGGAACTAGAGGAACACGGGACACATACCTTTTGCCGTGCTGAGGTCAACCTCCACGGTGGGGTTCCCACGAGAGTCAAAGATCTCTCTGGCGTGGATCTTGAGGATAGACATGGTGGCTGGCTGTGGGGAAAAGCAATTCGTGTTCACCACACAAGAGAATGCAGGCCTAGACCAGTCACTTGGGGGGTAGAAAGTTGTAGGAGCTGCTCCCTAAAGCTGCTTGAGTCCAGGTCTGCACAGCCTCAAGAGACAAGAAAGCCCCACATGGAAGAAATGGAGCCCGGCAGGATGGCCGGGAGGTGGGGCCTGCAATGGTCCACCTCACTGGGTAACAAAGGATGCCCAGGGAGGGCAGCAAGAGGACATGAAGGTCATAGGCAGAACCACCTAAAAACAGGGGGATTGGTATTTGGGAGATCCGGAGGAGAACGTGGTTTGCAGTGGAAGAAGGAGCTACAGGTTTAACACCTCACTCATCAAGTTAAGCTGAGGTGGCAGTGGGGGAGGGGGGTTCCGCCCAGACACAGGACACAGGCTCAGGCTTGCGGTCAGCAGGGTTGAGCTGGGAGGCCGGGAGTGACCCAGGTTCTATGTCCGCCATTTCAGGTCTTCAGACCCCACAGTGCTTGGGGGTCTTATCAATGATATTTAACTCATGTCTTTCAAAGGGCATTTTACCCCATTTAAAAAAAATATGAAATGTCGTGATTGGTAGAGGAGATTCTATCTTTGAAAGCCAGCTACTCCAGGGGAAAAGTGTCCTTTGAAAACACCTTTTTAAAGATTTATTTATACAAGAACCGGGGTACAGGGGGCGACACAGGAGAGATCTGCTGCGCCATGTGGGATTCTCGCAGGCCAGGATCGAACACGTGCTGCAGAGGCTGCGGGCAGCTTCACAGTGCAGCGATCCACCGCCTGCGCCGCCAGGGAGGCCCCAAAACACCTTTTTAAAAAAAACCCAAAGCAAAAACACCTGGTGGGGGATCTGACCGTTACTTCAATTAAAAAAAAAAATTAAAAAGAGAAAAAGAGCCGCAGCTCCAAAGAGCAAATCCTCAGGGCAAGCCCCTCGCTTTGGGAGGATAGGGGGAGGCAGGACTCCCAAGGAAAACACCACTTGAACAACTTGGGGACCCGAAGTGGACGAGAGAACTGACTTAGTGGTCAGAAGCCACCCTCTAGTCGGGCTCCCCTCCAAAAATCTTCTCTGGAATGTTCTGAAGCAGCAAGTGGCATCATATTCTTTTATAAGTTTCAAAATTAGATACCGAGGTCACTCCTGTGGCTTCCTTGTCTATGCAACAATGGAGTTTGAGGCACTGGCCATTCAAAGGGCACCTAGTTCTTATCTATCATTTGCAAATAGTCAAATCTGCTTAAACAAACTTTTGGTGCAAAAATGTTTAGTTTCGGCAAACTGGCCGTCCCGAGTCATTACGGTTCGCGGGGCAGGGACGGGGGCCAGGCTGGTGCAGGAGCTCACAGCCCGAGCCCGCAGCAGGGCAGCACAGTGGACCTCGCGGCAGGGGCCTAGGTGCGCCGGGAGGCGGGTCACCCCTAAACCACCCGCGGGGGGAGCAGCCAACAAGCAGCTTTCCTAAAAGGCATCCCTTTCCTGTGCGCTCCGGCCCCGGGCGAGGCCGCCTGCAGGGCAGCTTCCAGAACAGGCATCTTCCGAGGTCAGATCAGTCACCCCCCGAGGTCAGATCAGTCACCCCTTATTCCAGGGCGGCCACGGGCGGACCCCCGGAGCCGCAGGCCGAGGGCCACGAGCGGGAGGCCGGGGCGGCCTCTGGACGGCCCTCCTTTCCCCGCCCCTTCCTCCATTTTAGTGAGGGCCCGGCCGGCGGAGCAGCGGGGGGCTGGCAGCGCTCCCCCAGACCCCCACGGCCGCGCCCGCCGCGGGCGGCCCGCGAGCCCCCCCAGGACAGTTAGGCGGCCCCGCCGCGGGTCACCTGGCGGCCGGCACCGGCCCCCGCCTCGGGCCGCGGGCGTTTGGTCCTGGGAGCCCGGCTGGGACGAGCCGGCGGGGCCCGGACCCCCGAACCTCCCCCCGCACCCCGTCTTCCCAGAGGTGCCACAGCCCCGGCGCGGGCCCCCCCGCGGGCCTGCCAGGGCGCTCGCTCGGCAGCGCTTCCCGAGCTTACGTGGCCGCCGGAGGTCGTCGCCCGGGAGAGAAGCAGCGGGGGCAGCGGACACCGCGGGCGAGCGCCGAGCGGAGAGACGGGGAGCGCCGAGTGCCCCGACTTCCTGCCGGGCCCGGGAGGCCCCGCCGCTGGCCCGCCCGGGGCCCGCCCCCGCCGCGCCGCCTCGCCCGGCCATTGGCCCGGCGCGCCGTCACTCAGCCCCTCCGGCGGGGGCGGGGCCCAGGCCGCCGGCGCCAGGAGGGCGGGGCGAGGGCCTGGGGGGCGCCGCGCGGGGATGGGGGCCCCGGCTTCCCCGCGACTGTGAGGGGTGCGGCCCCCCCCGCGACCCGGCGGCCCGCCCCGCGTTGGGCCCCGCGGCGAGGGGGCGCCAGGACAGCGGCGCCCCCAGAGAGGGGCGGGGCGGCGCGGCCGGCATGAGCGCTCGGGGCGCCGTCACGTACTCCGTGTCCCGCACGCACGCGGCGTCGCCGGCGCCACGTCCGGCCCGACCTTGGGGACGACCTTCGCGGCCCGCCCCCCGCGCCCCCCGCGCCGCCCGCGCGGCCCGAGACCCCGGCGGACGTTGGCCCCGCGCGCCCGGCCGGCTCCCGGGCCGAGGGCGGCGGGCCGCGTGCCGGGGCCTCGAGCGTCCGGCCGCGCCCCGCGCCGCCCCAGGGTGACCCCAAGGCCCCTTCGCCCTTGGGAGCCGGCCCGGGTGACAAAGGCAGCGCCTGGTCCTCCACCTGCAGCGAGGGCCGGGGGCGCCCGGCTTCACTCACTGCGGGTCCCCGGGGAGGGGCCGCCCGGCCCCCCTGCCCCGCCGGGAACAGCGGATCCGCCCGGATTCCTGCGAACCACACCGGCCGCCATTTGGGATTGGAATGCCACGTGCACCCCGGGGGAGCCTCAGAACCCCAAATCTAACACTCTGCATTAGTCTGGCAAAAGGAAAACAGCAAAGGGTGGGGGCCGTGAAAATGGGCGCTGCAGAACCCACCCCCCACTCCAAGGGAGGACTGAGGGCTTTTGTTAGAATTTTGTTTTCTCTGCATTCCTTTTTTTTTATTTTGTGGGCCCCTCGCCGGCGGCCGGGGAACCAACCGGCGCTGCAGAGGCTGCGGGCAGCCTGCCTTCCTCTTGACATGTAGGTCAGAGCGAAAACAATGGCGAACATCCACACTGCGGGGCAGAGATTCATATCTGTATTTGTGTTTATTATTTTCTTTTCGTCCCTGCTGCAGATACTGCTTTTCTTCCTTAGCTCCTACTATTAGGTTTCCAAGGCTTTGGGTAAAGATTAAGGTCTACTGTGTTTATGGTTTTGCTCCCCATGGATTAAGAAGCAATAACTTTGGGACTAAATTCAGCCAAAAAACCCAAGGAAATTGTAAAATGTTATACTTAAACGTTATATGAATTTTGCAAGCAGAGCTTGTGATTTCACCAGCAACACACTGACGGTCCTGGCTGCCTAATACCAAGATCCCGGCTCCATGACTCAGCAACTGAATCAACAGCCAGCATCTCCCCAGAGCTTGAGAACTCCCTGGAAATCAGACCCTGGGAGCGCTTATATTTCAGAGCAGTTCTAAGGCGTGGCCCTTGACAGGGCTCCAAAACAATCTCTCATTTTACATTAAAAGGGTTACATAGATAAAGATAGGAAGACTGGGCTCTTATAACTGCTCTCTGGCCAGAACCTGGGACTCTTGTAGGAAATCAAATGCAGAACACCATCCCAGGCAGCTGCTGTTGGGAGATTTTTGGAAGCCACAGCACAGCTTCTGAGCCAGCCCTTCAACCTCAAATTGTGGCTCCAATGTTAATCATTACCAGAGATGCCCTCAAATCTTTTCCAAAATTTACAGGCTGCCAAATGCCCTCCCGGTCCCAGCAGCTACTGAGCCTTCATTTGTTCACCATGGGGGTCACATTTGCTTTGCTGTCCAGTGCCGGGATATGTACTTGTTGAGGGGGAGAATACATGAGCCCCAAATATCCCACTTTGGCGGGTGAATTATTTTGAGCTGAAGGTAATCAATGTGTAATAGACACAGGAAGACTCGCTTTTACCTCTCCTTTAATTGCCTAGAAGAAGTTAGCCAGGGGGCCTCTGCATAACTTGGGGGACAATTGTCCTTCCCATCTTCCTCACTTTTGAGGTCCCAGACTTCTACCCTCTCTCTCTTTAGCTCAGGAGGGCACATAAGTCCCCACTGCCTGGCTGTCTTTGGGTCTCACCTTTCCCGGACAGGAAAAATGAAATTTGTTTTTCTCCTGTCAGTTTTTCCATGTGAATGCAGTGATTAGACCAGCCAAATAACCTAGAAGGGAAGAAGGGAGTTTTCTGGCCCTGCCCTTGTTACAGTTATTATGTAGCACTGAGGGTAGGCTGGTTGAGCAATTGTGCTGCAGCCGCAGGTCAGAGGCAAGGGTTGACCTTGGACAGGAAGGGGAAATGAATGTCCAATGGTTCATCAGACCGTACTGGGAAGCACAGCAGGTCGTGCATGCTTGTAAGATATTTGCAGGCAGACACCAGGATTGAGGAAAGGTGACTCTGCAGCAGCCTATAACCCCTCTCCACCACCCCGCCATTACTGATTCGATCCTTGGTATGTGTACCTGTAATGGCAGGAGGACACGGAGCAGGATCTCTCTGATTCCAGCAGACGGGTGAAGGAGGAGTACTGGCGCCCTCAGTGGCTTTTGCAGGCTTTTATTGGGATTTACCAGGTACACAGCAGGCAGGGGTGCTGGGGGGCTGGAAGGCTGGCAGGCCTCCCAGCCCCCAGCAAGTCTTCACTCTGTCTGGGCTCTCCGGTGTTCTCTGCTTCCCTCTACTTCTCTGCTCTCCTGTGGTTCTGCTTCTCTCATGGTTCTACTGGCGTCCCCGTGACACTGCCCTTATAAGCCCAGTCTCTCAGCACAGGTGTTTCCACTTACGCATGCCCACACCCTACTCCAGGTGCCGCCATCAGGCATGCGTTCAGGACCACAAGGATCCATCATCTATCCTAATGGTGGGAGGGCAGAAAAGCCTGATATTTACTTACCCTACAGTACCCCTGGTTGAAAACTGCTGATCAGCTGAAAAATTGGCATACCTCTCTCTGTTGGAAGGTGGGAAACTTCAGGGTTGGATGAGCAATCCAAGGAGGTATGAAATCAGATGAGAGCTGAAGACTTCATAATGGACCCTTTTTTTGTGTGTTTTTCACAAAGTATTTCACATCTACCAAAGACTACATACACTGTAGCCTATTACAGTGACATGAACATTTGTAATCCCAACACCAGCTTAAGAAATGGGATATTGTAATGGCAGGAAGGGCACAGGGCAGGTTTTCTATGATTCTATGCAGACGGGGTGGAGGAGGAGAGCGTCCTGGAGCCCTCAGTGGCTTTTCAGGCTTTAATTGGGATTTACCAGGCACATGGCAGGCGGGGTGCTGGGGGGCCGGGAGGCTGGCAGGCCTCCCAGCCCTCAGCAAGTCTTCACTCTGTCTGGGCTCTCCAGCCTCCTCTCTGCTTCTCTGCTTCTTCTGTTCGTCCGCTCTCTCATTCGTTTTCCTGTTTTGTTCCACTGGCGTCCCCGTGACGCCGCCCTTAAAAGCCCAGTCTCAGCCCAGGTGAATCCCCTCTACCTGTGCCCACACCCCACTCCAGGTGCCCGCCATCAGGCATGTGTTCGGGACCTCAAGGATCCATCATCCATCCTAATGGCGGGAGGGCAGAAAAGCCTGATGCTTTTTACCTCACCCTACAGACATCTACAGTGTGCTAGGGTCCCTTGTGTCTTTCTCTCTAGCCCCCAAAGTAAACTACTATCCTAAATTTTGCCTTTATTACTGCCTTGCTTTTCTTTATGGTTTTAAAATAAATTTTTGCACTTTACAAAAATGGCATCATACTGTTTGTAACCTTAGCTACAATTTTTTGGTGAGCTAACCGTTTGAGAGCTTTACCCCTCTACCTGTAGATGGTTCATTTTTTAGTACTGATAGTATTCCATTGCGTGAATGTCATTGTTCTTGTTAATGTTTGTTGGAATTGTTTCCTGGTTCTTTTTTTTTCCCAAAGATTTATTTATTTATTTATACAAGCACTGGGTACAGTCAGAAGCGCAGGAGGGTGAGAGAATTCACTAGAGCCAGAGCGGGGAGCAGAGCAGGCAGAAGGACCGAGGTACACTGCTGAGGGGAGCAGCGGGTGGCAGGAGAGGCCTGTGCGCTGTGTGGGACCCTTGCCCAGTGGCCGGGGAGCAGCCGGGGATTGAACCGGCGCTGTAGAGGCTGCAGGCAGCTTCGCAACCCAGCGCTCAACCGCTGCGCACCGGGGAGGCCCTGTTTCCTGGTTCTTCTTAATACCAACAATGCTGCTATGGATTTTGTTGGCGATATCTCCTGAGCACAGGTCTAAGAGTTCCTTGAAGACCTATACCTGGGACATACACCTGGACATGGGATTCCTGGGTTATAGGTATCAAAGCATCTATCGTTGTGTTCTGTTATCTCTGTTTCTCTAAGCACTTCCACCACCAGTGAATATGAATTCTGATTTGGTTTGGAAAAAAATAAAATTCAGCTCTTGTAATTTTTTCCTGGAAAGTTGTTTGATTCTCGATTTATCACCTTTTCTAAGTCCCTCTCTTAAAGAAACCCTGATATCCTGTCTGTAGATTGCAGTCGACCTTTGATTTTATAATGCCTCCCTCTTAGGCTGCCCACTGTCAATGGGCGCCTTCCCAGCCTTCTTGAAAGCTGACGTCCACAAAGTCTGCTGTAGGACTGGGCAAGGCCTAAGTTGGGGGAGGCAGAACACTAGGGTTTCTGATCAGTCGATGTATGGAGGGCTTTTACAAGGAGTGTCCAAAGAGGGGAATTCAAGTAACAATCTCCAGGGGAGCCAGGAAGCAAGGAACAAAGCAAGGAACAGGTACCCTGCAAGCAGCGTTCCCCTGGAGGAACCAATGAAGGGAGGCAATTGTGGCCCAAGGAGGCTCGGCACCAGCAGGAGAAACTCAGTCCAAGCTGGCAAGAGATCAAAGTATCCAGATGTGAAAGAGCTGGGGGGGGGGGGGGGGAGCGGGGGGGGGGTGGTGCCTGGGCCTCAGCTCCTCATCTCTGAAATGGGTGGGTGGTGCTGACCCCGGGAGGCGCCTGGCAGACAGCCTTAGGAGGGCCTTCATCAGTGTGGGAACCTGCTTCTAGCTGGGATGGGAGCCTGCAAGCTACTGCTTTCTCCAGATGGCTAATACACCGAGCCCCCTGAGCAGTTTTCTTCTCATCTCAAGCTCATTGCAGGGTCAGGAATGGACACGGTGCAGGTTTTCTAGGATCCAGCAGACTGGGTAAAGGAGGAGTCAGAGTCCTCAGTGGCTTTTGCAGGTTTTTTATTTAGATTACCAGGTACACGGCAGGCAGGGGAGCTGGGAGGCCCGCCTGCCCCCAGCAGGTCTTCACTCTGGGCTCTCGGGCCTTCTCTCGGCTTCTGCTTCTCTTGCTTCTCTCTCGGCTTCTTCTGTCTCGGCTTCTGCTGGCGTCCCCGTGACGCCACCCTTAAAAGCCCAGTCTTAGTCCAGGTGAATCCCATCTACCTAGGCCCACACCCTACTCCAGGTGCCCGCCATCAGGCATGCATTCGGGACCACAGAGTCCGTCATCCATCCTAATGGCGGGAGGGCAGAAAAGCCTGATACTTTTTTCCTTACCCTACACTCATCTACCCGCTTTTTCTCCCTGTTCTTAAGGGTGTTACAGGGAGGCCCTGGAGCTGCGACGCCCTGATCAACTGCCAACAAAGGCCGAGGCGCCTGCCTGCCAATCCAGTCAGCAACACTGGCAGAGGCAGGAGCACAGTTACCGGATGCCCCACCCCAAAATGCTGGTCCCTGTGAAGGAAAGAGCCAGCAGACCGCAGCTCATGAGCCCCAGGTGCAGAGCAGGGAGCGGCCCCTGGTGATTCACCAGAAGCGGTTTCCATGGAGGCTTCACGTGGACCGCAAGATAGCGAGAAAATTCTTCCTCTACTCAGCACAATTGCTAACAGCATGACGGAGCTTTTATTGCCTGCCAGGGGCAGCTCGTTTATTCCTGTCCACAAATCACGAATGGCTCCATGTCATCATCACTTCTTCAAGCACAGGAAGTCTGCCCGAGTTGCCCAAGCCTGCTGCTGGAGGACGTGCCAGGAACCACCCAGGCACTTTGGCCTCCGGGCGTCCCCGCCTCTGCAGCCCAGTTCTCTGAGATGATGCCCGCCCCATGCTCCATTTGGGTGCGATGCCACAACACTGAACTTAGTGTGGGGAGCTGCCCTTGGTTTGCATATCTGCCCATAACCACATACACTATCTAACCTTAGCCTTGGACTGAGGAACACAAACCTTCCTACCTGCTGGCTGCTGAGCCGTCCCCCTGGCAAGGCAAGCTCCAAGCTGGAGGCTGGAAGGAGGAAGGGCCTGCAGGGGCAGGCTGTGGCCCTTCTGTGGAGGGCATTTACAGTTCCAATCACAAAACTTCCCCAACCCCACATTCCTGATGGCATTTCTGGGCCTGTCTTAACATTCCAGACATTTTGATTCTCCACAAACCCTTTAGGATTCCTTTGCAGGGGGCTCCACGGCCCCCCTGTCTTGGTTGTCTCTCTGGGCCAAATCCTGTCTGACTGGTTTGCAGATGGTGAGATTTCGAGAAGAAGCTGCAGAGGGCATTTGTCCGAGCCTGTCAGGGTATTGTGGCTGCAGCAGTGCAGGCAGGGAGGTGGAGATCTGGCCCAGTGGGTGTCTGCGCTGATCTCTGAGGCACCCACGATTTGCAGCTCAGAGTCTCCCGACGCCTGCTGTGAGTGGTGGGCTCCGGGTTGGCACAGATGCTCAGCTTGCCACACCCACAGCCCCTTTGGATGGATGCCCTGACCGGGCAGATCTCCACCGCTTGATGCAGCCTCTGGATCCAGGCTCAGGCCCCAGGGTGGCCAGCCAGGCCACCCGGGAGCTGTGTCCAGTAGGCACATGTCTCGGTGGACTGTGGGTGACCGGCTGACTAAGTTTGGATTCAGGGTCAACAAAGAATGATGCGCTGGAAGAAAAGTGCGGATGTAGAAAGATGTGGAACCAGCTGCAGGCAGAAGCCCAAAAGCTGGAAGTTCATGGGGAGCAGAGTGTGGTGTCTGTTGGAGGCGGGTGATGGTGAAGGGGGCCGCCAGCGGTGGCCCAGCTGCCGTGTCCAGAGGTGTAGGAACATTTCAAGGCTCAGGAGCCCCAGAGCTGGCTGCTCTGACCCTGCCCTCCCTGATTTCTGGTGACCCCCCGCAGGAAGCCTCAGTAGCTGAGGAGCCATTTGAGTCTTGTCTTTGCGATCTGTAAGGACCACATATTCATCTCGACAGTTGGAACGAACGCCCACATTTGACTCATGGAAGAAGCCAGAGTCCGCCCACAGGAGGGAAGTCATTTAAAGCTGTCACTGGAATCGCTGTTTCTTCCATCCCTGTGTGCCAGGCACTGGCCATGGGAGGAGGCAATGGAACAAAACAGAGCCCTGACCTCAAGGAACTTATATTCTAATGGGCTGGGAGGAATGTGTGGGTTCCCTGGACCCAGTTCCCAGCACAAGTGTATGCGGAGCCTTCTTCACGTGGATGACCAGTTCTCAGATACAGCTGCTCCTGATGGAGACAGCATCAGGTTCCACAGGCAAAGGGACTAGGGAAGCCTTCGTCTCCTGTGACTGCCCTCCTCTTCAGCTGCCAGGTCACCAGCCCAAGCTGTTGGTACCTGTGCTTCTGACCAACCTGCTGCCGCTTGGGGGTTCCCATGATCTCTTCCGTAGACTCTGATGCCAGTTGCAAGGCCAGGTTATTACCTGTGCTTCCGATCAGCCATCTACAGACCAGAGGTGCCCAGGACCCGCCTCAGGTTTGATTACTTTGCTAGAATGGCTGACAGAACTCAGGAACCCACTGACTCACAAGATCCCTGATTTATAACAAAGTGAAACAGCACAAAGGACACTTAAAATGGTGCCAAAACAGCCCGAAGGGACAGTACTTAAACAGTGCAATGACCCTGCCGAGGTGGGGGACAGTTCAGCCAATGGGGTCTCCCCTGGGCACACGATCGCAACACCACTCAGGCTCAAGGCCCAGCAACAACAGGGCTTAGTTAATAGACATGAGACTGAGGAAAGGATAGAGTTTTCACGGTCCTGAGCGGCTGGCTGACTCACCCAGATAATGTCCATCGAAACCAGGAAAGTAACATGTAATTGATATTTTATAGTGTAAGTGAAGTATTTAAACTTTCACCACCTACTTTTCAGTGTACGAAAAAGTATACTTTACAATGTATTTTAGAATATACTTTACAATGTATTTTTTCAACCATCTAATGTTTTGGGAAGAAAAATCAACTATTAAAAATATACACAATGTGATGGGGCCTCCCCGGTGGCGCAGCGGTTGAGCGCTGGGTTGCGAAGCTGCCCACAGCCTCTGCAGCGCCGGTTCGATCCCCGGCTGCTCCCCGGCCACCGGAGGAGGGTCCCACATGGCGTGCAGACCTCTCCTGCCGCCCGCTGCTCCCCTCAGCAGTGTCCTTCGGTCCTTCTGCCTGCTCTGCTCCCCGCTCTGGCTCTGGTGAATTCTCTCACCCTCCCGCGCTTCTGACTGTACCCAGTGCTTGTATAAATAAATAAATAAATAAATAAATAAATCTTTAAAAATATATATATATACACAATGTGGGGCCTCTCTGTGGCGCATGGGGTTAAGTTTCAGCACTATGAAGCTATCTGCAGCCTCTGTGGCCTGAGCTCCATCCCGGCCAGGGAGCTGACCCACAGGGCACAGCAGACCTCTCCTGTCTCCCTGCTGCTCCCCTCAGCAGTGTGTTTCAGTAAATCTGCCTGTTCTGTTCTCCACTCTGTCTCTGGGGATCTGGGGAATCCTCTCACCCCTTGCACCTCTGGCCTGTACCCCAGCTCTTGTATGCGTAAATAAGTAAATCTTTACAAAAAAAATTAATATTTTGCTCACTGTGGGGTGTTTTTCTCAGTGACTGAGGTTTTTGGCACCCATTTGAATGTTGCACCCCAGGTTAACGCTCCCCCAAGTTCCTGGCCCAGGTGATGTGGTGGCACTAATAGGAGATTCCAGCGCCTCCCTGGTGGTGCAAGGGGTTAAGTCTCAGCACTAAGAAGCTATCTGCAGCCAGCAGCTGACCCACATGGTACAGCAGGCCTGTACCCCAGCTCTTGTATGCATAAATAAATAAATATTAAAAAAATAAAAGGAAATTCCAGGTGGGCTGAAGGTCATGATCTGCAGGAGGTGTTTGGTGCTGATTACAAGCCCACATAGGACCCCTCTCCGGAGGCAGGGTCGGGGGACACAGGACCATGATCCCTTGCCCCCCCCCAGGAGAAGAGCAGATTTCAGGAGACTTCTAGAGCTGAAGAGAGGATTATGCTGGTGCAGAGGAAACTGTTTAGTCTTTGTGGTTCCTGAAATGAGGACGACAGCAGGGAGGATGTCCCAGGGAGACTGATAGCAGCTGAATTGAAAAGAAAACTAGAATGAATGAACCATTTCCAAAATGATCCATGGTTACTGCCAAGAAGGCTGCTCAGGGAGTCTGCGCCTGTGCCCTCCCTGTCAAAGGGTTTCTTGGTGCACATGCATGCGTGTGTGAGTGTGTGTGTGTGTTAGTTTTAAGGTGAGTTTAATTTACTTTCAATCCTTCTGAGATTTTTAGAATATCTTTAAGGTCATTTGTGAAAACCCAGGATTATAAAGAAGAAGAAAATCAACAAGACACACAACACGAAAACCATAAATGAGAACAAACAAAAACAAGGCTGAGAATTAACAGCCCGGTCTCCCACCTCTCACTCCAGTCATCGCAAATAGATTTTTGCAGGCAGAAAAGACAAAGATGCTTCAGTAAGGACAAAGACGTTTCTGTTACTTCCCCATTAAAGTCTGCCCCATTTGGACAGCGTCCCAGGCCCCCATAATATGGTGCTTATGCACAGCCTCCTGGCAGGAGAGGGGCATCCTGGCCGGTGCCAACGTCCCTCTCATGGTCCCAGCCCAGGGGCGGCCTGGGGTTCACTCTGGACAGAAGCTTTTGCTCCTCTGCCAGCTCCCCAGAAGAAGCTCACATTTGGCAGGGCCTCTTATGCTCTGAGTATAATTTATTCTCCTTCATCAGAAGTTGATTGACCTTGTCCCATTTACTGCAAAGCTCAGTCTCCTAATCCAGGCAGGAGTCCTGAGCAAGGTCTAAGGAACACCTAAAAGTGTATGAAATATGGCGTGGCTGTACACGTTTTCTGTGCCTGTGATTCTACTTTATATTCCTGATGGGCGCTGTGGTCCCCCCAAATGAAGAACCACAGCCCCAGGGGGCGCTTGGATGACTTTTCCTCACTTGCGTGTGTCCTGGAGGAGTGAATGAACTTTGCGTAAACTCTCTAGAATGTCTCTGGACGGGCTGGCCTCCGCCACCTTCCTTTCCACTCCAGGCTCTTTGACTCCTCAGCACTCACAGAAGGAACCATTTCATTTTCTTCCCAGCCTCTGGGTGATGTCCCTGATACTGGGTGGGTGGTCCCTCGCGTGGGTGGTCCAGGCGCCAGCCCTTCCTCGTGGAGACTCTCTGAGGACCCACCAGGCAGTGCTCACTCACACGTGTGCTGTGTGTAGGGGAGTTTTAGGGCACGGGGGTACATCAAAGCTGAAGGAACAAGGGCCTCTCCTTTACTAGAAGCTTCCTTGATTCTGCCGTTTTACCCCGCAGAAGAACATCTTATAGAGAAGGCAGGGAGGGGGGGCCTCCTCCTCTGGAAGGGGAGCTTTCCCGCAGCCAGCTTAACAGTGCTCTAGGCCAGTGTCTATGAAACTGTGCGGGAGAAGATAATCAAAAAGGGAAAAAGAAGACATTAAAAACAACATATCAGTTGTTTCTACCTTTTAAAGAAGGTTCTCATCCAATCAAAAACGTACATCCACAAATGTAGATTCACAGTTTTGGGGTGTTTTAGACACAGGGAAGGGACAGAGCTCCGCCTTCTGTACTCTATGAACTATTCAGAAAACCTCCTCGTGGGGGCCTCCCTGGTGGCACAAAGGGTTAAGATGCAACACTAGGAAGCTGTCTGCAGCCACCGCAGCACGAGTTCGATCCCTGGCCAGGGAGCTACCCACATGGTGCAGCAGACCTCTCCTGCCTCGCCTGCTGCTCCCCTCAGCAGTGGATTTCAGTCATTCTGCCTGTTCTGCTCCTCGCTCTGTCACTGGTGAATCCTCACACCTCTGGCCTACACCCCAGTTCTTCTACAAAAAAAAAAAAAAAAACCCCAAAAACAAACTCACAAAGCTGTAATGTAGTGGGGAATAAAAGAAGAAAGGTTTTAGGGATGATCCAATTTGACTTTGGAACATGGTCCCTTCAGGTGTACCCGAAAACCGTAAATTAGAACCCATTTTATGTGCCCTATGCACATAAAATGCACCAGAAATGAAGAGATTAAATAGCATTACAAGTAACAACAGCCCATTGGCTGGAGCACGGGGCACAGCGCTTGAACACCAGCCTGTACACTGGGCCCCAGGGGAAGTGACAAGGGCGAGTAATGGAGAGAAAGGGGTTGGCGCAGAGACAGACCTGCTCATGTCTCTTATTTGTTGTTATTTTGCTTAGAAAGGAAATGATGTTTTATTTATTTATTTATTATTTTAAAAAATTCATAAAAAAAATTTTTTTTAAAAGATTTGTTTGTTTATTTATTTATGCAAGCACTGGGTACAGTCAGAAGCACGGGAGGGTGAGAGAATTCACCAGAGCCAGAGCGGGGAGCAGAACAGGCAGACTGACGAAATACACTGCTGAGGGGAGCAGTGGGCGTGGCAGGAGAGGTCTGCGCGCCATGTGGGACCCTCGCTGGTGGCCAGGGATTGAATCAGTGCTGCAGAGGCTGCAGGCAATTTCGCAGCCCAGCGCTCAACCGCTGCGCCACCAGGGGAGGCCAGAAAATGATGTTTTAAAGGTCAGCTATGAATGGATGGTGCAGCGAGCACTGGGCGGGTGACCCCGACTCCAGGTAAGGCCAACGGCCCCCCAACTTCTGGCCTCAGCCAGGACCTGGGGCCCGCAGTTTGTGAGTTTCTTTCCCGCTTTTCTTTAAAGTATTGGAGCCCTGCATGGTGTATCCTTCACGTGCCCTTGAATTTACAGACATGGAATCACACTGTTTTTTTCTCCATGTACCTCCCCACTCCCACCCTCACCCCCATGCTCCACACCTGAAGTTCTGCTTACCACGTGTGGTTCTAACCCTGTCGTCCGCTACTTAGGGGTGATCCAACGTATGTCCTCACCTCCCGGGGCTCCCACATCTGTGCTGTCACAGCTGCGGCCAGTGCTGAATATTCTAGGAGGGTCCAATCCTCGTGCTTGTCTTTTGGCCTCCCAAGGTGGCAACCCAGCCCTTCTCACCCTCCCCCGTCCCTACCTGCACCCAGGTGTCCTAGCAGAATGCTGGGAGAATCCTCCTGAGTTTGGCAGGTCCGGTGAGCATATCTCTGGTTTCTGGAGAGGTCTGTGCTGGCCTTGCCTCGGCTGGAAAGACAACCCTTAGAGCTGTCCTTGGCTGGAGTGACTTGATTTTCTTCTAAAAAAACAAGTTGGACCTCCCTGGTAACACCATACTATGAGGTAATCAGCAGCCTCTGCAGCACGAGTTCGACCCCTGGTCAGGGAGCAACCCACATGGCGCAGCAGACCTCTCCTGTCTTGCCCACTGCTCCCCTCAGCAGTGTGTTTCAGTCAATCTGCCTATTCTGTTCCCCACTCTGTCTCTGGTGAATCCTCTCGCCCCCGACACCTCTGGCCTGTACCCCAGTCCTTGTATGCGTAAATAAATAAATATTTAAAAAAAAATAAAAAACGAGCTGATGCTTGACTGGGGCTCTGGGTCACTGGGAATGTTAGGGGGAAAAGGATGTCCCAAAGCAAATTCCATATAGGCTTTGTGGACTCCACCCCCACCCCAGGTCAAAGCCAAAGACACTGGGAACTCCACATCCCATCACCACCAAAGGGAAGGTGGCTGGGACCTGAGGGTGGGGTTAAGCAGCCAGGTGGATACAAAAGGCAGACACGTGGGCTTTGGGGGGCTCTCCATTTTGGGCTCTCTGCCAGCTTGCAGCGTCCGGTCAGCTCTGAGAGTGACTTTGGGTTTCCAGGTCGTCGGATCGGGTAGGACGCATTAAAGACTTTATTTCCCTATTTTCTCCCTGAGTTGTACCTTTTCCTTATTTTCTTTTTCTCTTGTAAATAAACCTTTTATTAACCCTTTTGTGTGTGTCTGTAGTAGAGTATTCATAAGTCTCTTTAAAGCGCGCGGGTGAGGACCCACAGCCAGGAACCCGTTTAATATCGGGGCTGCTCTATAACAGGAACACCGGTGAGTTTGCAGCCTCAAGGTTAATTGAGTGGCTCCTGGCGAGGTGCTGTCTGTCCCGCCAGCCATGCAGTCTGGGTAGAGGCCAGGTGCAGTGGGAGCTGGAAAAGCAAGAGCGCGCAGCCCACCTGGTTTTGGTCCTTTAAGGTCGACAGGGGGCTGTCTCCGAGCCTCCTTCCCAGCAGTCTCTTCAGGAGGTCAGGGGTGGAACCTGAAAGCTTCACCTTTTATCTGTCACTAGGCTGCGCGCGCCCCCCGCTGGCTGGCAGGCTGCTCTGCTCTGTCCCAGGCATGGGATGAGGTGGCTTCAGCCCTGCACAGCCCAGCAAGGCCCGGGTGCTGAAGTGTGAAGACCCGAAGCTGAGCAGGGAGCCCGAGGATAAGGAACCCTGCTCTCCAGTCACCCCATCTTGTTCTGCAGGGTCTGGGTTATTAACCAGGGTGGACCCTGGAGGCCCAAAATGTCCACTTTGGCCCCGGGCCAGTCCCTCAGCGGTCGGGGAGGGCTTGTTTGGAGATGGCTTGCTGGCTCTGCAGAGTGGCCCCAGGACTGCAGAGGGAAATAAAAGCGACCCATTTTTTCAGGCTCTTTTTGTTTTGTCTTCCCTGTGGGCCAGGGCATGTTTCCAAAAATTCCTTTGATTCTTTAGAGAAAAACCTTGTATAATTTAACCAGAGAGGCTCTAGGAATCAAATGCACAGTCACTGCAGGATGCGATAAACAGAAAGTGCAAAATTAGTGATTAGGGTTCTTTTTCATTAATTAACGGCCTGGATCTCCCTGTAGGGGGTCTGTAAAGACTGTGATGTCTTCGGTGGTTCTGGAGAGCCCCTCGGGTTAGATTTAGATTCTGCACAGTCTGGGTGATTCCCTGCTGTAGGGGGCCAGCAGTGCCAGTCCAGATGTGTGACTGGGTGGGGGGTGATGCCCAGGTGACCCTGCCTAAAGGCTGCTCGCTCGAGGATCCTGCTCTTGCCATCTCTGAGGCCAGGGAACTGGGCCTGGGTCCGGACAGCCTTCGGATTATCTCTGCTGGGTGGTAGAAGGACAGATCTGGGGCAAGAAAATGGGGTTAACTGAGCATGACACAAAGATCCAGGGTGACCATGGTCTCTTGAAGATTTTCCCATTTTTGATGTTTTTAAAAAATACATTTTATTACTTGGGGGACTCCTCAGAATCCTCCCAGTGTTATTCTTGTTGATTGCTTTGTGTGCATGTTCTAAAAATGCCAAGCTACAAAGATAACGTACCACTTAGCCTTTTCTCTTAGTATGTTTTCTAAATAAGTTCATCTTGAGCTTCTAGAGACCAAAGGGTGGGTGGGAAATGCAGGGTGAGTGCCCCTTTGGGTTAATGCTTGCGGGTGGGATTGGCTCCACTTGGGAAATGACTCTGAGGCAGGGCTGCCCAGCTCTCAGAGGGTCACCCCAGCAGAGGAGGCTCCCCATGTTAGGAGAGTGGATGTTGTGGGTCCGGGTGTGCAGCTGGAATAACAGTTGCTGCACCAGACGTGAGCGCAGCAAGTGTGGGTGTATTGAGCATGAAGAAAGAACACCTGACAGCAGGAGGGGTCCATGAGAGGATGCCCCTTTACTTGCTGCTGCCCAATGTGCTGAACTATTGATTAGGCACTAGGTGGTGGGGAAGCTTCGTGGTGTTTGTTTTCTGTTCCCTAATTATCCTGTAACAGGATCTTACTCTAGGTGGGAGCTGGCTCCGCAACATTTTTGTAAAACACTTCTGTGTTCCTGGGAGCTGTTTTGTTCCTTCTGTTCACTGCTCTGGTGTTCCCCATGGGTTCTTTTGAAGTAATGCAGAGATTGCCTGAGGAGTCTTGGGAGAGAAACCTCAAGGTAATGAGGAGGGTTGGACTGGGTATAAGAAAAAGCACCCCAATGTGGCTGCACCTGGGGTCCTGCAGGAAAGCTGTGGTCCCAAACTGAGACAAGAGGGCTGGCCTTGCATCCCTGCATCAGCAGGTGGAGTCTGGGTACCTGTCAAGAGGAAAGGGGTTGGGTGTGTTATCTACCACACCTGGCTGTGCCACTGTGTCACGTGAGAAAGGTGCTTAATATCTTCAGCCTTAGTTTGCTCACCTGTTCAGTGGGTCGCCAAATACACCAGTTTTCAGGTTTGTTTTTACATAAAACCCAGTGCCAATGTGGCTAGTAATATGCAAAACAGACAGATTTAGCACAAGACCCAAGCTTTGTGCAAGAAAAATAATGTAAGCTATGAAATGATAATACTTTGAATACATCAGATTCCATGAAATTTATTATTTATATTGATTTCACCTATTTCATTTGACCTTTTAGAATGTGGTTACTAGAAAATTTATTTGCATATGAGATTCACTTGATTCATATGCCTCATTCATACACAGGCGGGAATGTCCAGAAAAAGTTCTCGATTAGTCCATCATTTCATCCGTGAAAAATTATTCTTAGCATCCATATGCTAATTAACCATCACCTGGTGCTAATAGGAGAGAAAAGAGCCAAAGTGGACTTTATTCTTTTTTTAAAGATTGATTGATTTAAGCATACAAGAACAGAGGTACAGGCCAGAGGTGGGGGTGGGTAAGAGGATTCACCAGAGACAGAGCGGGGAGCAGAACAGGCAGATCTACTGAAATCTACTGCTGAGGGGAGCAGCGGGTGAGACAGGAGAGGTCTGCTGTGCTATGTGGGTAGCTCCCTGGCTGGGCATCGAACTTGTGCTGCAGATGCTGTGGACAGCTTCATGCTGCGTCTTAACCCCTTGCACCACCAGGGAGGCCCCAAAGTGGACTTTAAAAAATTTTTTATTTATGCGTAGAAGAACTGGGTTGCAGGCCAAAGGTGTGGGTTGAGGGGACTCACCAGAGACAGAGTGGGGAGCAGAACAGGCAGATCTACTGAAATCTACTGCTGAGGGGAGCAGCGGGTGAGGCAGGAGAGGTCTGCTGCACCATGTGGGCAGCTCCCTGGCCAGGGATCCAACTCAGGCCACAGTGGTGCTAACGCTGAGACTTAACTCCTAGTCCATGAGGGAGGCCCCAGAATGGACTTTTGAAGAGCCTTTCGAGGGTAGGCTTTAGCGGCTTGTGGAGTTCTGCATTTCCAATTTAGCGGAACTGGTCGCTCCTAGGAAGTCGGTTGAAGTGAAGTTACAGGTACAAATACAGCCACAGAAATTGAAAGTAAGGCGTAAGCACTATAGCACGCCTCCTGCAGCCTTTGCTCTTGAGATCACTGTGTAGGTCAAACTCAGTCCAACAAATATGATCATAGTCACATCCAGCATCTTCTGTTTAAGACAGGAAACCGAGGGCCTCCCTGGCAGTGCAAGGGGTTAAGTTGCAGCACTGTGAAGCTATCCGCAGCCACTGTAGCACAAAGTTAGATCCCTGGCCAGGGAGCTACCCACATGGCGCAGCAGACCTCTCCTGTCTCCCTGCTGCTTCCCACAGCAGTGTATTTCAGTAGATCTGCCTGTTCTGCTCCCCACTCTGTCTCTGGTGAATCATCTCACCCCTGACATTCTGGCCTACACCCCAGCTCTTTTGTGCATAAATAAATAAATCTTAAAAAAAAAAGACAGAAAACTGAGTCTTCAGTTATAGTCACGTGTCATACAAATGGGTTAGCATAGTTCCAGGGGCCTCCCCCATTGATGTTGAATCAAGAAATTTCACTGTAGAGGCCACCAAATATACCCCCTCATTGTTTTCTCCTTTTAAGAAAACATGACCAATTGGTGACCTGGAAACTATGATATGAATAAAAAACACATCAGAGAAATAAATCTTTGTTTTGAGGGTTCTTTTCAGCTTAATTAATTCACTTAGGCTGTCCAAATTCATTCTAGGTCTGGAGGCAATTCTCAAACAGAATGTTATGACAGAGCTCATACCAAAGATTTGGGGCAAGGATTTCTGTCTGCTGAGCTGTCATCTCAAACTAAAGACATGTCAACATTGGCTCCTCAGGCAAATCAGCAATCCCCTAAATGGGTTCTTTGATCTCCGTCTGCATTTGTTTCCGTGGGTCCTTTCAGAGTGGGCTGGCTAGTTAGATACACTGGAGAGAGACTGTTAAATACCAAAACCAATGGGTGATATGAGAAAAATGGGTCCTCATTTAAATAAAACTCTTCGTCTGTCAGTTCCAAAGAGTCTAAATTTTTTTCTTTGAACAGTTAAATAATATTATTGTATGGGCCTCCCCGGTGGCGCAGCGGTTGAGCGCTGGGTTGCGAAGCTGCCCGCAGCCTCTGCAGCACCAGTTCGATCCCCGGCTGCTCCCCGGCCACCGGAGGAGGGTCCCACATGGCGCGCAGACCTCCCCTGCCGCCCGCTGCTCCCCTCAGCAGTGTCCTTCGGTCCTTCTGCCTGCTCTGCTCCCCGCTCTGGCTCTGGCTCTGGTGAATTCTCTCACGCTCCCACGCTTCTGACTGTACCCAGTGCTTGTATAAATAAACAAACAAACAAACAAACAAACAAACAAACAAATAAATAAATAAATCTTTTAAAAAATAAAATGTTCACTTGAAAATGGTTAATGTCATGTAAAATTAAAAAAAATAATAATATTATTGTATGATCCAGCAATTTCTCTCTGAGGTATCTATCCAAACAGTAGAAATCAGGTAGTCAAGCAAATGCTTGTACACAAAGTTCATAGCAGCAACAATATCAACAACCAAATGGTGGAAACAACACAATGCCCATCATAGGTGGATGGATAAACGATGGAATATATGTCACCATTGTCTGTCTATGATCTGTATATCTATCTATCTATCTATCTATCTATCTATCTATCTATCTATCTATCTATCTATCATCTATCTACTTGTACATAGGTATAGATGTATATATCTAGACATATGCATGCATATAAATACATATACAGGACCTCCCTGGTGGTGCAAGCGGTTAAGTACCGCACTATGAAGCAGAGTTCAATCCCTGGCCGGCTAAAGAGAAACCCACATGGCACAGCAGACCTCTCCTGCCTCCCCACTGCTCCCCTCAGCAGTGTATTTCAGTAGATCTGCCTGTTCTGCTCCCTACTCTGTCTCTCACCACCCCCACCTCTGGCCTACACCCCCAGTTCTTCTATGCAAAAAAAAAGAATGGAATACTAATATGATGTTATAACATGGTTGAGCCTCAAAAAATTATGCTAAGTGGAAGAAGCCAGACATAGAAATCACATATAGAAATGCGATTCCATTTGTTAAATGTCAGGAATAGGTAAATCCATAGAGACAAAAAGCAGATTGGTGGTTTCAGGGAATGAAGGAAGACGAGAACATGGAGTGACTGCTTACTGTGTAAAGGATTTTCTTTCGGAATGATGAAAATGTTTTAAAATTAGATAGTGGTAGTTATACCTTTTTTTGGAGGGGATACATTGTGAATATACTAAATGCCACTGAATCATACTCTAAAGAAGTTCATTTTTTGTTCTGTGAATTTCACCTGAATTAAAAAAATACTATCACTTTCTCTATAACCACCTATTTGATGGGATTTTCTGAATATACATACAACCTTTCGTGGGCATCTTCCTATGCATGCATTAGGTTTCCTGGGCCACTCTGGTCTCTACTGAACAGCTGGAAGACCCCAAACTCGTGCCCTTTTAATTATGGATCCCCAATCCCTCTGTACTGGCCATTTGCAATTACACCCTGGGTCGGGCATGAAGCTGAAAAAACAATGTGCATGGTGTGTTTCTGACCACTGGATGTCATGAGTGAACAGTGTACACCTAAGCTCAAAACATGGCCGAGGACTTGGTGGCAAGCAGCTCCGTTCAGTGGGGTGGTCCTCTCCATGCCCACGCACATGGCACTGGCGAGAATTGTGTCCTGGCAGCCATTTTGTTTCTGTGAGCATGATGTAAGAGTAGAGAGGAAATTTCCCCAACTCCTCTGAGTTCTTTTCTCTTTCAGTGATCAAATTAACATCCGATAGATTAGCAGGAGAAAAGAACAAATTTAATTATATGCAGATGGAGAATCCAAATGGATGTGAGTTCTAACATCAATGGGGCAAAATGGGGTATGTATCCTGAGCTAAGGAATGGGTTAGGGGCCTGGGGCTTAGGAGAGAGGCGGGGTCTCACATAAAGAAAGGAACAGGGGCCTCCCCGGTGGCGCAGCGGTTGAGCGCTGGGTTGCGAAGCTGCCCGCAGCCTCTTGATCATTGATTCATTCATTTTATTTAGGATTTCCGTGTCTCAGTTAACGAATGACATAAAATGAGTTGGACAGGGTTCTCGATTTCAACAGGCTTGTTTGTTTTTGTCTCTCCACGAATAGCCAGATAATAAGTGTAAGAGAGTAAACATTAGGCTTTGCAAATTCTCTGATGTAATGATTCAACAACACAACCGTTGTACAGAAGAAGCCTCAGACAATACGTAAACAGGCAAATTTGCCCAGAAGCTGTGGTTTACCTTTCTCATTCACTTGGCTATGTTTTATGTAAGTCTGGAGTATTTGTTACAACTCTCCTGTAAAATCCCCTGGACCTGTTTTTGATTTGTGAAGATACTTTTAAAGTATTGATTCAATTTTTTTTATTATTTTATTTTTTTTGAAGACTGATTTATTTATGCATACAAGAACTGGGGTATAGGCTAGAGGTGCAGGAGGTGAGAGGATTCATCAGAGACAGAATGGGAAGCAGAATAGGCAAATTTACCAAAATACACTGCTGAGGGGAGCAGTGGGCGAGACAGGAGAGGTCTGCTGCGCCATGTGGGTCAGCTCCCTGTACGGGGATCAAATTTTTGCTGCAGTGGCTGCTGATAGCTTGATAGAGATCTGTCTTTAACCCCTGCGCCACCAGGGAAGCTCTGATTCAATTTATTTTATTTATAGGACATTCTGGTGGTCCCTTCCTAAGGGACACTGTTATATTCTTGTCAGCATTCATCCATTTCATCTACATTTTGAATTAATGGACAAAGAATTTTTCATGATGAAAAAAATTCTTAAAAAATATTTATTTATTTATTTATTTATTTATTTATTTATTTATTTATTTATACAAGCACTGGGTACAGTCAGAAGCGCGGGAGGGTGAGAGAATTCACCAGAGCCAGAGCGGGGAACAGAACAGGCAGACTGACGAAGTACACTGCTGAGGGGTGCAGTGGCGGCAGGAGAGGTCTGCTGCACCATGTGGGACCCTCACCGCTGCAGAGGCTGCGGGCAGCTTCGCAGCCCAGCGCTCAACTGCTGCGCCACCAGGGGAGGCCCTGAAATTTTTTTTATTGTGGCAAAGTATATATAAGATAAGGTTTGCCAACCTACCATTAAACATATTTTCAGTTGTGGTAAAACAACATCATAAAAAATTTACCATCTTAACCATTTTTAAGGGTATGGTTCAGTCGTGTTAAGTATTTTCACACTATGCTCCAGAGCTCTTTTCATCTTGCAAAATTGACTGCTTTAACCATTTCAAGCGTACAGTTTGGTGGCAATAAGTACATTCCCGTTGCCCTACAGCCATCACCACCATCCACCCCCAGAATGCTTATTCTCCCAAATGGAAACGGTAACCTCTCGCCCCCCACACCCTGGTCACTCCTATTCTCCTTCCTGTCTCTAGAAACTGCCTATTCCAGGTACCTCTGCAAATGCAGCCATCCAGTATGTGTCCTTTTATGTTTGGCTTATTTCACTGAGCATGCTTATTTTTTATTGATTTGTAAGAGCACTTTACATATTCTGGACATGAGTCCTTTGCTGGTTCTATGCATTGAACACATCTTCTGCCACCACTGACTTTTCACTTATTACGGTGTGTTTTGATGAACTGAAGTTTCTAATGTCAATACATTGTTCAAATAATCTTTTGAAAATATCCCATTCAAGAAATTCGTGTTTACCCTCTTATTTACTAAGGTATTTAATTTTTCTCAGTATTTAAAAAATTAGATTATTCAAGTGTATTTGATACTTTCTGATGCCATTGTAAATGATAAAATGTAAAAAATAAACTTAGGGGGTCTCCCCTGGAGGCGCAGGCAGTTGAGCACCGCACTGTGAAGCTGTCCATAGCCTGCAGCGCCGGTTTGATCCCGGCCAGCCAGCGAGGGTCCCACATGGCATGGTAGACCTCTCTTGTCACCCCTGCTGCTCCCCTCAGCAGTGTATTTCGTCAGTCTACCTGTTCTATTCCCCACTCTGTCTCTGGTGAATCCTCTCACCCTCCCGTGCATCTGGCCTGTAGCCTGGTTCTTGTATAAAATAAATAAATAAATCTTAAAAAAAAAAAAAAAAAAACTTAGGGCCTCCCTGGTGGTGCAAGGGGTTAAGCACCACACTCTGAAGCAATCCACAGCCTCTGTAGCAGGAGTTCGATCACCTGCTGGCCAGGGAGAAACCCACATGGCGAGGCAGATCTCGCCTCTCTCGTCTGCTGCTCCCCTCACAGTGTATTTCATTTAGTCTGCCTGTTCTGTTCTCCACTGTGTCTCTGGGGGATCCTCTCACTCCCCGCATCTCTGGCCTGTACCCCAGCTCTTGTATGTATAAATAAATAAATCTTTAAAAAAAAGACCTTAATTTTAGAATAGTTTTAGATTTACAAAAAAGCTATAAAAGCTGCTGCAGAGTTCCTGTAGTGAAATAATTAAAAAAAATTTAGGTTTCTTTCTTCTTTTTTTTTTTTTAAGATTTATTTATTTATTTATACAAGCACTGGGTACAGTCAGAAGCGCGGGAGGGTGAGAGAATTCACCAGAGCCAGAGCGGGGAGCAGAGCAGGCAGAAGGACCGAAGTACACTGCTGAGGGGAGCAGCGGGCGGCAGGAGAGGTCTGTGCTCCATGTCGGACCCTCGCTGGTGGCCGGGGATCAAAATGGCGCTGCAGAGGCTGCGGGCAGCTTTGCAGCCCAGCGCTCAACTGCTGTGCCACCAGGGGAGGCCCTAGGTTTATTTCTTAATTATTTGCTGTTGTAATATAGAAAGACAGTAACATGTAGTCTATTGATCTTATCTGTGTCAACTATAGATATTTGCTTGTTAATGGTAATAATTTATCTGTTGATCTTTTTGGATTTTTTGCTAGCCAATATGTCATCTGTGAATAAGACAATTTTAATACTTCCTTTCCAATCTGTAAGACTTTCTCCTTTATTGTTTTGACCTGGTCCTCCAGGAAGTTTAATACATATGTGGAAACATCCTAGTCTCTTTCCTAATCTCTGGGGAAAACTGCCAATATTTTACTATTTAAGAAGGATATTTGCTGTAGAATTTTTTTGGTAGATGTTCTTTATCTGATTAGGAAAATCCTTCTTTGCCCCCTACTTTCCTGAGAGTCTTAAAAAAAAAAATCACAATTGAATTTTGATTTTCTCTTCTGGATGGTGACTTATCTCCCCATATGCTGAAATGCTTTCAAAATCCTTTTCTCCTTTATTTTTGTTACATTAACTTTCAAATGTTAAACCAACCTTACATTCCTGGCATAAGCCCAACCCCTGGCCATAAATGATCCTGTTTTTAGAAACCTGCCTTGCTGTTCCCAGCTGTCTTCAGAGAGATGCTAAAACAATCAGTTCTTCCAGTATTTCTAGCTTCCTCCCCAGAAGGGCTGGTAGACCACAAACTGTCATATAAATCTTATAGATTTATTTATTTAAATAAATTTAGAAAGGAGCAGCTGGCCAGACAGGAGAGGTCTGCTGCGCCCTGTGGGTAGCTCCCTGGCCAGCACAGGATTGAACCTGGGGCGTGCTGCAGTGGCTGCAGATAGTGCTGCAACTTAACCCCTTGGGCCACCAGGGAGGCCCCATTTCTCTGAGCTCTCAATGGCCATGGTGATACAACCAGTCAGGTGGTTGGACTGGAACCGCAACCCAGTAACCTGAAAAAATGTCAACAGCACTAATGGGGGGTGGAGGGGGTAAAAGCCCAATGTGATCTGTCTCCCAGGAGTGGGCGGGACAACACCCCTGCGTGTGTGTGGTAGGAGTCAGAGGTCAGCTTCTGGCTGAGTCACTATTTGAATGCAGGGGGAGCCTCGCATCAGAAGTGGAGTCCTTCCTTTGTGCCACAGGAACCTGTCCTGTGTTGCTCTAAAAGCAAAAAATGTGAGCCTAGGGGCCTCCCTGGTGGCACAGCGCCTAAGTCTCAATGCTATCAAGCTAACGTCAGCCACTGAGGTCTGAGTTCGATCCCTGGCCACAGAGCTGGCCCACATGGCGCAGCAGACCTCTCCTGTCTCCCTGCTGCTCCCCACAGCAGTGTATTTCAGTAGATCCACCTGTTCTACTCCCCACTCTGTCTCTGGTGAATCCTCTGGCTTACCCTGCACCTCTGGCTTATACCCCAGCTCTTATATGTATAAATAAATAAAACAAATCTTTAAAAAAAAGAAAAAGAATAAAAAAGAGCTTGTGACTGTTACAAGTCCATCTTGCAGGTATAGCTAGGTTAAAGATCTTGAGATGGAAGAGATGTTCCTTGGTCTACATGCAATCACAAACATTCTAGAAGAGGGAGACGAGAGGATCCAAGGAGGGAGTAGGGGGTATGTATAATAATGGAAGCAAGAGATTGCAGAGATTTGAGTAGAAAGTCATGAGCCAAGGAATGCAGATGGCCTCAGAGGCTGAAAAAGACCAGCGAAGGGTACAGAGGAGCCTCCAGAAGGAACTGGCCCTGCCCACTCCTTGACTGTACCCCAGAGACACAGATTTTGAACCTCTGACCTCCAGATCTGTAAGAGAATAAATTAGTGTTGTTTTAAGGACTAGTTTGTTGCAATTTGTTTTAGGATAACAGGAAATGAGTATAGTTCTCTATTTAGACCGTGAAAGTTGGGACCTAATATAGTTTTGTAATGGCTCATTGGCCAGCTAAGGGTGGAGTTGAAAGACACACAAACCTGCCCAGCAGAAGCAAACCAGGGGTGGAGTACAGTCAAGGGATATAAGCAAGACTCTGGCCTGCTGCAAGGAATAGACGGTACAGCCAGCTGGGGAGGGAAGTTCATTCCATCAGCAGGCCCTAAGGTGAGTTTGCCCAGGAAGGTACACAAAGGTTGATAGCAGTCTGAGCTGCAAATATGTTGAGATTAATGGTTCTTATTTTACTAACACCTAAGTTGATAATGGAGAAGAGAATTTCCACCAGGGTATTGGTCTGGGTTGTCTGGATGTGACCGGGAGAGGGGGAGACGTGGCGGAGGTGCTGCTCAGATGGCAGGCGCTGACCTGCAGGAGGCCAGGTGAGACGGAGATACTGGAGAAGGCTGAGGGAGTTTGTCAGCAGTGGGGGCTGTTAAGAAACACCAGGGGTGTCCCCAATGAACTGGAGCTGGATGTGGCCACAGAGGCTCGTGAGCACAATGATTTAGTTATGTTACTGCTTCTCTTAGTGGACATAACTGAAATAGAAATCTCTTGCATGAACAAAAAGAAAGATTTTTCAGAGTTGGTGTAATTTGGATTTTTAAGGCCTATGGGCTCTTGGGCAGCCCTATTCATTCTCCTTATGCATGTAATTCTTCTTTTTTTTTAATTTTTAAAAAGATTTATTTATCTGTGCCTACGAGAGCTGGGGTACAGGCCAGAGGTCCGGGGTTGGGGGTGAGAAGATTCACCAGAGACAGAGTGGGGAACAGAACAGGCAGACTGACTGAAGTACACGTGGGTGAGACAGGAGAGGTCTGCTGTACCATATGAGTTGCTCCCTGGCCGGCCGGGGAATCGAACGCGTGCTGCAGAGACTGGTGATAGCTTGATAGCGCTGTCTTTAACCCCTGCGCCACCAGGGAGGCGCCTTGTGCATGTAATTCTAAGACGTGTATGCACTTGATTTCTGGCAAAACAGATCCAAAGTGGCCAAGAAGTCTGGAGATGAGGGCAGGCAAACAGCTACTTGGCTGTGGCAGCTGTGCTAGCTGTGCTAACTAGAGAAGGGGACATAGGCTCGTAGGCCCCTCCAGGCTGCCCCCTTCTGCCCCAGGATCTCCTCATCTCCCTAGAATCCACCCACCGAAGGGTTGGCTCCTGACAGCAGGGGGCTTCTGAACCCTGTCTCAGCACCAAACCTCACTTCAGCTCTAATGGGGCATGCCCTGGCCTGGGGATGTTCATAACTGGGGTAGCACTCATGAACTTTCATCACGGAGGAACATTTATACTTGAATAAAAATGTTGCTTTCACGATTGAACAGGTGAGTTCTGCACCTCTCCCCATCTCAGATGTGAGAGATAAAACTATATGACAGGGGTTGTTTCATGAAGGAAGAACAGTCGCAGAGTCACAGGCTCCGTGGCATTGGACACATCATGACGCACGAGAACAACTGATTCTCGTATCAGTGGCCCTTGCTCGTGCAGAAAGCCTCACTCCATTCAGCTTCATCTTTGTAAGAAAGCAGGCGAGAGTGGGATACATATTAGACGTTTTAATCCAATTCGGACCAAATGTCTTGGTGTTTATATAGAACCGAGGGTTTAGCCAGGTGGGCAGCCCCGGGGCTGGGAGCAGCTCCTTCACGGCTGCAGAGCCGGAGCTCCCGCCAAAACGGAACAATGGCCTGTCTGTGTTACCCGGGGCCTGAAAACACGCCCTTGTGTAGCCAGAGTTATTCTTCTACACCCTGGCAAAGCCGAGCCTTGGCTCACCTGGGCTGATGTTGCCTCCTCTTACCTGGACTCATAACTCCCCCCTGCTCACGCGGGATGACCATGGATCTGTGCTCACCTGGACTGGCAGAACTTCCCTGTTTACCTGGGCAGGCAATACTTCCGTGTTCACCCGGGCTGGTCACCCCCTCCCTGCGATCTTCTTTTTCTTTGCCTCAAGGGGCCTCAGTCATGGAGCTGGGGTGATACCAACCAAGAACAAAAGCTCCTTTCTCCTTTGTGACATTAGGTTGGGATGGAAATGGCATCCCTGTCATCTCAGGAGCTACTCACCCCTGAGGCCTGAGACAAACAGACATTTGCAATAAGACCGCAGCCTCCGGAGCTGGAGATGGGGAGCGGGCTTGGGGTCCAAGCTGATGCACAAAAACAAAAGAAAGGAAGGCAGAGAGCGCACGTCACAGACGCCAGGAGAAGGAAGCCCTTGTCCACAGCGGAGGAGAGGTCTCAGGGTCAAGGAAGACAGTGACCCCGGGCAGGCTGCTAAAGGGCCCGGCTGGTATCCAGTGCCCCTGGAGCGTGCCCCACAGAGGGGTCTCGCTCTCTGGTGACGGGACCTCGTGAGCTGATGGCTCTTGGTTTGATTGCTTTATTGGCTTGAGGTCTCTCTGGCCCAGCCTGGCTGATGGCCAGCCTGGGCTGAAGACCCAGCAGAGCTGGCCTGGCCAGGCTGGTGGAGGGCTAGTGGCCGTGCAGCACCGTGGTGGGGTGGCAACGACTCCCTGCAAGGATTCTGTGGGGGCAAGAAAGCACCAGAGCTCCCTGGGCATCCCCAAGTGCCAAGCAAAGGAAAGGACCCCGGGGGAAGCGGGGCTGAGAGCCAGTGGAGGTGGAACACTCCACGCCCTGTGCGGACCCCCGCTTCCAGCGTCCCCCTTCCTTTGAGCAGCTAGCTCTGCCCTCCTCTGTCCTCTCTCTGTGATTTCCACAGCCCCTGACTCAGGCTCAGGCTGCCTCAGATGCCCTTGCTCCAGCACCGCCCCCCCAAAGCTGACCCCAGCTCCCCAGATCCATTTGCAGCTCCCCAATCTCCCCGAGTCCCAAGGCAACACTCAGCCGGCTCCATTTGTGTTTTCCTGCCTGGGGCTGTCAGGGGCCCTGGCCCGTCCAAAGGTCCAGGTCCTGTCTTGCTGGGCCCAGAGCTGGGTCTGGTGATCGGCAAGGCCACCCTCTCCACGGCCACCTGTAGCTGCTCCTTTCAGATGACGCAGAAATAGCGGGAGAAGGAGACCTTCGTTTCTGCCTCGAGCTCCCGCACTAACCAGCTGGGGACGATTTCATTTCCCTTCCCCGGAGAAGGCGAGGTCTGAGCAGACGGCGAGGCCACGAGCACGTTCTGCTCTGAGCACACACACACGCACAGCACACGCACACGCACACGCACACGCACACGCACACGTCAGCTACTGAGTCTGCAGGAGGGAGTCGCTATCACTAAGCCCCGCGCAAACAGGGAAATGGAGGCACAGAGTGGCTGCGTCCCTCGGTCAAGGTCACCATGAGTAAGTGGCAGAGCAGCGACCTGTCACCTGGACCCGGAGCCCCCCTTCAAGCCTGGTTGAGCTCACGCTGCCACATGCCCTGCCAGCCTCCCTGGACTCGGCCACGTGGGGGGGCGGTGGGGGCAAGAGGGGTGAGCTCGGTTCCCCGGCATAGGATGGCCCTTGGTCTCGGGACAGCGATGCCTCCCGCCCTCTGCCTGTGCCCTCCCTGAAGGACAAGGGAAATGCCGATCTGTCAGCAGGTATAAACGCAAAAGTTTCTCCCTCAGCTAATTTCAAGGATTGTTTATCCAAGTGGACGCAGGAGGATTAGGTAACCCACACATCCGACGTGAGATTGGTTTGGGTGTGACCCAGCACGCTGCAGCTGTCAGGACATATCAGAAACACCTGCAGAAACACCCACGTGTGGTGGAGGGCCCAAGGATGTGGCTCAAGCGCTGGGGCTCCGGGGTGAACGGGGTGGGCGGCTGAAGGGTGTGGGAAGAACAGGAGGGCTCTCCACATCCTGCGCACCGGGGCCCAGGCCCTGGCCCTGTACACCTGGCGGAGGCAACCATGGGGGGCCGATGTCCGCTAGGCAGGACATGCCCAGTGGGGTCTGGTAGGGGCTCTCAGATGATGGGGATGCCCCTCGCCAGCTCACAGAGCCCCTCTTGCCAGGAGCAGGGGCACAGGAAGTGGCGCTGTCTGGGGAATGGCCCCACCTGCCTCTGGTCCCCTTCCCTGTGGTCACTCATTCACAAAGGCCGCACTGTGCCTGCTCCTAAGTCTGGACATGGAGCGTGGACGCAGGCTCGCCGGACATGGCAGTGACGTTGGAAGGGCTGGGGCACGTGCCCGCGGCCTGGCCAAGCGGGCCAAGTCAGAAGGGCCTTTGTGGGGAGCTGTCATTGTTTCAGTGAAGGGTGGATCAGCCAGTCACACTCTGTAAATTGTTATTTACAGTTTCTGAGCTTTTAAAAGGCGTATGTTCTCAGAGTCGGTTCTGATTGCAGCCCAGCGGCGCGATGAAGACTCTGGTCCCCCTGCTGTCTCTGCTCCTGCTGGGCGTCCAGGCCCAGCATGGGGCTGACTGGACCTACTCAGGTAAGCCCCCCGGGGCCGGCGTCTCCCCGTCACCCTCGCAGAGGGGAAGGGAGGGCCCCCTGCACAGCTGCACACGGCTCCGCTCACAGTGGGCTCAGGTCTCCATGCGGACCATGCACCAAACTACACTTCAATTAGGGAAAAGAGGAAATAACCCTGTCCAGACCCCCTGAGTCCCCTGAAGGTTTCTGCTTTCAGGGCTGAGAGCCCCGCTCTCGGCGTCTGGTTGCAAAGCCACTTGTTCTCTTGGTCTGTGGGAGAAACGACTTGTTAGGAACGGACGCTCTGTGGCTTCCCCTGCAGGCGGGGTCTGCCGGGCTCTTCCTGACATTTCAGAAGTTTACCTGGAGTGACTAGACTCATCAGAACCCAGAACCTCCACCGCCTGCCCCCACCTTGTGGCCCTGGCTCTGCTGAGCCCTCAATGCACCTTATCCAAACCCCACTTTTGACGTGCAAAATTGAGCCCCTGTATTTAGCCTTGGTTCTGGCCTATATGTTAGCCAAAGACAGAAAGACTGAGTCCATGGGGTTTGGACACAAAGCTCCCCTTCCATGTTTAGGAAGAGGACTCCTGCCTGTGCCCCCTTTTATCAGACAGAGGGTGCCCCCCAGGCGATCCAGCAGGAGCCTGCAGGTCACTGAGTGTGGAGTCAGCTCTCTGCAGTCAGCCCAAGGCCGCAGACACAAGAACACGACGTCCTGAAGTCAAGGGTAGCAGAACTAAGGACACGATGGGGAGGCTCAGACAGTGACCACTGCAGCGGCCGGGAGACCCGCTCTGACCGCCTCATCTGCCAGCCCACAGGGGGTCCCTGCTCCCTCTGGCTCCTTGGCCCCAGGGACGAGGGGCAGGGGAGAGAGAATTCCAAGGAGCAGTCCCTGTCACCCCCAGGCCCAGCCGCCCCAGGTCCTGGCCTCTGCAGAGCCCACGGAGCCGGGAGAACTTGGGGGGCAGCTGCAGCAGACGCCTTGATAGACGCCCACACTTTGCCTTTGGGTCCAGGCGGGAGCCTTGATTTCTTGCCTTTAAGGCATCATTGTTTAAAAATGGGTTTTTATTTTAAATAATGAAGAGAAAGGCAGAGAAATAAAGAATTGGCTTTCTGCTGACGGCAAAACCCAGAAGCTGTGAGAGGCCCCGAAACAGACGTTTTTTTGGAGACCATCCGCATCGGTCTGTGGGGCTCTCTGCTCCCTGGGGCGAGAGCTTCGATTCCATTACAAGGGGTGAACTCAGGGCCTAGGGCTGTTTGGAGCTGAGTCACCCCTAGGAAAGGCTTCCTGTCATCACTTTCTCCCCCGCCTTAAAAAAGTAAATCCACTTTGACATTTTTTAAAGTCACCATTCGAGGTCACCTGTGGATCGGAAGCGCCTTGCACTGAGTCCAGAGCTGTGGACACCCGGGTGGTCTTTACCGTATTTATGATTAAAGACGCCCCAGAGAGGAGACAGGCATGAGGAGGGGGAGGTGCTGAGTCCGCCCCGGGCTGGGGAAGAACAAGTGACATTCAGGGGTGACAGGAAAGGGCCCTGGAAGTGACGCGGAACCGCCCAGTCCAGAGCCTCTCGGGCACCATGCCCGTGCCAGCCGACAACACGCAGGCGAAACCGGTGCCTGATTCAAGGCTTCCGTCCAGCACGCAAGCCAGGGCCTGGCAGTGGCGGCGGGGCCAGCTGGGCCTCAGCGCCGAAGCCCCCAGACGCCGGGGGTGGAGTGGATTCAGACAGCCTCCCGCCTCCCGCGGAGGCCCTGCTTCTGCTTTCTAGAAGGAGCTCCCGGGGCCTCCACGCAGCCCGCTGCAGGCTGCAGGCTGGGGGGCCCGCGGGGCGGCTGGAAGGTGACCATCTGGCTCTCTCTCGTCTCAGAGGGGTCGCTGGACGAAGAGCACTGGGCGAGCAAGTACCCCACCTGTGGGGGCCAGAGACAGTCACCCATCAACGTGCAGAGGAAGAACGTGCGCTACAACCCCTATCTGAAGGCCCTGAAGCTGCAGGGCTATGAGACCCAGCAGGGCAATTTCCCCATGACCAACAACGGCCACACAGGTAAGGGTGGGCGAGTCCGGCGGGGTCAGCAGGGAAGGCAGGTGGTGGGACCCCGAGGGCAGTCTCGGAGCTGGGACCCGATGACCCGCCCTTGACCTTCCACATTGAGTCATGTCTTCACCCCAGTCTCCTCTCCCTGAGCTCACGCAGGTCCAGCCAGCAGGGTGCTCCCTGGGCAGAGGCTGAGCTCTGAAGCCCTAGCCTGCCCGAGAGTGGGGGGCTCTGTGGCCTGCTCCCCGTGGGCCACATCTATGTGGAGTTTCATTAGCTCAAAGCGCCCGCCAGGTAGACCCTGTATCTAAAAGAAGCTGCTGTTTCCTGCCCCTCCTCGAAAGGGGCTGGTCAGGCGGGGAGCTGGGTCTGGAAACCCCCCTTTAGAAGCCTGCCCTGGACACTGTAAAATCCAGGACTCGAGCTCGCACAGCACCTGATGGTCCTCGTGGGCTGCTGTCTCCCTGGGCCTGTGATGACCGGGGTGGGGGTGGGGGCATTTTAGAAAGAAACCAAAGCCCTTGGGAGGCGGGGACCGGCTCAGGTGAGGGGGTCTCTGGTGGCCCCGCAGACCCGGACCCCGGGGGTCAGAGTCCTTGGCAAGACCCCTTGGGCCCCCTCTCTCCTGCTCCCGTCCGCCCGGGCCGGCGTGCTCCCGCTCAGGTGTCTGAGGCCCCAAGACTTAGATGTCCTTGGCACAATGGAGAAGACACAAGCGGTTGCCCTGGTGCGCCTGGGGCGGGGCCGGCAGGAGAGTGGAGCGAGGGGTGAGGGCTGAGCTCAGGCTCCGGGGGCTGGCACGGCCTCTGCCTGCGATGCACAAAAGCCTCGCTTCATCGTTCACATCAAGCACCTCTGTCCAAAGTCACCTTGAAGCTTCCAGCAGGTTGGCGCTTCTCCCCCTCTCTTTGCTCTCCCTGGAGGCGCCCTGATGCCAAAGGGCCAAAGCCAGCAGCTGAAGGCAGGGGAGGCGTGCGTGGCTCCACCTGGCCAGCTGGGCAGGAGCCCCCAGGATGACATGGGCTCTGTGCTGCGGAGCCCGAGGGGGAGGCACAAGCAGAGCCCAGCACCCCAAGTGCTATCTCTCCTGATAAGCAGGGCACCCCCTCCTGGGGCCTTGCTGGCCTCTCTGAAGCCTGGTGCCCCGGCCTTTGGGGTCCCCACCCCCTCCAAGCATGAGACCTGTTAGAATGCACTGCTGTGACTTAAGTTTTTGGGATGCAAAACATTTTGATTTTCATACTTGACCTTTTGAGAGGGTTTGGCTAACTCTCTGTTCTCGCTACACCCTTCCGGCAAGCTCCGAACACGGTCAGTTCTGCCCCAGGGGAACAAAACTCCTCAGCTACACATTTTTCAATCTACTCAAAGTTGGCTGCAGATGAAGTTGACCAACAAAGTTCACCTGATAGAATTAAACATCTGCTAATATTTATTTTGCAGGATTCTTTTATGTCTTGGAACCTCTATGTTTAACTGACTGCATTTTCAGAACAGTCGTAGGGTCATGACACAAGTGAGCGGAAGCAGAGATTTCCCATGTGCCCCCCCACGTGCATGCCCTTCTCAGCTATCAATATCACTCATCAGAAAGGGACTTTTTTTGGTAAATGAAGGATGAGCCTACACCGGCTCTTGATAATCCCTCCAAGTCCATGCGTTCTGAGGGTGTAGACCGATGCGTAAAGGCACGTCTCCACCCCTACACCACTATCACCACTGTGATATTACACATCATTCTCCCTGCCCTGGGCCCTCTGTGCTCTGCCTGTTCATCTCCACTGCCCCTCACTCCCCAACTATTGGCTCTTCACTGCTTCCAAAGGTGACTTTCCCAGAATGTCACATTCTTGGCCTCATAGATCTGTTTCCTTTTTAGTTTGCCTCCTCTCACCTAGTGATATGCACTGGAGTTAGTTTCCCGTGTCTTTCCATGACTTGATAGCTCATTTCTTTTTACCACGGAATAATATCCCATTGTCTGGATGGGCCGCAGTGTGTTTATCCACCTAACTCCTGAAGGACGTTGTGACTGATTCCAGGTTCTGGCAATCGTGAGGAAGGCCGCTGTAAACATCCGTGTTCAGGTTTTTGGGGAGGAAGTGAGTCTTCCACTCACCTGGAGTGGAGCCAAGGAGTGCGGCTGCCAGATGAGCTGGTAGGACTGTCTTCCAAAGCGGTTGCATCTTTTGGCATTCCACCTGCAATGCACCAGGGTTTGGGCTGCTGCAATTTCTTGTCGGCATTTAGTGTTGTTGCTGTGCGGGTTCTGGGCATCCCGACAGAAGGGCAGCATCTCACTGGGGTTTCAATTCACAACTCCCTAAAGGCTTGGTGTTGAACATTTTTATGCTTATTTGCCATTTATCTTTTTCTTTTTAAAAGATTTTTATTTATTTAGGCATATAAGAACTGGGGTGTTGGCTAGAGGTGCGGGGCGGGGGGTGAGAGGATTCCCCAGAGACAGCGTGGGGAGCAGAACAGGTGGATCTACTGAAATCCACTGCTGAGGGGAGCAGCGGGCAAGTCAGGAGAGGTCTGCTGTGCCATGTGGGTAGCTCCCTGGCTGGGGGTTGAACTTGTGCTGCAGTGACTGCCGATAGCTTCATGGTGCTGTGACTTCACCCCTTGCGCCACCAGGGAGGCCCCCTTCTTCAACATCTTGTTGACTTTATGAGCTTCTTTTCTTTTGTCTTTGCGAATTTCTTGCCTCTCCATATAAAATTTAGAATCAGTTTGGTGACACCTACAGAATAACTTGCTAGGATCTTCACAGGGATTGTGTTGAATCCATAGGTCAAGCTGGGAAGAACTGACATCTTGACAGTTGTGAGTCTTTCTCTCCAGGAAGATAAACTATCTCCCTATTTATTTAGTACTGTGATTCCGTCATCAAAATTTTAAATTCCCCTCATATATATCTTGACATATTTTGTTAGATTTATATCTATTTAATTTCAAGAGGCTGTTGAAGGTGGGGGCCTGTGCTGATCGATTAACATAGATCTATTAAATTCCCCGGGGCACATGTTCAGGGGGTGGTACCTCTGCTGTGAGCACAGTGACCACCGGCCCCTCCATTAGCCAGGCTCCCCTAGAGGAGGGGCAGGCCCCATTTGTTCTGTCACAGTGGCTGGCACATCGCCTGATGTCGATGCCATGTATTTGAGGGGGAAAGTCTTGCCCAGGATTAAGTCCCCAAGTGGGCCTGTGGGTGATGCAGGATTCAGAGCAGGTTCGGATCTTTGAAAGTTGTAGCAGAGAGGGCCTCCCCGGTGGCGCAGCGGTTGAGCGCTGGGTTGCGAAGCTGCCCGCAGCCTCTGCAGCGCCGGTTCGATCCCCGGCTGCTCCCCGGCCATGGGAGGAGGTCCCACATGGCGCGCAGACCTCTCCTGCCGCCCGCTGCTCCCCTCAGCAGTGTGCTTCGGTCCTTCTGCCTGCTCTGCTCCCCGCTCTGGCTCTGGTGGATTCTCTTACCCTCCCGCGCTTCTGACTGTACCCAGTGCATGTATAAACAAACAAACAAACAAATAAATAAATAAAACATTCCTCTATTAAAAAAAAAAAAAGACTTTAAAGTTGTAGCAGAGAGACTGGTCTTATTTCCCTTTGTTTTTTAGTTTTAATTTTGAAAGAAAAATTGCAAACATATCACAAAGTTCCCATCAACTCTTTTCCCACTTCCCTTACGACATCTGCATGGCCACGGCATGGTTAAGTCACTACGCTACAGATCCACTGATCTCACTGGAATTTTATCTCTTTCTTACTCGTGTGCTTTTTCTGGTCCAAGGTCTAATCCATGATCTCAGTTAGCAAGATCTCATTCCAGGATGCAATTCACCACCATCTCCTCCCATCGGGGTTCATTTCTGTCTTTCTGTGACTTTATAATCTTTTTTTTTTTTATTTCAAAAAAATTCTTTGTGTAGAAGAGCTGGGGTGTAGGCCAGAGGTGCAGGGGGTAAGAGGATTCACCAGAGACAGAATGGGGAGCAGAACAGGCAGATCTACTGAAATACGCTGCTGAGGGGAGAAGCGAGGAGGCAGGAGAGCTCTGCTGTGCCATGTGGGTAGCTCCCTGCCCGGGGATCGAACTCAGACCTTTGTGGTGATAGCACTGAGACTTAATCCCTAGGCCACCCGGTAGGCCCAACTTTTTTTTTTTTTTTTAAATCTACAACATGGATTCTTTTTTTTTTTTTTAATAAAGATTTATTTATTTATTTATACAAGCACTGGGTACAGTCAGAAGCGCGGGAGGGTGAGAGAATTCACCAGAGCCAGAGCAGGGAGCAGAGCAGGCAGAAGGACCAAAGCACACTGCTGAGGGGAGCAGCGGGCGGCAGGAGAGGTCTGCGCGCCATGTGGGACCCTCCTCCGGTGGCCGGGGAGCAGCCGGGGATCGAACCGGTGCTGCAGAAGCTGTGGGCAGCTTTGCAACCCAGCGCTCAACCGCTGCGCCACCGGGGAGACCCGAGGCCCAACTTTTATAATCTTGACTCTTTGTTGTTTCTTGGGTACAGAAGATGCTCAGATCAGGTGATTTTTCTGGACTGGTAGGAACTTGATTAAATTTGTTTCACACTTATTCTGGAATCTAAATCAACTTGGAATCTGGAAGGTTCAGTACGTTGATCTTTGGCATCACCTTCCAACACATCATCTGGCATCACCTGGGCACGGCAACACGCCCAAGATTGCCACCATTTCTGGTCTGGCTTGTGTGGTCCTGTCGACCTCTGAAGCATTGAAACATTCTGTCTGCAGGGAAGTTGATTTCGGAGAGCAGTCTTGTCAGGATGTCTGCTATTGCTCACGTGGTGCTTACCGTCCATTTAGAAAGTTCTGGGCTGGTCCTCAGTTCTCTCAGCACAGAACACCCTGCATGCCTCCTTTTGAAGGCGCCGCCTCTTCCAATTTTTTCATGTGAGAATTGATTTTTTAGGCATTAATACGTAGCATCTGTTCTGCCACAGGTCATGTTCCCACACGTAATAAGACCGTGCTGATAGGACTGAGGCTGCTGGCCTCTTCCTGTGCCCACATTTTATCGTCACAGATAATTTTCTTTGTCACTGTCTGGTGTCACCTTCAGATCTCTTTTGACTGGCTCATTCCAAAAGGGAGAGAGATTTCTCTAAGGCCTGAGCCAGGGAAATGAACAATTGTCTGACCACGTGACTTCCCTGCTGGAAGTCTCCCGGGCAGGAGGCAGCTGGGGGTGATCCATTTTCCCACCTGCAAGTCTTGCATTTAATGCATCCACTGATAACCACAGTCAGTGACGTCCCACACCCCAAGGCTGTGCGCTCCTGACTTGCTGTAGACCCAGGTCACGTGTCTTCTGAAGACAAGTGGAACCTGGGAATGCTGATGTCCCCTCCACACCCATCTCTTGGTTCAAATGAGAGCATTGAAGTCCTGCAGGGATGCACCTTATATGGAGCAGTGTGGCTGTAGATTGGGCTAGTGCTAGAAGGCTCCATGGGATGCGTATCTCAACCACATCAATGAAGAAGACAGTGACCTCAACTTGGCCTTGTAAGCAACAGGAAAAAGGAAACAAAATAGTCCTGAGAGACCCCACCTCCTTCTCCTGCACCATGGGCAAATCCCAAGTTGGTCAGAGGAAAGAGTGGAATTCTGATTTTCACACCCATTGGTCATAGTTTTTCAGGGCAACCAGTGGGGCCAGTCACTGGGTAGTCCTGTCCCTGACTTTCTGGTTCTGCATGGGAAGGTGTGTGCTCTGGGACAGGTGCTGGCCCAGCCATTCTACTCAGGCTTGGTCCCCACTCTGCCCTGTGTGCCAGTCACATCCTCCCTATTGGTGACCCTGCTCATGGCGTTTTGGTTCAGCCTAAGTAACAACTTGTCCCAGGAAGCAGGTGACCAGGAAGGTGGCCAGTAGACTGCCCACCACATGCTCACCTGCCCCACTCTGCCCCCTCCCCTCCCCCAGTGCAGATCACCCTGCCCCACTCCATGAGCATGACAGCTCCCGACGGCACCAACTACATCGCTGAGCAGATGCACTTCCACTGGGGTGGTGCATCCTTGGAGATCAGTGGCTCCGAGCACACCATTGACGGGATGAGATACGTGGCTGAGGTAACTTGGGAACCCCGAATAGTCCAAAAAGAATGGGACAGTCAAGTCACACCCTGAGATTGACTTTATTTTCCATCTATTCACAGCTATTCATTGATCATGGGGGTTTAGGCAGGGTCCCTTCACCCACAGAACTCACAGATCATACAGATGGGCCCAAAATGCCAGAAGCAGGGTCACCAGCCCAGGAGTGGGGTGCATACTTTCGTTGGGTTCAGCTGGCTTTCTATGTATTTGATTTTTCTGGGTTCCTCCTCTTGCTTAGAGCTGTCCTGAGGCTGAACTGAGGTTTATGGTGGTCTCCTGGGGCCAGGGGGCTCATGCCCACTCAACAGGGACCTCCGGAGAACCCACGGCCTCACGTGATCCCTCCGACTGTCTGGAGGGAGGTGGGGTCAGGAAAATGCCCAGAATCCCACTCACGCTCCTTCTAGTCTTGGTAGAGTGTCTGGTCTTGATAGATCTTGTACCCTGGATGGAGGGAAATGGAGGTCGGAGCTGACTGAGTGGGACAGTCTGAGGCCTTGCATGAGCATCTGACTTTTCCTCCTGCTCTGAGAACCTGCAGTGTTGGAGCTCTGTAAGAACTTCCCTTGATGTACCCTCTCTTGCCCCACAGATCCACGTCGTTCACTACAATGCTAAATATGGCAGCTTTGATAGAGCTCAGAGTGCCCCGGATGGCCTGGCTGTGCTGGCCTCACTCATTGAGGTAGGCCAAAAATACATGTTTGAAGTTCTAGATTGCTGTCCAAACAGGTATTATGGGTGGATGTCAGGTCTTCCTTCCTGTTCCTCCTCACTGTTCCTGAGCTCACAATTCTTGGAAACCCTGACTGGATGAAAGATGGACCCTTTTTCCAGCCCTTGCTCACATTCACTGTGCTCCTTCTGTTCTCAACCGTGAAGACCTTGGGCAACATGGACAAGCTGACAGAAGGCACTGGGATCACAGAAGGGTGGACCGGGGTAAACTGGCCTGAGGGCAAGGGGCAGCTTGCAACCCACCCAGCAAGGAACACCTGTTTTTCTAGGAAAGTATGAAGGTGGGACTTATCACTGCGTGGTGAGAAGCAGTCACTGACTCTAACCCTCTCCAAACAAGCATTAAGTTGGATAAAATTGTCAAAGACTACCAGATCAGAGCGCTGGAAATGGTCCAAAGGCACCACAAGGCATTGATTTGTGAAAAAAATAGACTTTTGGGTCAGAACAGTGAGAGTCTGGGTTCCTTGACTGGGGCTATTATACTCTCCATCCTCCAACTTAGAAGGTAGTTTTAGCAGGACAGGAAAACCAGTAGCTTTACTGCCCGGGGGAGGGGACTGACTTGATTTGGGGTGCAAATTGAAAACCCATGCCAGCAAGCTCTTGGAAATATAGCAAACAGCAAAACAGACAGAAAACACAGAGGGAAATCTCAGAGACCTGGTCGTTGAGGTTGCATGGCCAGCTGGGGCAAGAGGAAAGTGACACACAGCAACTAAGCAGGGAGATCTTGGCCACGGGAGAGCCATGGAAGGTCTGTGGAAGCAGCCTACAGAGGGGGGAAGAAAAAGGAGAGACAGACTCAAGAGCTGGCTCAACTCTGGGTGTGCTTCTCTGTGCTCACACAGACCCATTGCAGAGGGTACAAATCCCATGTACTTGAGGGTTTGAGAATCAGTTCTGCTAAAGTCACCGACTGATCACAAAGCTATGCTGATCCTTGGTGATGCTTGGAAATTTAGGGTAAAAAGAAAAAAAAAGATTTAAGACTTGAGGAGGGACATGGACCACTGCATGCCGCTGGGGGAATATACCCTGCAGATCAAGACCAGGAAAGTTACCAAACAGACACACAAAATGAAACACCCCCAGGGCCATTTAAGAAACCAGAAGCCAGATTTGCTACTTCACATTATTTAAAATGTCCAGTTTTCAACAAAAAAGTTGGGTATGCAAAGAAATAGGAAAATACGATGAATAGTTGGGGGTGTAGGAGAGCAGCTATAGAAACTGACTCTGAGTGGAGCTGGATTGTACTTTAGAACTAAGACATATATGGTCAAAGGATTAACAGAAAGTATGTTCAAAGAATTAAAGGAAAATATGGTGACAATGACTTAAAAAAGAAATCTCACTTGAGAAACAGAAATTATAAAAATGCATCATATGAAAAGTCTAGAGCTGAATTATAAACAAAATGAAAAATTCACTCAGGCTGAGCGGTGAGACCAAGCTCTCTCCCTCACGATGAGTCTGACTGTGGCTGACACTGCCCCTCAGGCACCTGAGGATATTTGAACAGTGACTTCCAGCCATTCCCTGAGGGCATTGCCAGTCACCAGGAAGGTCCTAGAAGCTGCCCAAATGCCTCAGATCTTGTTCCCCTGGAAGATATTAGTGGCTTCAGTGTTTGGTGGCAAAGAACGGCCAGATCTGGTGAGCTGTCTTGGTCCTTGTAGCTCTACCCAATCAAGCAGGACACTAAATAGCCGGATGAGCAGAGGCAATTCTGGGGGGGGTTCTCCCCCTTTTAGGCTGACTTCTCTGTGTTTCTCCTACAGGCCCAGGAGTTTGTGGAAAACACCTATTACAGCAAGTTCCTTAAACACTTGAATAAGATTAGGTATCCAGGTAAGGGAGCCAACAGTGGTTTTATCCAAATATCTATTAAAGTCTATGCTTTCACTTCTTTGGGTTATATGCCCTGAAACGGAATTAATCATATGGTAATTAATTTTTGAGAAACCACCATATTGTTTTCTATATTAGCTTTGCCATGATCTGAATTCTTGACTCACTTAAATTTATACCAATGAAACTAAATCTATGCGAAAGAGTCCTTTAGAAAGTTGTATATTGCTTTCCAATAACAATAAAATTTATAAGTCTTTGGCCTACTAGTGGAATTATGCTCTACTAGACTTCAAGGCCTTGGTTAAATAAGCCTATTTGTATATATACAAGCTTATATATATACAAGCCTATTTGTATATATCAAAACTATATGCCCTTTGCCACAAAAATGTAGAGTGTTCGGGGAAAGTGAGGTAAAATTCAACTCAACTCCATGTTGCTTTGATGGTGTCATATTGAGCTTCGTGCTCAGGGTCACTGACATGAACAAAACAGGGGCTGTCTAGATGTACTGATGGGTGCTGTGCTGTGAGGCTCCAGAAGCCCCAGGGATGTCCCTCTCCCCACGCCCACCAGTGGCTAAGCGTGGTTCCTGATGGGCATGGCAGGAAGAGCTCAGGACTGGATGCCCATACCTGGACATGTGCTTGGTCCTGATTCTGCCTTTTTAGACTCTGACTACCCACATCTAACTGAGCCCAAATCAAGGGATTTTTGATTTTTTTGAGGGCACTTACCCAGAACCCCTATGATTCCTAATTAATTTCATTTATCGTAAATGAAATTATGCTGTGCATGGTGATGATGATGGTGATGATACACCCAGGAGCACTTTCTTATTTGATGACTCAACACCTGCACTTTATAAACATATTACCTCTCCCCTCAGAAAGTTGATTTTCTCCTCTTTACAGAGGAGGAAGCAGACTTAGAGGAGAGAGCACCCAGCCAAGTCTACTCAGTAAGGAGGATGTAGCTGAGTTTCTCTCTCCAAAGTCTTTGCTCTTGACCTTTTCTGGGAAACAGGAAAGTAGGGAAATGTTTCCCAGTGATCAGCTTTTATGCTATTCTGATTAAATCAGGAGATTCCAACCTGGCGAGGCCTAAGGCTGAGCTGTTCTTCAAGTGGGCAGCAGTTGTCCTGAACGTTCCTTTATGTTTTGTCCCCTTGGCTAGGACAAAACACAGTTCTAGAAGGCCTTGACATTATTGACATGCTGCCTGAGAACACGCAACACTACTACAGGTACCAAGGATCGCTCACCACTCCTCCCTGCACTGAGAATGTCCAGTGGTTTGTGCTGGCAGATCGTGTCAAGCTCTCCGCAGCACAGGTAAGACGTAGCATAGCTTCACCCAAATCTCTCTGTCTGCCAAAGGGGAGGGTGGGAGCAAAGTGGGGAGGGGCCCAGTAGACTATGGTGGAGGATTATTGGTGCTTTGGTGATGAGCGAGGTATGAAAACATACATTTGTGGAGGTATGAACTTATACTCCTAAAACATATAAATGGTAACCGCAACAAACATAATTTAAAAAAGTCACTAGAGAGCAATTAAATAAAAGGATGGAGGGGCCTCCCTGGTGGCTCAAGGGGTTAAGACGCAACCTATGAAGCTATCTGCAGCCACTGCAGCAAGGGTTTGATCCCCAGCCAGGGAGGTGACCCACATGGCACAGCAGACCTCTCCTGACTCGCCCGCTGCTCCCCTCTGCAGTGTATTTCAGTCAATCTACCTGTTCTGTTCCCCACTCTGTGAACAGAATTCTTTCGCCCCTACACCTCTGGCCTGTACCCCAGTTTTTGTATGCATAAATAAATCTTAAAAAATTTTTATAAAAAGGATGGATAGCTTCATATTTAGGTTTTTACCATGCTAAAATGCGTATTAAAGAAAGCAGCTGTATTAGTCATCCCTGTTCCCCTGCATAGAATGGGTGCATAATGTTGAATTGAATAAAGGGTGAGTGTTACTGAGGCTGCAAAGAACAGCTGATCTTTCTTAGTGATGCTCTGTCTAAGGAGCCAATGCTTCTTAAATTCTTCATTTCCTTACTTTAGGAAAAGATGGGAAGACCCTTAATCAAAGATGCCCACACATAAAAATGTTGCCCCCGATGCCTAAGAAAAGCAAATGTAAATCATCTCTGGAAAAATGGACCTTAGACCCAAAGTTAGAATGTCCATAAATAAATTTACCTGAAACAAGTGCAATTAAAAAAGATCACAAAATACAGAAGGAAGATACAATGAGAGTCTTCCCTGGCTGGGGATTGAAATCAGGCTGCGGCGGTGATGGTGCTGAGACTTAAGCTCTAGGCCAGCAGGGTGGCCCTAATTGATGGACTGATAAGACAATTAATATAAAATAAGAATGTTTAATATGTATTAGGGAATAAGAGTTTTAAATATTAGGAAAGTACAAAAAAGTATAAAAATGACAAATTAGGCTTAGAAAAAATAAACAAGCAGAATTCTAGAAATGGAAACATAGTAACTAAAATGGACAATGTGATGAGTGTGTTCAATAGCATGTTAGATACAGTTCAAGAAAGAGCTGGAAAATTGGAAAATAGAGCTCAGAAAGTTATCCAGGCAACAGCACAGAGAAAGAAATATGAAAAATAAGTAAAGAGACAGAGAATATAGTGGAAAGGTTTGACAGGTGTCTTAGTTGAACGAGAAGAGAGGCAGGAGAGAGAAGAGGCAGGTTTGATGAAATATTGACAGGCTTTTTTCCAGAAGAGTTGAAAGATACCAAGTCAGAGAGTCAGGAAACCCAATGAGCCAATGTCAATAAAAAGAAATCCACGTTAAGCACATCACCTTTAAGTTACAAAACATTCAAGACAAAGAGAAGACTAAATCTTTATAAAAATCAGCCAGAGAGAAAAGGAGAACTAGTAGAACAAAAGTTGATTCAGCACAGTGACCAAGACAGTCAGAAAGCAGTGGGAAATTATTTTCGAAGCACCAAGAGCAAGAAATATCCAACCTAGAATTGAATTTGTAGCAAACATATCTTTGAAGGCAATAGACAGAAGATAGACATTTTCATAAAAACAAAAATTGAGTCTTCCAATTGATAGTCTCTGATTTCTTCTTTCTCTCCTCCTACTATTGAGCAAATATTCACAGCAAAAGACTGAAAGAGATTGACTTAAGAAATTAGGAAATTAGGAAATTGGAAGAATGAGTGAATATTCTGCCTGACACATGGCACCCAAGCTCCTCTGGATTGGAGGTGTCTTGCCTTTGTTTTATTGGGGTTCTACAAATCCAAGCTCTAGTTCGACTGCAAATTTATTTATTTTGTAAATATTCATTTAGTAGAAGAACTGGGGTGTAGGCCAGGGTTATGGGGGTAAGAGAGGATTCACCAGAGACAGAGTGGGGAGCAGAACGGGCGGATCGACTGAAATCCACTGTTGAGGGGAGCAGCGGGGAGACAGGAGAGGTCTGCTGCGCCATGTGGTCAGCTCCCTGGCTGGGGATCGAAATCAGGCTGCAGTGGTGATGGTGCTGAGACTTAAGCCCTAGGCCAGCAGGGTGGCCCTAATTTCTGAAGTCACCTAGTGCCTCTTCCCCTCCATGTCACTTCCTGTTGCCCACAGATATTGAAGATGGAGAACACCTTACTGAATCATCAAAATGAGACCCTCCACAATGATTACCGCAACACCCAGCCCATGAATAACAGAGTGGTGGAATCCAACTTCATGGTTCAGTATCAGGCCGATCCGAGTGAGTGAGATCAACTCTTATTTTTTTGCAATTTGCTGACTCTTGTTTTCTTCCTCCTCCGGGTGGGCTCATCTCTTCTGGCAAGAGTAAGAGAAGGGAGGGTGGCTGGAGGCTCGGGTGGCCTGGCCTGTGCAGGGCTTGGGCAAGAGGACAGGGCTCATTTTCCCAGTCGAGGGCGCGGGTCAGGGCGACAGTGAGGGTAGGCCACGGGTCATGGCCAGAGACAGCAGGACAAGTGCGATGGAGCAACATCCAGATGATCTCACAGCACACAGGCTCAAGGTAACGTTATTAAACCCAACACATAATTTTCCAATTATCTTGGTCTGTGTACGAACCCCAGTCCCAGCTCCCCCTGCAATTCTCTCAAGGTGGGATTGACTTGGGGGTCATTCTCAGACCCCAGGACCTGGAAGTATGTCCAACCCAGCCTCCACTGGACCCTCTAACCTTCTAGGTCAGGCTCCAGCTGCATTGCTGGCTTACCTCCTCATTTCCTATGATTGCAAGAATGTAAATATTCTGCAATTCTCTCATCTTTATTTTGCTTGTTTCTTAGCAAAGTGTGGTGAGTTAGACACACTTCCTGAATTCACTGTCTTTATTTTTATCTACTTCTTTTAACCATTTCTGATACGTTTACATCCTCCAATACAATAGAATTCATCTTTAATCAATATTACCTGATCTTGATGCCTGTTCAACACTGAAATTTCCATACTTACCACCTCCTCACCCCCCAATACAGGTCCTTTCGTGGGTTTCCCCCATTTTTCCTTCCTGGTTCATTCATTGTTTTCCTTGCATCAATTTGCTTCACTAATACAGTACGAGCAAGAGTGAAAAAATGACACCAGCCGTAGCTAGGATTTCTCCAGATTGCAGTCTAAAGGACATGAATTCCTTTCCCCAAGGGCGGCGCCCCCTGACAGTCCAGATGTTAGCAGGCTGCAACGGGAGCTCTGACCCTGATCTGGTGCTCTGGTCATTCTGCCGACTCCTGTTTTCCTGTGATAACTTACACTCTTGGCTAAGGCGCGCCCACGGTGTAGCTTCCACACACCACATCTCACATGCTCTTCCCACCCGAGCCTTTCCAATTTGCCCTCGCAAGGAACTCAGGTGTCCCAGATGCCGCTTCTTAGACCAGACTGCTCTGTACTGCCGTTTGCCTGCGCGTCTGCTGGGGCCCGTCCTTCGGAGGCTTGCTGCTCCTGCAGGATGGCTTCCTCCGCACCCCGCAGACTGTAAGAAGACTTCTGTAAGGGGCAGGAATGGCCACTGAGCAGGTTTTCTGATTCCATGCAGACCGGGTAAAGGAGGAGTCAGAGTCCTCAGTGGTTTTGCAGGCTTTTATTGGATTACCAGGTGCACAGCAGGCAGGGGTGCTAGGGGGCCGGGAGGCTGGCAGGCCTCCTAACCCCCAGCAAATCCGCACTCTCTCTGGGCTCACTGGCGTTCTCTGCTTCTGCTTCTTTGCTTCTCTCTTGGCTTCTCTTTGGCTTCTACTGGCGTCCCCGTGACGCCGCCCTTAAAAACCCAGTCTCAGCCCAGGTGAATCCCATCTACCTAGGCCCACACCCCACTCCAGGTGCCGCCATCAGGCATGCACTCAGGACCTCAAGGATCCATCATCTATTACCCTACAACTTCCCACCTTCAACAAGGGAGTGCTGAATGGCGCTTCCCTTTGCCGATAATTCAGAGAACCGGGCATGGCTGAGCTTCAGCGACCACAGGCCCAGGCATGTGTCTGGCCGTGCCTCTCTCCAGCCACTCCCCGCTGCCCCCCCTCCCCCCCGCCCCCATCTCCGGTGACATGTCACAGTTCTAATCAATTCCACCCCATGTGAGTTAACGAGATCAACCTGCCTTGAGGAACATCTGAGGAGACAAGGCTCATTATAAACGCTTAAACCTAAATTCCTACGCAATGAAGATGCTTGAGGTTAATGGGATGGGAACACAGAGGCCACTCTTGGGACTCAAAACTATGTCCCTTAAGCGCATGTGTGGGGGATGGGGGAGGCCGCCTCACCCTCTGTTCTCATGGGTCCTTCAGTGTTTTCTCCTTTCCTGTGAACTTGTCTTTTTCTATTCCAGGGCTTAAGTTAGAGTCTAAACTAAAGAAACTGGTGGATGAGACCCAGTATGACATTCTTAAAAACACTAAAGCAAAGAAAAAAAAGCATGGATGGGTAATAGCCTGAAGCAGAGCTGTGGGGGCGAGGCACCCTCGGGCCGCCCCCTGCGAGTCCCTGGATCACACGCATCCTGAAGGCGCACCTGTGGAATTTTCTGATTAAAATAGGGAAAGCCATTTTCTGTGAAAGGAACGTGTGGTTTGGATGTAGGAGGCGGACGGGGGGCGTCCAACACGAGTGGAAATGACTGGAATCGACATTTAAAGGAAATGGAACCCCATGGTCGTCCCCCTCAAATCAAGCATGTCAATCTAAATGCTAACCCATCCAGATCTTGCCTTTAGTATATAGATGGAATAAAATAACTGGAAATGTCATTGAAAATGTCCTCTGTTCTCTTGTGTGACTTCAAATCACCCTCCTTGGCACTGCCCAAGGCAAGGGCCGGGCATGGCGAGTGGGCGGGAGGGCTGGGGCCAGGCGAGCTCCAGAGGCTCCAGCAATGGCGGGGCTTCCAGACCCAGGATCAAGGAGAAGGGGCCTCTCTTTCACGTGCTTCTCGGGTGGGGAGTAGGCCCTGCGCTGTGGATACAGGAAAGACGCGGCCTGGGAGTGGGCTGTGAGGCGGCACAGAGCCCCTGAGGCAGTCCTTGCAGGTCCAGCGAGCCTGAGCCTGCGGTCACGAGGCCGGGGTTCCAGCGCTGGTTCTGAGACTTGCCTGCCTTGTGGGGTACAAGATGACCCTCTCTTAGGGCTGCGTGGTGAGGAGCTGGGGAGACCAGCGGGCCAGGTGAGCTCCACAGACCCCCCTCGCGTTTTTGCCCCGTCCTCCCATCCTCCCTGGCCCCACCGTCCTCCTGGTCTCTGCGCTCACCCGCCCCCTCCTTCCCTGCTGCGTTTGTCGGTGTTTGTTCCTTGAGGCCCAAGTGTTTTCACCCGTGACCTCCCTGCGGGGTGACCTCAGGCAGCCCCGAGCGGGCGCGGTATCGTCCTCAGTTTTCAGAGAAAGAACCAAGCGGCGGAAAGGCCAGTGCCCAGCCCAGTTTCTTTTAACTGCAGAGTCTTTGTCTTCATTTATCCCACCCCTCTGTGCCCAGGTGTGGGGCTGAGTACTGGGGTGCCGGTGGGTGAGGACGCCCCCGGTCCTCGGATCCCAAGCCCAGAGACAGGACAGAAATTTAAGTAACCGATCGGAGGCGCCCCTTGGCGTGACGGCTCTGCAGAGCGGCCGGTGCTTGGTGTGGGTTTGGGGGTGCACAGGAACCCCTGGTGAGCCGGGCAGGGCGGGCACTGGAGGCCTGGGGACAGGCCCTGACTTATGGGGAATCACAGAAGGCAGAGCAGGTGCTGCGCCGGGCACCAGGGTCCGGGTGGCGCGGGCAGGCCCACCTGGCTGCCCCACGAGGGCCAGGCTGGGCATCTCCGGAGCAGAAACTGCACAAGGGCCCTTCCTCGGGCTCTGGCGCTTCAGGGCGTCCGTGTTTCCCTGTGGTTTTATGTGGCGCTGAAACAGAGATGCTGAGAAATAAACTACCCCTCAGAAACAGCCCGTTGTCTGCTCCCCGTGTTCCCGGGGATGTTCCTTTCCCCAGAGAGCTTCTGAAAGGTCTTCTGTGCTGGTGCCATTTTGTGAGAAGCTGCAGCAAAGGCGCTTCTGGCCAGGAAGCTGCCCTCCGCCGGACGCTGCGGGGATGGCGGGTCCGCGCGCAGCGATGCAGGGCGGTGACAGGACACAGGGACAGCGGGGGCCTGACCGCTGCCTTCCCACACAGCGAGACGCGGAGCTCTGCCTTGGTCCTGGCTCCTCTTGCCTCATGGCCTGCTTTTGGAATCTCAAAGCCCGTCAGGCCTCTTGGAGGGCCGGTTGGTGCTGCCCGTCAGTGGGCGGTCAGCCAGCAAGCTCCCCCCTAGCGCCAGAGGATGGTTCTCAGATGGGGCCCCTGCGGCCCGGGCAGAGCCCATCCCACAATCTGGGGGAGGGGCTCAGCCACAGCGTGCACAAAGCTAAATCTAGCCCCCCCAAACTCATAAAGGATCTGGGATCCCCAGAAGACGTACGTCACGTCTCCCTCTCCCGAAGGTCTCTCCTAGATGTCTCTTCATTCTCCAGTATCCTCCACTTCCACTGACCCCCAACCCTGGGTCAGGGCACCGTCATCCCCTTCCCAGACACTAAGGCAGCCACCTGCTGGGTCTCCTTGCACCCCACAGGCCGGTCGCTTTTAGGGATACAAGTGCCGCTCCCTACACTTGGGTGATTTGCGCCCATTTTCTGTGCTACTAAGCAATTTTTTTAAAAAGGGAAACCCGACAGTCACGGATGAAATTTGAGCGAGGGGTCTGGTCAGGCTGACGGAGGAGACCCCCTGGGGTTCCCAGCTCCCTCAGGACGCACAGGGGCTCTGCTCCATGGGCCTCAGCAGGCCCGGGAGTGTGGGTGGGGTTCACATTTCCAGCAAGTTCCAGGTCATGAGGTGGACAGGACACCTGGGCCACTGGGGGCTCCTTGCTGTGCTTCTGGAAGCACCGGGTGGGGGTCTCGGTTACTCGCTCTAATCCAGTTTGCTCTTTAAGGAATTATTTTATCCAAGACTTTTCAGAGACAGAAAATCCAGATCAAATAGGCTTTAGCAACAAAGGAAAACAATTGGCTCACCTATCTGAACTTCAGGTACCTTCAGGGATGCCTGGCTTCAAGTTCAGGGGACCCCCGTCTCATACCTTGGGGGGTTCTGCTCCCCTCTCCACAGGTCTGCTCATTCCCGGCAGCTCCAGGCCCTCTCCTCTCTGCTCAGCAGCCGAGGTGGGAGCTGGGGCACAGGCCGCTGAGTACAGTGGGGCCCCGGGCAAGAATACCTGGGGGGACCGGCGTGTAGGAGAGGATCCGCCGGGTGAGGGGGAGGGAAGGCCCCTGCAATCGTCCTGGATGGAGGCGGAGGGGTGAGGAGCTCCGCCCCAGCCCCTCGGGCTCCAGCTGCCCCTCATTAGGGTTCATTTTCACATTCCCTGCAAATTAAAAGAACCCAAACCAACAGCAACAGAACAAATAAAGGAGAAACTAACCCCCAAACCCTATGCCACCTCCTGGCACCCGGTATTGCAATGTGGTGGGAATATTAGAGGATCTTGTTAAAAACTTTTTCTTTGCCATCCACAGAGGGACACCCAAGTCTGAGCTGAGGCAGCTGCCGGTGTCGCCCAAGGGGAGGCTTTTGGCTCAAAGGACTTGACCCCTTGGAGCTCCCACCAGGTGACCGGGTGATGTATAAGGTGTTACTGACAAGGGCCCGTCTCTGCCTCGAGGGGGCACCCAGGGCCAGTGCAGGCTCTTGCGCTGCTGGCCTCTGTGGCATCACCTGCGGCCTTGCATGCAGGAGGTGCTTGGGGGCGCGGGCGTGGGGCACACGTTTGTGATGGAGACACCTGGAGTGTGGCGTGGGCATGCGTAGGTGGGCACACCTGAGCCTGGAGACGGAGCAAATAAGTGGGCGAGGATGGAGCGCTGGAGAGACCCCGGGAGAATGGCAGAGGGAGTCCAGGGACGGTGAAGATTTGCCGGGAAGATTCCTGGCCCCTCGGTGCCCCCGCCCGCTGCCTGCGCTGCCCCTGGTTGCCGCACTGCAAAGGGTTTGGGAGGGTCATTAAAAGCCTGAAAACACCACTGAGGACCCCGGGACTCTCCTTTGTCCGCTCTGCCCCGTGCCTGCCTGCACCGCAGTTGACTCTGGGAGCAGCGGCTGCTCCGGGACAGCGTCTGCCCGCGGGGAGACGGCACAGTGCCTGACGGCGGGATGTCAAGACTGAGCCCACCTCGCGAGGGGCCTCGGAGGTGCCTGAGGACAGGACAATGGCTGGGATGAGAGGACAGCGAGGACAGAGGGCCACTGGGCTCGGGGGCGGGGGGTGGGGGGCTGTGCAGGAGGACGCTTCACCTGCCACAGCGTCTGCCAAGGGCGAGCTGCTCGGCTGAACACGGGTGACTTCACGCCCACGGGGGCCGAGCAGTGACAAGTGGGCCTCGTTTGGGTTCTCGGAAGCAGCCCGAGTCAAGGGTTGCGGGGAAAATAGTTCATTCGGAGGAAAATATAGCCCAGGGGCCTCCCTGGTGGCTTAAGGGGTCAGGACACATGACTATGAAGTTCTCACCAGCCACTGCAGCACGAGTTCCATCCCCGGCCAGGGAGCTACCCACAGGGTGCCACAGACCTCGCCTGTCTCCCCGCTGCTCCCCTCAGCAGTGTGTTTCAGTAGATCCGCCTGTTCTGCTCCCCACTCTGTCTCTGGTGAATCTTCTCACCCCCCGCACCTCTGGCCTGTACCCCAGTTCTTATATACATAAATAAGTGGATCGTTAAAAGAAAAAAAAACAGACCAGAGCTGTAGCCCCAAAAGCGAGTCAAGGAAATGGGTCGAACTCATCCAGAGTGACCTGCAGCCTCCACCTGGGGTGGGGGTGGGGGGCGGGTCTCTGTCTCAGGGAGCTTCAGACAAAGCTTCCTGACAAGAGCAGAAGGGCAGACCCCGCGGGCACATGAACCCCCAGCAGTTCTTCCAGGTAGCTGGGCGCTTATTAGGTCGCTGTTCAGATAGGAAAGTGAGAGAAGCCAACACAGTGGGAACCAGACAGGGCCCATGCTCAGCCTTATTACCAGACAGTGCGTGCTCTTGCCGCGCGCACCGGCTGATGAGGCCGCACAGGGAGGCAGCAGCTGCTCCAGCTGAGGGTCCCCGACTGCGAATCAAACCCAATTAACGTGACCCAGCATTTCTATACACCGCAGAATGACCACAAGTCTAGTTCCAGTCTTCACTGTTATACTTTATCATTACTTTACATCACATTTTTAACTTTCAGGATTTATTTCCTTGGCAACTTCCAAGAATGCTCTACAAAATCATAGACTGTAGTTGCCACGCTATACATAACATCTCCAGTTGTTTGTCTTACAACCAGAAGTGTGTACTTACCTTTCTACCTTTGTCCATCTAGATACGAGCCTTTTTAGTGATAAAATTTGCAAATGTTTTGACCAGTCTGTCTTGTCTTTCCACCCTCATAGCAGTGTCTACAAAGAGCAGAAGGCCTTCATTTTGTCAAAGTCCATCCAATTTATTGATATCTTCTTCTGTGGATGGGTTTTGGTGGTGTTTTTGGGAAACCCAAGCTCACAGATACTTATCTCCTATGTTGTATTCTGGAAGTGCATTTCTTTACTCAAGTATAGTTTGGGTTTGAATTTAGGCCTAGGATCCATTTTGAGTTAAATTTTACAGATGATGTGAAGTATGGATAAAATTTTCATTTTTAAAAAAGATTTATTTATTTTTGCATACAAGAACTGTGGTGTAGGCCAGAGGTGCGGGGGGTGAGAGGGTCCACCAGAGACAGAGTGGGGAACAGAACAGGCAGACTGACTGAAATCCGCTGCTGAGAGAGCAGCAGGGAGACAGGAGAGGTCTGCTGCGCCATGTGGGTTGCTCCCTGGCCAGGGATCAAACTCGTGCGGCAGTGGCTGCGGACAGCTTCATAGTGCTGAGACTTAACCCCTTGTGCCACCAGGGAGGCCCAAATATCATTTTTTTTTTTTTTGCATATGGATATAATTGCCCCAGCACCTTTGTTGGAATTACTCTCCTGTCACCATTCAATGTTTTTGTAAAAAATCAGTTTCACATAGGTATGGGCCTATTTCTGTACTCTTTATTGTGCTCCGTTGATAAATTTGCCATCTTTGCAGTAATACCATACTGTTTTTATTTATGAAATGTTATAATGTCTTGACATCAGATAATATGAATTCCAAGTTCATCTTTCTGGAAGTTGTTTTGTTACCTCAGATTGTTTGCTTGTCTGCATATAAAAACAGTTTGTCAATTTTTGTCCCAACAAAATCCTACTGGGATTTTGATTGGAATGATGTTGAACACACCAATGAATTTGGGGGTGGGGCTGAAGCCAACCTTGAGTTCCTAAAATAAACCCTACTTGGTCAGGTTATATTATCATCGTTATAACTTACTGGATTCTATTTGGTTAGTAACTTTTGTGTCTGTGTTCCTGAGGGATCTTGGTCTGTGGTTTCTTATTGTGTCTCTTTAATTTGGTTTTGCTATCAGAGTAATGGAGACTTTATAGAATGATACAAGAAATATTCCTTCCTCTTCAACTTTTCTGGAAGAGTTTGTGTCAGATTGGCATTTTTTTTCCTTAACTATTTGGTAGAATTCACCAGTGAGTCCATATGGACCTGGAGTTACTTTGTGGAAAGGTTTTTAACTGCAAATTCATTTTTTTTTTTTAAAGTTGTCTTTTTTTTTTTTTTATAGAGGCACGTTTTCTTTCTTTCTTTCTTTCTTTCTTTCTTTCTTTCTTTCTTTCTTTCTTTCTTTCTTTCTTTCTTTCTCTCTCTCTCTCTCTCTCTCTCTCTCTCTCTCTCTCTCTCTCTCTCTCTCTCTTTCTTTCTTTCTTTCTTTTTTGTTTATACATGCACTGGGTACAGTCAGAAGTGCAGGAGGGTGAGAGAATTCACCAGAGCCAGAGCGGGGAGCAGAGCAGGCAGAAGGACCGAAGTACACTGCTGAGGGGAGCAGCGGGCGGCAGGAGAGGTCTGCGCGCCAATGCGGGACCCTCCTCCGGTGGCCGGGAAGCAGCCGGGGATCGAACCGGCGCCGCAGAGGCCGCGGGCAGCTTCGCAACCCAGCGCTCAAACGCTGCGCCACTGGGGAGGCCCTGAAAATTCATTTTTAAAAAATTTTTATTTTTTTAAAAATAATATTTGCTTCCCACCACCCCCTCAGGTAGAGTCCCCATAGAATTTCCTTCCCCAAGGCACCCGTGCCCCATCACCACAGTCTCCTGTTGATGTAGGACTATCCAGGTTATCTGCCTTTTATGGAGCGAGCTTCTATTACTTTGTGCCTTTTGAGGCATTTTCCCATTTCATCCAAGTTGTCAAATTTATTGGCATAAAATTGTTCATAATATCCCCTTTTTATCACCTTCTGTATGGGGGAGAAAAAAGTCAGTTTTTTTGACACCCACATTCTACTTCCACTCACAGCAACCACAGATGCACCAGCCCACCTTCTACTTGACTGCAGAAAATGCAAATGTGTTTGGACATCCTGGCCTCACTATGCTGACATTGTGGTGAGGAGCTTCTGCTTTGTTTTCCTCCTGAACCACTAACTGGGTCCGACTCTGAGACCTGGCGTCCCCTGCAGGACGGGCCCATCCACAGCTCATGGGAAATGTTACAGAAGTCCTCTAGACAGGCAGTGTGCTCCCGAGGAAGGAATCGTTATCCTGGGGAGGAAGAACTGTGCTCACTTCTGAAATTCCTGAGACCTGGGCTGGGTGAGCCATGTGATTGGCTGTGACCACCCTGATCCCCCAGGAGTCAGGACACCCCATAGGTGACAGAGCCAGGTAAAGGCCTTAGCAGGGAGGGTACAAGGTCAGGCTAGAAGGTAACTGTTGCAAGGTGACAGCGCTCCCCTTGCTTCCGAGGGGGCTGTGAAGGGGCCGCCCAGGGAGGTTTCTCTGAACAATCCAAGAGCGTGTCTTACCTCTCTTGCCTAACTGCTCCTGCGCACCATAGCACCGAGCAGAGGCGCTGACCAGGGCTAACTGCAGTCACAGCTGCGGAGAGAAGGAGGATCCGCCTGGCAGGAAGGCGCGAGGCCCAGAGCCTCAGCCTCTAGTTCCTTTGAGTCTCTAATCCGCACCTGATTGGTGTTCGGGCCTTTGTATCAACTGCTGAACTTGAAAGGTTTTACTTTAAAAAACTGTGTCCAGGACCTCCCTGGTGGTGCAAGGAGTAAGACGCAACCGATGAAGCTACCCACAGCCACTGCACGAGTTCCATCCCCGGCCAGGGAGCTACCCACATGGCGTGCAGACCTCTCCTGTCTCCCCGCTGCTCCCCTCAGCAGTGGATTTCAGTCAGTCTGCCTGTTCGGTTCCCCACTCTGTCTCTGGTGAATCCTCTCAGCCCCCCACACCTCTGGCCTGTACCCCAGTTCTTGTATGCATAAATAAATCTTAAAAAAAAAAAAAGCCACCGTTTGTCCAGACAAATGCCCTTTTAAAAACAAAAACAAAAACAAACAAACAAAAAACTGTGTCTAAACACCATTCAGGTGTGGGGAGCAGAGACCAGAATCCCCACCCACACCTTGTGGGGCCTCCAGCGCAGGGCCGGAGCTCCCCACTTCTCAACCCAACCACATGCCCTAAAGGGGCCACATGTCCTAAAGCCGTCCAGCTGCTACCAGGGGGCACAGCAGTCACCTCCCTCCGGTCTGGGGCAGGGAGTCCTCAGGGGCAGAAACCTTGAATGTGGGGAGGGGTGGGGGCACGCGGGGCTCTAAAAGGAAGTGTCCTTGCTGGGCACAGCAGGTGTGGGAGGCGCGACATCTGTGATCTCTCCTCTCTCCTCAGGTATCTCCACCCCGTTTCTCTTGGCAAAAATTCGGTTTATCTCCACAAATGTCTGGCCCTTGGTCTCAGGAATAACCACGTAGATGTAAATAGCAGTGAGGAGGCAGATTCCAGCAAAGATGATGAAACTGTAGGCCCCAATCGCTTCCTGGGCACGAGACAAGAACGGAGGGGGTTGGGGAGAGATGGCGGCAGCAGATCCGGGCGGGGCCCGCTGAGTCACGAGAAGCTTCTTGACGGCCAGTTTTATTTTTATTTCACTCCCAGAGGAGTGAAGTAACGAGAAACTTGCCTCCTCCAACTTGTCCAAAAGGACCCCTTAGCCTTTAACACCAGGGCTGTCTGGGGGTGGTGTGCCCCAGGTGAGAGGCGTGGAGAGGCAGAGCGGACGTGTGCGCCTCCAGAAACAGGGACAGGGAAGCAGGGTATGGGGGTTCGCCCCTCGCCTGGTGCCAGCGGGCTCTGCTGCCCTTGGCCTGGCCGACCAGAGCCGCTTCTAGGAGCCCTTGGCCAGCTGCGCGTCTGCGACACAGGAGCCGCCCGGTGTCGTATGAGTAGAGGCTCCAGGAGGAGGGGTGCCTAGTTCCTGGAACCCCTTCTATCTTGGGGAGAGCAGGGTGGGGCCCTCGCTCACCTGGATGGAAGGGAACACGAAGCCCACGACGAAGTTGGTGAGCCAGTGCACAGCCCCGTCCACCATGAAGGCGGCGGGCCTGGAGGACTGCAGGAAGATCTCTGTCCTCACCACGGAGGGCACGGGGCCTGGGGCAGAGAGCACAGCACGCATGGAGCAGAGGGGGGCTCCGGGGACCCTGCTGGGCCAGGGGTGCAAATACACAGACTGCCCCAGCCCCAAACCTAGAGCCCTAGAGCATGGTGTGTTCCAGACAGCTGAGAGAGGACTGCTCCCCTCAGGGGCCTGGAGGTCGCACAGGGGTCTTCCAGGTCACACCGGGGCCTCAGCGTCCGGGCAGGAAGCCGAGCCAGCTGGTTTGGTCTGGACAGCAACTGCTGGGACTGGGAACCCAGGATTCACAGGCCCCCCACAAAATTAGGGCAGAAGCTGAGAGGGTCCACTTAGCAAAGTCTGGTGGGGAGACCCGAATCACTCAGTGTGTCCGAGTCAGCGGTGCTCAGTCAAGGTCTGGGGAAATAAAACGGGGGTTTCTAGGGAGCAGCGGGTGTTGCGTCCCAGGCCTTCCCCGGGGGCCCCGGCTTCTCAGCAAGGCATGTGGGAGCAGCAGACCCTGAGGGCGCGCTCACTGGGCGCCTGGGCTTGGGAGGTGCTGCCCCCGTGTGGTGGGCCTGGGGATGACAGGAGCCCCGAGTCTGAGCCTTTTTTTTTAGGATCCTTTTTCCTAAGGAGACTTCCCCCCTAAACTCTCCATACCTTGTGAAATATTAAGGTCACAGATATACCTGTGTGCTGTGGACCTATCTCTACCTTTGCAATAAAAAAGAATAAGATTCTGCCCCTTCGCTCAACCACTCCTGACCCAGGAGGGTGATCCGGCCGCCTTGCAAGGCCTGGTGTCAGTGGCTAGAGATGGAAAGAAATTCAAACCCCAGGAAGAGCTGCCCTGGGGATGTCAAATGTGAAACAACCCAGTGGAGAGGGGGCCCATTTTGGGGTTCTGTGTGCCAAAGGGCCCTGCGGGAGGGAGTTCTCTACCCCCTCCCCCTGCTCTCCAGGGGACAGAGGCTGCCACACTGGTCATGGCTTGGTACTTTGTAAATGTTTGTTGAGTGAATACATGTGAGCTGGAACCGTCAAGGAAAAGCTGGGCCAAGTGTTCAGTGCGGGTGGGGTTTGCATAGGAACGGAGGAAAGGCAGAGGGCACATCATGAACTTTATGGGTCAAGGACATCCATTCACTCAACAAAGATTTTCTGAGCACCTGCTATGTGCGGGACCCAGGAGGTTGGTAGAGGATGTGCTGCTACTCACTGGGCCCGATGGAATGTCCCGCGATGTAGGAGAAGACACAGATGATGCCCAGGTAAGACAGCTTAGGGACCTGGTTCTGGGGGGAGAGGCAGGGCTGTCTGTGGCTGCGGGGCCTGGCCTGGGCCTGTGAGTGCTTGAAGCCAAGGGCCCTCTGCAGATGAGCCCAACTGTGGGTCCCACCTTCCTGCTGCAGGAAGGAGCCACACCTGGATTTCAGAGCACCTTTGTGGGCTCAAGGGCGCTGCAGGTGAGAAAGGGAGGAAGATGAGGACTGACACCTGATATTGTGCTGCAGCGGGCTTCCACCAGCCTTACCTGAGGGAGAGCGATGGGTGGGAGGGACACCTGCCATCTACTTATTCTCTGCGTTTATTCTCACCAGAGGATTAACCCCAAGTCTTCGCAACACCCGCTAAGTGAGGATAGTGGTGTTTCAAGAAGCCTGAGCACAGACCTTGAGGACACTCAGCCCCTCAGGGATCAAGCAGTGCCCAGACTCAGACCCAGCAGGGCAGGGCTGGGACCCACGCTTGGCTCCAGCTGAGAGGATCCTGCTGGGACCAGGGCTGCTGGCAGCCCACCCTCTCTGCCCCGCACTGCCAGGGCAACATGCCTCCAAACAGGGTGAACTTTCAGCCAGACTGAATGGGGTGCCCGGAGCTGATTCTGTAGGTAACGATCTCACGACAATTAAGAAAACTGCTATGGGGCCTCCCTGGTGGTGCAAGGGGTTAAGCACCACACTATGAAGCAATCCGCAGCCTTTGCAGCACGAGTTCAATCCCAGGCCGGCCAGGGAGCAACCCACATGGCACAGCAGACCTCTCCTGTCTCGCCCGCTGCTCCCCTCAGCAGTGTGTTTCCGCCAGTCTGCCTGTTCTGCTCCCCACTCTGTCTCTGGTAAATCCTCTCACCCCCCACATCTCTGGCCTGTACCCCAGCTCTTGTGTGCATAAATAAATCAATCTTAAAAAAAAAAAAAAACTGCTATGAAGGGGGCGGCGGCACAGGGCTAGGCCAGGGGACTGCTGCTCCCATCATGACGCTGTCTCCAAGCTGGAGAAGGAGGGCAGGGAAGCTGGATGGCAGGGGAATGAGAGGCCAGCGGAGGCTCATGGGCAGAGGAGTGGCAAGCTCTGTTCACATTCCAACACTGTGGGCAGCAGGGTGGGGCCGGCTGGCAGCAACCCATCTTGGGACTGGAAGCAAAAGAGCTCGCTGGGGCGGGAGGGTCTGCCTGCACCCAGAGCCCCTGGGCAGATGCTGGGCATGTTCTCAGGCAGCTGACAGGACGGGCAAATAGACTGGACAGAGCATGAATTTTCTCCTCCTCATGAAGGACAGTGGTTCTGACTCTTACAGATTTACACATGTGATTTCTGTCCACTGCACCGTTATTGCAAAAGCAACAGAAGCAAAAAGGCGTCTGAAGACATACAACATCAAAACGGATAGAAAATGGATAATAGGAAATATATGCTGAGAAAATAAGCCGTGGCTGACGTGCCATCGGGAGAGATAGTCGGCCTGGCTAACTATCTTTTAAGCTTGTCCACAAAAGCAACAAGGCCTGACACTGGGCTGTGAGTCATTCAGCCTGACTCCAACCTCGGAACTAAGAGGACAGGAAAAGGGACACCCAGACCTCATTCAGAAGTGGGGGGTCCCCCCCGCAGGAAGAGCCGGCCACCTACGTGAAAACTTCTCCATGTAGGGACTGATTTCTCACTGCCCAATCAACTTGAGCCAAGTCCACATTCCTTTGCCCCTAGACTACTCCTTCACCAATAAGATGTAACTCCTGTGTCCCCAAAATGATGTAAATCCTTTCCTTCCCTGGTGGCAAAATGGATTTGAGTTTTTTATGCCCCTGTCTGCTTGCCAGTCAACTCAAAACGAGCCCATTCCGCTTTCAAAAGGCCGGTGCCATGATATTGGTTTTCTGCGCATTAGGCAGAGGCCCCTTGGCTGGGTATCAAAAATGACAAATTACAACTGCCTGTGGCTGCCGGTTACTTCAAGATTAGAGCAGCATTTTTACTTTCTGTGTAACAAAGCTTTGTAAGTTAAATCTTAACAGGGGAAAAAAAAAGACAAAATGATGTATTTCTTGTTTGGGCAGCCATTGTGTTTTAATCGCACTCAAACACTTCCCAGCTACCATTACAGGCTCTCCTCAGAGAGAGGGTCTGTCCCACCGCATGCTGGCCTGGGCTCCAAGACAGGGCAGGGGAATGGCTTCAGGTCTCCTCTAGTTCATTACCCAGCTCCTTTCCAGCGTGGTTACACCCAAGCATTCACATGCTGAAACATCTACTTTATTCTCAGTTCTTGTTTTACTGTTATGTTATGTTAAGGGTAGTGTGTTGAGTTATTTATTTGCATGTATGGGGGGGTCACCCATGCCTTTATCACACCCATGGCACCACAAAGTACTTCCCCAGGAGGTGAGCATGGAGTGGGACCTGCTGAGAATGGGGAACCACCCCCCCCCCCACTGCCTGCTCCCTCACCCACCCCCACCTCCTGCCTGCTCCCTCACCCACCCCCACCCCCTGCCTGCTCCCTCACCCACCCTCACCCCCTGCCCGCTCTCTCACCCACCCCAAGGGGCAGGCACATGAGGTCCCACCTGAAAGAGCAGCACCAGGGTCAGCGTGACGCAGGCTAAGCCGCAGATGCCATAACCGACCAGCAGGAGGAGCTGCCTGCCCAGCAGCTCCACGGTGAAAGCCTGCAGGTGACGAGGGGTCAGGAGGTCAGAGTGTTAGGGGGAAAAGGATGTCCCAAAGCAAATTCCATATAGGCTTTGTGGACTCCACCCCCACCCCAGGTCAAAGCCAGAGACACTGGGAACTCCAAATCCCATCCCCACCAAAGGGAAGGCGGCTGGGACCTGAGGGTGGGGTTAAGCAGCCAGGTGGATACAAAAGGCAGACACGTGGGCTTTGGGGGGCTCTCCATTTTGGGCTCTCGGCCAGCTTGCAGCATCCGGTCAGCTCTGGGAGTGACTTTGGGTTTCCAGGTCGTCGGATCGGGTAGGACGCATTAAAGACTTTATTTCCCTATCTTCTCCCTGAGTTGTACCTTTTCCTTATTTTCTTTTTCTCTTGTAAATAAACCTTTTATTAACCCTTTTGCGTGTGTCTGTAGTAGAGTATTCATAAGTCTCTTTAAAACGCGCGGGTGAGGACCCACAGCCAGGAACCCGTTTAATATCGGGGCTGCTCTATAACAAGAGGGCATTGGCTTCTGGGACTTGGTCCCCCCACGCCCTCCTCCACACCCCTGAGGCCTGCTTCACGAATGCAGGAGCTTCTCAGGCTAGGAGTTTGAGGCCCACGCTGCAGGCCTCATACCCATGGCCCTTGTTTCAGCACTGACAGAGCCCCGGACCTCCACACCCGCACCGCTTCCCCCCTTCCCTGTAACGACCATGTTCCCAGATTCTGGATTTGCTGCCTTGACCTCTCCGGGCCTTGCTGAGGCTGACAGGACCGCCCCTCCCCTGCTAGCCTGTTACTAGCAACAGATCATCTGTGAGGCTGTCAAACATAGTCAGTGAGAGCCCCCGACCCTCAGCCTCTGCACCACCACTCCCCTGCCCTAGCCCCCAAGGCAGGTACAGACAACAGGGGTGGCCCCGCGCCCCAGAGTCTGCTGAAATCTCGCAGACTCACCAATCCTAACCCTGCTTACCCTGCCTCGCCTGTTCTTTCCTACTAACCTTATAACCTGGCCTCTTGCCTGTGTTCCCCCCAAGCCCCAACACACCCCCCGGGGGCTTCCCCACGAGGACCTCCTGGGGAGCTGTAACTTGATCTTCAGTGGCTCCGTCTCCTCCTGACCCTTGGCCTTACCACACCCCAATAGTCACAAAACCCACATTTTAAAATAGGCCACCAAGAGGGCCTGGACACGGGCCTGGACCCCAACCCTTAGCTCTACCACTCCCTGTGTCTGAGGCCACTTTTCCCTGGCGCCAGGGAATGGTGTTAGGGGCTTAAACAACCAGCTCTGGGGACACTGTGAAGAAGGAGTGGCAGCTTTCCAGAACACCTTTAACCTCACAGGTTACTCAAGAAAGAGGAATCAATAAGATGACGTGGCAAGCTCCTGGAGAAAGGCGCGCCGAGGCGACCCGGCCTGGCTGTGGCATCTTTGTCGAGTCACCTTTTTAAAACAAATGTGGTGCATGTAGCAGGGACGAGGGGTTCAGCGTTTCAACACAACACCCAGAAACAACGGTCTGACACCCACAGACACCAACACCTGCAGCGGAGGCGGGGACGGGCTTCACCGGCCTCGGTTTACAGAGCGCGAGCCTGGCCCGGAGGTGACTAAGGAGCCCGGTCAAGGCACAAGGAGAGGCATGGGCGCACCCAAAGGCCCACGCCCCCCACCAGCCTCTCAGCCGACCCGTGGGCCCCTGACGCACCCCATGGACGGGAGCGTCCGGTCACTCACCGAGATGACGGTCATCACGATGTTGACCACGCCGGCCCCCACGGTCACGTACTGGGAGTGAGCGGCCTCCACACCGGCCGCCGTGTAGATGAGGTCTGCGTAGTAGTTGATCTGGAACAGGAGCGCAGGGGTGGGGGGAGAGCCCGGAGGACGCAGTGTTGTTGGTAGTTTGCTACCTCAGGCCGGGGCCTCTCCTCTCACTCTGCTCAAGGTCCCCCCAGGCATCGCCTCAGTCCCGCCCAGCCCGGAGGAGAGGGGCGCCCCCGCCCTTCCCAAAGCCACCGTGGTCCACACTGACAGCTCTTCTTAACCTCCGGGAGGCCCCAAAGACCTGACGCCCCCTCTTCCTGACCCGGCCAACGTGGGACCTTCTGGAGGCGGCCCCCACCCCCTTTGTGCAGATCTCTGCCCACCCCTCCGCTATTTGATCGACGCGGTTACAGATAGAGAACCATGTTCAGGACAGCGATGGCCCCAGCAGTCACGGCTGAGCCCCCTCACAGCTCTGACCCAAGCCCCTGCCCGCCCCCCACCCCTCCCAGGCTGAGACGGTTCCAGAAGCTCTCTAGCTCCTCCTGCTAGCTGCTCTCTCGTGGAGGGGGAGGGGGCTGGGGGAGGCAGTTTTTCTTGGGGGCTGGGAAGCAAAGGCGAGCTTCTGGAGTTAAGAGAAAAATAAGGTGGACACGTGGGGAGGCCCCTGAGGTTTCCTAAAACCAGCATTCCGGGGCCTCCCCGGTGGCGCAGTGGTTGAGCGCTGGGTTGCGAAGCTGCCCGCAGCCTCTGCAGCGCCGGTTCCATCCCCGGCTGCTCCCCGGCCCCCGGAGGAGGGTCCCACATGGCGCGCAGACCTCTCCTGCCGCCCGCTGCTCCCCTCAGCAGTGTGCTTTGGTCCTTCTGCCTGTTCTGATCCCCGCTCTGGCTCTGGTGAATTCTCTCACCCTCCCGCGCTTCTGACTGTACCCAGTGCTTGTATGAATAAATAAATAAATCTTTAAAAAAACAAAAAAACAAAAAACAAAAACGAAAAACCCAGCATTCCGCCCTAGTTTCTGGGCCGTCCCTGCCCCACAGAGCACCCCTGGCCTTCGGCGGCTGGCCTGCGCGCATGAATTAGGCTGCTCTGCACGAACTGCTGCCGGGTTCTGCACACGAGAGCATCCCAAGAGGCGGAGGGGCTGCCCCACAGCCCTGCCTGTGACTCTTAGTCTGAGTTTCTCCAGTCGCCGAGCAGCTCTTTTGTTCAGCGACTGTCCTCCCGCCCCTGGACGCAGAGCTCAGCCCTGGACGTGGCTCAGCTTGTGCCTTGTCCACTTGGCCGCCAAATGACCCATCTAGGGACGGGCTGGGCGCTCCTCGGGATTGCTTGGTGACATCCGTTGAGTTTGATGAAGTCAAGCGGCCTCAGGGGGCAGCGGAAGTGTGACCGCCCCCCCCAGAGGCTCAGCAGCAGCCCCCACACCGGGGAGCAGAGCCCCTGCCTCCCCCCACCCACCCCCGTCCCTGGCACACCGGCCGCCCCTCGGGCCCGTACCGCGTTGATCCCGGAGAGCTGCTGGCCAGCCATGAGGACGATGATGGAGACGAGCTGCCAGCGGAGGGGCCGGAAGGTGAGGAGGTTGAGCACAGACAGGCGGCCCTCGGCCTCCTCGGCCTGGCTCTCCAGGCGCATTTCTTCTATCTCGTCCTCCACGTCGGCCCGGCCTCTCAGTTTCCTCAGATCTGGGAGAGCAGATGGTCCCACCTCTGCTGCTGGCGGCAGCTCACCCAGCTCGGGGGCCGGGGGACAGCACCCCACCAAAACATTGGCCTGGGCTTCCCGAGGGCGCGGCGTTCACTGGCCCCCAGCAGGCGCTGGCACCGTGGTGGTGCCCCCAGCCACCACCACACGCACCCCGGCCGCGCGCTCTGCACTGTCGGCTGGGACACCGACCACAGCATTGCTGAGCCCTCAGAGCTGCACCTAGGTGGCAGCCCCCCCCCACCCACCACCTCCCCTTCCCTGCTGTGGGCATGTGGGGGGCGTCCCGGCAGGCGTGGGAGGCGCGGGCCGGTGGTGGGCGCAGCGTCCTGACAGCAGCCGTGTTCTGGTACCTCGCCGAGCCGTGTCCTCGTCTCGCCTCTGAATGAGGGTGTAGCGCGGGCTCTCGGGGAAGAAGGGCAGAGACAGGAGCTGCAGCAGCGCAGGGACGCCCGTGAGTGCCAGGAGCACCGGCCAGCCTGCGGGCGGACACCCGGAGCGTGGGGCCATCTGGCAGGGGAGTGCCAGGGCCCTGGGCACCTCTAGCCAGCCTTCCTGTGACCTGACTCTCCTCTGGCCAGGTCACCTGCCCGCGGTGTCCCAGTCCCAGGGAGTGCCAAGGACAGCAGGGACCTGGTTCTTGCCCCGCGGTGACTGCCAGGGCCCCCACGCAAAGGGAGGCTGATTCAGAGGCTCGGAGTTCACTTTGCGGGAAAGGCACGACTCTCCTCAGGACCAGCACCCACAGATGACTTAGGGTGTGAAACCTGGAGACGATGAAGCCGGGTCCCTAATTTTATGGCTGGAAATGGCATAATCGCTGCCTCACGAGGGGGTGCCGGCGGGGAGGGGGACGGGCCCAGCACCGTGGCTGTGTGAGCGCCTTCCCGAGCTTCGGGTTGAGGGGGCAGAGCTGAGAGTCAGCGATGACAAAGGCCCTGCACCCCCACCTGCAGCCCTGGCAGGGGACTTGGAGCAGTTATTTAACCTCTAAGCCTTGGTATTCTCGGCCATGCGTCAAGATGACAGTGGTGGTGGTGGTGATGGTGGTGGTGGTGATGGTGGTGGTGGTGATGGTGGTGGTGGTGATGGTGGTGGTGGTGATGGTGGTGATGCTGATGGTGATGAATATGATGATGGTGATGATGGTGACGATGGTGATGATGGTGACGACGGTGGTGGTATTAATGGTGCTGGTGATGGTGGTGTTGATGGTGTTGGTGATGGTGATGCGATGGTGATGGTGGAGGTGGTGGTGTGAATATGATGATGGTGATGATGAGGGTGGTGATGCTAAAATGTCCCACAGAGTGGTGAGGGCTGGAGGAGACATCGTGCCCCAGGCATCACTGGCCCTGGGCAGTGACAGGCCAGTGTGGCCTCCACTCATGTCCCCTCGTGGCCAGCGCTTGACATTCACCTGCACGGGGAAGCCCGGGCTGTGGAAGCTGCTCTTCCACTGAGCACCCGCGGGGTTCTGAGCCTGAGACGGTGTGGCCCAGGAAGACGGCGATCCACTCGCTAAATAATTTGCTTGGAACTGGGGAACTTGAAAATGGTTATGGAGAAAACCACACCAACCCCAGCGGGTTTTCGTGCCTGCAGTTCCCGCCGTCTGCGTCTCCCTCCTGGTCTTCTCCCTCCCAGGCCTCGGGGACGAGGCCCCCCACTCCGCTCCCCTACACCTACGGGCCTGCCCCGACCCCTCACTCTCAGCCACTGACCTTGCCCCTATTTCCAAGACAACAGCAGCATCCAGAAGAGTCTAGCGGGGCACAGGCGGCCAGCAGGCCGCGCGCCTGTCCACCCGCCGCCGTCCCCGCGCCCCTGGCGCTCCCACCCGGACGGTCGTGGCCACGCTCCAGGCCCCGCGGTCTTTCCCAGCTGATAGACCTCCGCTCCCCATGCTCCATCCCCTTCCAGCTGCCACCCAGCTGCTCTCCGTCTCGCAGAGCAAAACTCCACGGGCTGTCTACACAGCCTGTCTCCCTGTCGCCTGGTTCCCAAAGCACTGTCCCCACCGCTCACCTTGACCTTGTCAAGGTCACCAGCCACACGCTGCCTGAAGGTCACCTCTCAGCTTCCCCTGACTCGTCTGTCAGTACCATGGGCACAGCGGAGGGGGGGGGGTGTGGGGGGTGTGTGGTGGTGGAGCAGGACCCACGGCCACAGCGCCCTCCCCCCGCCCCTGCACCTCGTTTCCCTGCTTGGCTGCAGCTACCTGTGGCGTTTCCCAGGGCGGCCTGCAGGCTGAAGATCTGTGCCAGGAAGACGCCCACGATGACAAAAACCTCGGTCATTGTTCCCAGGGTGCCCCGGAGGTTCTTGGGAGCCAGCTCCCCCAGGTACATGGGGAGGGCGCTGTAGGAGATGCCTGGAGGGGGACGCAGCTGTCGGGGCAGAGCACGGGCAGTCCCCGCGCCCCAGCTCCAGGCTTTCTGCCCCCGTGGGGGAGGGGAGCGCGCCATCCCGCTGCCCGGTCTTACAAGGACCCCTCCAGAATCCTGGGGCCCCAGGAACACTGGTGGGGTGGTGAGACGCGCCCCCTTCCCAGTGGGGTAGCTGGAGCCCCTGCTACGGGGCGGAGAGTCCCTCGGTGGAGAGATTTAAACACACGCCCTCACTTGGCTTTTTTTCTGCAGCGCGGGTGCCTTGTGTGACCTTTTTCCTGGCTGAAGAAACCGCCACAGCTAAGAAGCCTCACCCCCCTGCTGCCCGAGGCCCCACCGCCTGTACCCCTTGGGCTTGCAGCCCCTCGTCCCGGCGGGGCCTCCCCGACGCACCTGCGCAGACGCCGAGCACCACGCGCGCGAAGATGATGAGCTCGAAGGCCTTGGCCACCTTGCTGACCCCCATCAGGACGGCAGGGATGATGGCGAAGACGTTGTTGACCAGCAGGGTCCCCTTTCTGCAAGGACAGCAGAGCCCGCGGGGCGGGGCTGAGATGGCAGGGCGCGGGACCCCCCCCAGTCACCTTAGGGGACCAGGATGTGCCTGGGGAGACGGAGGGCGAAGACAAAATGGGGAGGCCAGACCGATGGGCAGAGGCCCCAGGAAGGCAACTGGGAGTCAGCGGAGGGGGTGGCGAGGGGCCGGGCACAGTGGCGCTGCCTGAAGATGATCAAGGGGATCAAGGTCTGCCTCCCTGGGGTTTTGGGGGATGGGGGAGCTTCCTGTGGCCAGTGGCTGCAGCAGGAGGCAGGAGGTGACTGAGTGAGGCACCCTTGGGCCTGATGAACCCGAGGTCACTTCTGAGGCTGAAAGGCCGGAGCCTGTGAGGGGCGGCGTGGAGCACACGGTGGCGCCTGCTCCCCAGGCCCCAGCCCTGTCTGCCAGGCCAGGCTTGCCCTCGAGCTGACTTGGTTCGCGGCTCCCTGGCCCCTGCCCTCCCGTCGGCCTGGGTCTTGTTCTAGAGAGAACAGCAGAGGCTCAGGAGGGAAGAGCACCCAGCGGGGGGCTGGCGGCACCACACCTGGGGATGTCCCACCTCTGTGGCCGTGGGGAGCCTCGGGAGCTGGCTGATGCAGGGCAGCGGGGTCTGTTGGACAGGGCGGGACACGAGGCTAGGAGCCAGAGGGGGGCTCGCCACAGACACCCCTCCTGTGGGGCGGCGCTACGGTTCTACGAAAACAAGCTCTGCCAGGCGACGCCGCTGCTCACGGACGTGCATGCTGGCTTTCTGAGGCCACTTTTCTCTCCCTCCCTGGCTTCCCACCCCCGGAGCTGCCACCAGAGCCCAAACTCCGAGTCCAGGCTCAGCCAGCCATGATGCCTGCAGAGAACAAGTGGCCCCCACAGGTGTGTTCCCCCCACAGTCTGCTCCTCCCCCCCCCCCACACCTGCTCCTCCCACAGCCCCTCCTCAGCCTGAGGCCTTGTCAGTTTAGGGGAAGGGCTGGCTGTCCACTCTGCTGGGGTAAGGCTGGCTTCACCCCCAACAGTATTGCTGTCTGCAAAAAGATGAGACCATCCCTGAGGTCCCAAGTTCTTTGACTATGGGGTTCAGGCAAGGAAGCCGAGGCCAAGCCTGGGCTTCTAGAACAGTCTAGTCACTCTTGATCTAGCTGAGGACAGCTGTCTGAAATACAAAAGTCTGTGTTTTGGCATCATTACAATACAATGTGTGTCACCTCCATTCACGCACACAGCATATGGCAAATTCACTGTTGAAGAGTTCATGGACGCTGCTTTCATAAACAATCCTCAGTTGGCAATGTTTTCTTCTAGGCATGGATACCCAATTGCTCTGGTTCTTTGAAATTGCTGTATTTTCTTTAGAGGGCTTTCCACTCACCCCCACCAACTCCTGGCTGTGCACAGCAAGTGTAACTGTGAATCTGGGGTGGAGAGGGGGTCAGGCCTGATGGACCCGAGACCTCACTCAGGACCTGGGTGCTCACCCAGCTCCCTGGGGACCTTGCCCTGGTGTCTCGCTTATCTGGTGTCCTGTCTTTGCAGCACCTGGGCTTAGGCAACAAGATCAGTGCATCCGTGAGGCCAAGCAAAGTACAGAGAACTAACTTTCTTCCTTCTCAAGCAAGACACGGGACAGGGGTCCGTGACTCAGTCTGAACCCAAACCTCAGAAGGACAAGGCTGATGAGGCCACATGGGGAGAGGAAGCAGGCACTCCAGCTGGGGGTCACCTGACCACGAATCAAACCCAATCAATAAGCATTTATCACACACCGGCTGGCAGTGCTGACAGGGCACCTGTTAGCACTGTCAGGAACTTTGATCTCGAGGCTGCACCACCTTCACGGGGCAGATGGCAGAGGGGGTGCTCTTACTGTGCAACTGACAAGAGAAACCCTGGGACTTGCTTTTAGGTTGTGTTGTGTATGCTCAAGTGAGAACTAGATTTCAGGCCTCCTGGTCTTCAGGGTCACTCCTGAAACATCTCCCAGCCACACAGAGCTGCCGAGGGACAGTGTGATTTACCAAAGTGAATTATAAGAAAGAGCTGCACCTTCCTCTTTACCTGCCACATCTGTCAACCATCAGGCCGACGACCAATGACCCCAGCAAGCCGCCCAGCGGGAACATGGAAACGGTGCAGGACCACAGTATCAGCAGGTTGTTCTCGTCCATGAATGTGCCGTGTCGCTCGAAGTAGGTTTCGTTATAGAATGACTTCAAGACCTGGAAAACATGCATCGCCCAGAACATGGGGCCGCTCACCAGAGATGATGAGGCCATGTTCTCAGTTGCCTCTGTCACTGGATATTTCTGCCAGTGTCCCTAGGACACGATGGATTCTCTGCAGCTACCTGAGAACAAAAAAGTCTGCTGTGTGGAGTGAGATGAGGAACCAGACAGCAGAAAGCACTGGGAAAAAATTCACTGTTTAAAAATTCACTTTGCAGGGCTTTCCAAGAGGCAACACAGGAAATATTTTTACTAATTGTGTGACTCTGGACAAGTCATATTACCTCTATGAGTCCTGCTTTCCTCATCAATTATATTATAGGAATAATATATCTCCATTAGTGAACCTGTGCACGTCCAATGTGATGTACTGGTTGTGCATTACTTGACTGAGAGAAAAGATGCTCCGTCCATGGTAATAATCTTAGGTGTCAGGAGCAGCTACTGCAGCACCTCCTGTAAGCACCTGCTGGATAAAGTGCAGCCACAAACTGACAACTGAAAGTACAACAGAACTTACATACTCAAACGGATGAATGAACAAGCTTGACTCCCTCTCAGTTGAGTCCTAACATGCCCTCTTCATCTTCCTCCATTAAGTTTCATTTTTTGCTCCCCAGTGCAGCAAAGTTTCCACACACCCCTTGTCCCAACGTCCCTGGTAAGGATGGTGCTCCCGAGGGATACATGAGCCATTGTCTGTTCTCCAGAGGGAGGCATCCAGGGAACAGGGGAAAATGGGTTGGGGAGCTTCTGAAGCAAGATGGCAGCCTCCATGAAGCAAGATGGCGGCCCCCATGAAGCAAGATGGCGGCTTCCATGATGGCAACCTTCATGAAGCAAAATGGCGGCTTCGGAGCAGTAAGATGGCAGTCGCCTCCTACCCACCTGCACCCACCTTGTGTGGTGTGTTGACCACTGCGATGTTGTAGCCGTACTGGAAGGCCGAGCCAAAGGCTGCGCTCAGTGTCGCCAGCACCAGCGTGGGCTGGAAGCCCTGTGGGCGATGAAGTCTATGGTCAGGGTCAATGGGAGGTGGTCACAGGGACCTCTGGAAATGGAGTGGACCCCGGGCAGGAAGGGGGGGGCAGAGGAGCCCAGTCCATGCTCGGGAAGGAGGAGGAGGAGGGGCAAGGTGGCTGGGTTGCAGGGTGAGTGGCATCTTATGCTGTTCTTGGCCCACATTCCTTCTTCCCTTGAGCATTCCCGAGTGCTGGCCCCGTATGGAGGAGGAGGGCTCCGCAGAGCAAAGGCTCAGCATCATGCTGCTGTGTGATGCTGACATTTTGGGGTGGGGTGGGGTGAGGGCAGTGCGGGCAGGGGTCCGGAGGAACCACACACACACACACACACACACACACACACACACACACACACAACAAGAGGTAAATAGGAGAATTCCAAATACGGTAGTACTGCTGATGACAGTCACTCAGGGTAATGGGTAGATGCCAGTGGGCGAGGAGGCGCGTGGCCAGCAAAGCCTCTCAGAGCAGGCGCCTCTGAGCTGAGAACTGACGGATGGGCGGTAGCATCCTGTGAGCACCGGGGAAAGACCGTTCCAGACAGGGGGAGCCGCAGAGGCCCTGGAGGACACAGCGGTCGGTCTTTCACTCCAGGACAGGGACAGGGCTCAGGAAAGCCACAGCCATTGTGTTGCCGTGGCCACCCCAACCCCCAGGGCAGCTCAGGAGGGCCAAAGTCTGGGGGCAGGGGGGCAGCAATGGGGTGGGGCCCGCAGACTGAGTTGGTGCCACAGCCCCTCTCCTCTCCTGCTAACTGCCCTCTCCTTCCCCATCCGCTGCTGAGGCCCCAGCCCCGGGCCCCAACATGCAGGGCCAGGCAGGCAGAGAAGGGCAGGGGGACAGGACGGGGCCAGGCGGGAGGGGGCATCTCTGACCCCATCCAGTCTCCCATAGTCCACACGCATTAGAGCTGTGCTCGGCTCCTGACCCCGGGCCTGACCTGCGATGTGGGGGGAGGCCCCCCGCAGAAAGCCAGGGCAGTGCTAACCTCTCCTTGCGGGGAGCACTTCAGGAGCCTGCTCCTGCCTCCACAGGCCCCTCCCGGGTGGGACAGGGACAGGGGTGGTTTCCTGGGTCTGGCACTTACCCCCTCCCTGGGTGGGGTGGGCGGGAAAGCCCCCAGCTCATGTTTCTCCATCCTGTTCTGCTGAGAAACAGGTGCTGTCTCCCTAGGGACCCGAGTCCTGCTCTGGGCGGCTGCTCCGGGGCCAGCCACCTGCCTCCCCAGCCCCACGGCTTTATGACCCTTGTGGCCTCTGGACCCTGCTCACTGTCCCTACCAGCACGTTTTCCTTGGACGCAGCGATAAGATAAGAGTCACACACGGGGTGAACTTCATCTCTGCCTCTGCTAAGCCCGGCCAGAAGCTCCCTGATCTCCCCAAGGAGGGGGCGCGGGGGCTGGCTCGGCCCTGGATAGGAGGAGTTTCAGAAACCAAGTCACGCCTGGCTGACCAGCCCTCTGCTCCGGCGCGGTCTCTCCCTGTGCTTCCTCCTCTGGACCCAGACGGGCGATCCTGCAGGCGGGGAGCCAGCTCACCGCGCTGAAAGGAATCCTGTCTGCCCTCTAGCCGGGCTTAGCCTCTACCAGGGCCAAAAGGAGAGAAAGACTGAAGATCACGATGGCAAATTAGCTGATGGGGACTCCGGGCTCAAAGAAGAATCACGACGACGAGGACCGTGGGGACAGGCGTGGACTTCGAGTGGCCCATGCAGAGAGGCTGGTGTGAGTGGCCACCGTGGCCGCAGCATGATGACCCCCGCGGGGATAAGGGGGCGCCATGTCTCCTCTCTCCTGTCTGCTGCGCCCCTCCTTCCTTTTCAGCCCTCAGGAGCAAAGTCGTTAACTGTTGGGGACAGTTCCCCACCCTTCACCCCTGATCGCCTAGCCAGGGGCCAAGTAAGGACGGGCCCTGGGCCAGGGACAGTGTCCACGCGCCCTTGCAGCCTGTTCTGGGCAGTGGCCCGTGGGGGAATGTCTTTCCCGTCTCAGGATCAAAGTGTGCTCCTCGGCTCTGCTTAAGTGCAAGTGGCATGGACCGGCCAGGCAGGCCCCCTGCTTGCTGGGTCCGACCCCTTGGGCGAGGAGTCGGGTGGCCACCCACACAGCCCCCCGCAGCTGCAGGGTGGACCTGCTCGCCTCGGGCTGGGCACCGGGCAGGGCTGGCCTGGCGCCCCGCTCTGTCCTCTCACTGATGACACCTGAGCCTGGTCTGTTCTCAGCGACCTTGACTCGTGTGCTGGTCTCTCCCCTGGGTGCCCACCTGCCTCTTGACCTTGGCTGTGGCTTTTGACTGTGGCCAGCTGTCGACACCGAAGGCGGACATTTGTGTTTCTATGACAGTCTGTCCTAGTTTTGCTTCCCCGCTCACCCCCCCACGTGTGTCTCAAGAGTCTTCTGGCTTCTCGCTGCCGTGCCAGCGCCGTTCTGTCCAGGTAGGAGTCTGTACGGCTGCCCTGGCCGCCAAGAGGAACGTGAGTTCCCTGTGGCTTGTGACAAATCACCACGAAACTGAGTGTTCTCAAACAGCACATGTGTTACCTTCGTTTCTGTGGGCGCTGAGTCTGACACGGGTCCTGCGGGCTGGGGGTGTCAGTAGGGTGCAGGGTGACAGGCCCTCCTGGGACCGCCAGGGACGGTCGTTTGCAGCTTCTGGAGGTCTCCCGAAGTCTCCGTCTTCAAAGCCAGCAGCGTGGGAGTATTTCTCAGACCACCTCTTTCTGGTTCTCCTGTCCCCGTGGTTACATTGCTCCCACCTGAATAACCCAGAAACTCTCCCATCTTGGGGTGTGCTGATTAGTTCCATCTGCAATTTCAGTGCCCCCTTGTCATGGAACTTAACATAGTCACAGGTTCTGGGGGTTGAGGGGCACGTTTGGGGGCAGGGTGGTGGTGTTCTGCCTCGTGATCTTCCAGTTTGTTCCTGAAGACTCTTGAACGCTTGTCCAGCAGACCTCTCCGCTTTATTTATCAGCCACTGACTGTTCTCTTGGGAGCCCTGCCTGGCTGGCCACGGCCCTCAGCCTCCTCCTAACACCACCTCAGCTCCTCAGCTTCTCTCTCCCTCTTCCCTGAGTTGGTCACAACAACATCAAGCTGATGGCAATACCCAGCTCCTTCCTGCTGTCCCTGCTGCTTGAAACACTCCCCTCCCGGCCAGGTCACCTCCTTGAGGGGTCCTCCCAGGACCTCCCTCCTAAAGTAACCCCCACCCCTCACCTGGCACGGCTGACACTTGACCCTGAGTGTTCTCTGAAATGCCCTGACATACTGTATTTTTGACCATTAGATCTGCTTCCTGGCACATAGTAGGTTCTCAACAAATATTTGTTGAATGAAAACATGACGGCTTCCCTCTAAACACCTTGTGTGTCCCACAGGCTCCTCCTTTTCAACATAAAAAAATTTTACTCTTTTCTCCCCAAACTGGCCACCCAGCTTCCCCAACCCTCCTGGTGGGTCCATGTCAGAAACCGGTGGGCCACCTGCGGGGACCGAGTGTCCCTAAATCCTGCTGGCTTGGCAGGACCCCTCCCATTTCTTGCTGTCTGATCTCCTTACCCAAGTCCCACGGGTCCTCATTACTGCCGCCACCCAAACTCAGGGACCCTGGGGCTTGGGGTCGTGTTGAGGATGAAGTTCAGACTCAGTTTGACTCGTAGGGGCCGGAGGATCTAATCCCACCTTCCTGGCTTCACCTTCAGACCAGACCGCTTGGTGTTCCTTGAACACCTCCACATCCCTCTCTGCGTTGGGAATGTCTGTTCCTCTCTCTGCAGCAGGGCGGTCCCCCAGAAAGGGGAGGTTCCAGGCTCCCTGGCCCACCCAAGGGAGGATGTCGCTGAGCAGGGAGGAGAAGCTGGAGAGGACCGGGAGAAGGAAGGAAGGAGATGGAGGACAGGATTGCACAGGCGTGAGGAGCAGGAGCATGAGACAAGCTGCGCTGGCTTGTCTGCCCGCCCTGGTTCCGGGGACTCGGGGACAAGGAAGGAGATGGTTCAAACAGACGTGGCGAGAGCCCGTGAGGAGGCTGGCAGTGGCAGCCTTTATCTTGACTTGGGTTTTGATTTTGCTGCTTTCCTTCCAGACTTACTTGGCTGCTTCTGCCCCTTTTCTGTGGGTCACCAGAAGGTGTCAGGCTGGCAAGCTTTGGGCCTCAGCGTTCCTGTTTGGCTGTGTACTTACCCACAGGGGATGGGTAATTTGGGGTGTTTAACTGGAAACTAGTTCAACTATGTTCTTTCTCTTCTCTCTGTAGCCCACCAACTCTATTAAAGTTATTTTCTCTTAAACGTTGTACACACTAGAGTATGTTTTGTCTTGATGTGGCGGATGGCAGAACATATTTAGAATAGGCAGGTTTGGGGGGCCTGGGGGGCCCCTCACCCACAACAGCTCTCTTGCTGCAGCTGCCCACCCCCTGGAGAGTTCCTTTGGTTGTTCCTAATGCCACACCTCCCTTCTCTTGTGTTTTACTAACCGCCCAGGCATACGTCCCTATACCCTATAGATGGTTCTGTGGGCAGCCATCACTGCCACACCAGCTGAACATGAGTACATTCTAAGACCCCCAATTAACTCTGTCACCACAAGGGCTGTCCCACAGGGATCTTTCTAGACTCCTCCTCCTGGATTATCTGTAACCCCCACTGCCACAGTAAGATGAGGCCCTGCCACCCCCCTCCCTGCCCCCCCACCTCCTTGTTCCCTCCCAGTGCATATGCACAGGTCTCTTGCTGTTGTTGTTTTTTTCCCCAAAGATTTATTTATTTATGCACACAAGAACAGACCAGAGGTGAGGGGGGCGAGAGACAGAGTGGGGAACAGAGCAGGCAAGTTGACTGAAATCCACTGCTGAGGGGAGCAGCGGGGAGACAGGAGAGGTCTGCTGCGCCATGTGGGTCACTCCCTGGCTGGGGATCGAGCTCATGCTGCAGAGGCTGCGGATAGATTCTGCATCTTAACCCCTTGCACCACCAGGGAGGCCCCTGCTGTTGTTTTTTTAATCTATGGTTTATTTGTTCTTGAGATCAATGACCTCAAGAACTTAAAAATAAGTGAAAGTTCTTACTACATGCCAGGCATGGATCTAAACACTAAAAACGGATGAAAACACTGACTTCTCATAAGCAGGTGAGACTTTTATTAGAAAGAAGAAACCATGACACAGACAAGCCAAGTAATTTGCCCAAGTGCCACAATTAACTAAGTGGTGGAGGCCAGACTTCCCAGGGAGCAGACCTCCAGAGTCACAAACTCCACAGCCACCTGAACCACCCCTCCCCCTGAGCCCTTGTTGTGGGACCGCAGGTTGAATGGCTAGCAAGACCCCTTACCTTCTGGCATCCCAGCCTTCCTGCTCACTCCTCAGTGTTGAGGGCACATCTTTGGCCGTTTTCTGTGTCCCCTTCTGCTGCACAAGTTCAAGGATGGCTCTGTGGAACCAAGCTTAGCCGAGGTTTCGCCATTTTGTATATCCTCCACCTTGCTATGTTAGTCCTTGTCCAGCCGCATTCCGGAGATAGTTTCAGCAGTCACAACCCTCACTCCACTTGGTGACGAAAAAGCAGACCACCCCAGCGGCCTATGAGGGCAGTCCTGTCCATAAATGGGACAGCATCTCTAACCGTCCAATCAGTTTGAAACTAACCGCGTGCGCCAAAATGCCTTTGTAGTAGCCAGTGAGTAATTGCCAGCTTCTTTCAGAGTTCGCGCCACTTGCGACCCTATAAGATACCCCTGCTTCCTCTGTTCGGGGCTCTCGACCTCTGCCGTTGCATCGGTGCGTGTCGAGGGCCCGGACTCGAGCCCGTAATAAACTCCCTTTTGCATTTGCATCAGCTGTCTTTGGATTCTTGGAGGCTATGCTCGCCGAGTCTGCTGATCTTGGGCACAACAGCTCGATCACAATGTTACACTATGGACCTCATCCGGGCCCTCAGTGGTCTTGTGAGTCCATTGTCTGCAAAGTCCTCATTCTACCTTCACAACAGAAGCCCCCAAACCCATGCTGCCCTGCCTGGCCCCTCGCCTCTAGCCCCAGCCCCTCCGACATCCAGATTCCACACCTTGCCAGAGGCCTCTGGCAGGGCTTCCTCCACTTTCCCCTCCACCCTCCAGGTTTTCAACCTTTTTTGCACAAACCTTGCTTCACGCACACACCCCCTGCTCTCAGGAAAGACCCTGGGTCTGCTGTATGTGGGGGGCACCCCCTCCTTGTGCCTCCCCACCTCTCTGTGTCCCCCTGCAGTGTTTACTATGTATCTGAAGAAAGGCAGTGGCTTCCTCAATCTCAAATTCCAAAACCCACAGCTTTGTAACCTCCTCATCTCTCACTTCTCCCCCTCTTTTAGCAAATGTTTTCTGATAGGCCAGACCCTGTTCTGGGAGGAACAAGCCCAGACTTGCCCTGCCCTGAAGGGCTGACACACTGTGTGCAGGAGTGCCTCAACTTTCCTGCTCACGGAAGAAAGCACATCTTGCTGAAAAGTCATCAGATTTGTTTTATTGGGTATAGAGAAGCAGTTCCGCTGTTCTTTAACAATATAATTTAGGATTAGTGACCTCCAGCTCAGCTAGAGTCCCCGCAGGAGCCTGTTCCCCAGTTTGCTACCTTCATTGCTGTGGCGCTGCCCTCTCCCAAATGGGTATTTCTGGAGGAAGGTCCACCAGGAGGATGAATCCTGCTCTGAACAAGTGCCTGTGGTGCCAGAAGACCCAGGGATTGGAGAAGAGCTTGTTTCTCTGGTCAAATTTGATTCCTTCCATCTTACCACCTCAGTAACAATTTTGTTCTAGACCAGGAGTCATGTGGCTCCCCACAGAGGGGAGCTGTGGTGCTGGGGGTGGGTGGGTGGCAGGTCAGTCAGGAGAGGCAGGCAGCCTGGCTCTATGGTGACACAGAGCCCATCCCACAGACCGGGTTGGTCCCATGATCCATGCTGGCCCTGTCTTATTTCTGGAGAGTCACAGACATCTGTTAGAAAACAGCCAGGTGGGAGGCTCCACGCAGTCCGGCTTACCCAGCATCCCCTCACTAGTTCTGTTCCAAAGTAGCAGGTGGAAGTTCATTCAGCTCCTCCTTGTCTGGGTACATGTCTGGCACCTTATTCCTCTTGGTGAAGATCTGATTGATCTCCATGAATGTCTTGCCCTTGGTCTCAGGGATGATGAAGAAGGTGTAGATGGTGGTGAGGAGACAAACCACAGCAAAGATGATGAAGCTGTAGGATTTGAGGGCCTCCTGCAGAACAGGGAGTGGGTCGCTTCCTCGTATGGGCTCTTGCTTTACTGCTGGGGCATTTTATGAATTCAGGGCCCGGGGTGCACTTACTTGAATGAATGGGAAGACCAAGCCCACGATGAAGTTGGACAGCCAGTGCACGCTGCCCCCTACCACGTAGGCGGACGCCCGAGAGGACTGCAGGAAGATCTCCGTGGTGAGCAGTGCTGGGATGGGACCTGGGGAGGAGGAGGAGGAGCTGGGTTCCCTGCAGGCAGAGCGAGCCCACAAAAAACCCTGAGCCCTGGGTGGGAGCATTGTGTCTCCAAGACCCCTGGTAGTGTGCAGAAGCCGTGTGAGAGGGCCAGCGGCAAGGGTGTTCTAGAAGGGGTGCGCCCCATGGGGCTTCTGCACCAGTCATGGGCAGCATGTTGCTCCTGACAGGCTGCCTACCACCTCCCCCCACCCATTCTCCACCCAAACCCTGTGCAGGGGAGACAGGGAGAGGTCATTGGGGACAGCATTCAGTCCCCCCCGAGCCTCCCCGAGGAGCTCAGGCCAGAAGTTTCTAGAGCTGAGGCACAGGAGAGGGGCTCTGGGGTCCATACTAGGGCCAAGGGCATGTCCCACGACGTAGGAGAAGACGCAGGCAATGCTGAGGTAAGGCATCCAGGATACTGTGTCCTGTGGGGGAGACCAGAGCGGGTCACGCCTGGCGAGCAGAGCACCTGGGGCGGGGAACAGCCAGAGGGCCAGTCGCTCGGCCTGGCTCAGGGGAGGGTGGACTCTGGCTCTGCCAGCTGGATGTCATGGAGGAAACCAGCTGGGCATGGGGAGGGCTATGCGGGTGGGCTGTGGGCAGTGGCCCCGGCATCTGACTCATGGTATTTGCTGCAAATAGCATCGTTCCGGTCTCTTCTCCTTGTCCTGCAGCTGAGGGTGCAGGGTGACCCTCCCTTGCCTGTGGGCCCCAGGCCCTCCTCACCTGCAGGGCCAGGGCCACGGTCAGCACACAGCAGGCGGCGAAGCAGATGAAGAAGCCCAGAAGGAGCAGAAACCTCCGCCCCAAGTACTCCACCACGAACACCTGGGGACAGGCAAGGGGGAGCAGGCAGGTTCAGGAGCCCCCAGGCCAGAGTGGGGGACCTGTCCCATGTGCCCCCTTTCAAAGGACAGCCGTGAAGACACCCTGCGTGTGTGCCCCCTCAAATGTGCCTTGTGGGGCACCACCCCACCCAGGGGCAAATGTCAGATGTCAGAGAATGCCCCCTCACACATGAAGCTTCTGCAGTGGAGGGGGTCTCCCTCTTGGGGGGCCCTAATGGCCTGTCCCCCACAAGAGACAGGCTGCTGCCTGAGGAGAGCCCAGAGGCTAGGGGTGAGGGGCACACTCCCAGCTCCTTCCCGGCCTGGCCTCCCCATGGTCAGGGTGCCCTCTGTCCTGCGGCCGAGGGCCTGGGCTCGTGGGACACTCACGGCGCAGATGGTGATCAGCACATTGACCGTCCCCGTGCTGACCGTCACGTACTGGATGTGGTCGGTTTCCACCCCTGCGCTCCTGAAGACCTGGTCTGTGTAGTAGAAGATCTGGAAGGCAAGCCAGAGGCTGGAGGCACAGCCAGGCCACGGCCGGAGCCTCGGGCACCCCCACGCCAGGACACCCCTGCCGGTCCGGCCCCCGCCCCATACCGCGTTCACGCCCGACAGCTGCTGGCCGGCCATGAGGACGATGATGGACACGACCTGCCAGCGCAGGGACCGGGTCTGGAACAGCTTCAGTACGGAGATGAAACCCGCGGCCTTCTCGGCCTCGTCCTCCTCCCGAATCTCCTGAATCTCATCCTCCACGTCATCCCAGCCTCGCAGCTCCCTCAGAGCTGCAGGAGGGAGCAGGGGCGTCTGCGGGGGGCTGGCCACGCTGCCAAGGACAGGGACCTGCAAGCGCTGTCCCCCCTGGAGGTGGGAACGTAAGCCTTACCTTTCCTGGCAGCTTTTTCATCTTTCTTCTGAATCAGCAGGTACCTGGGGCTCTCGGGGGAGAAGGGCAGCAGAAGGAGCTGGACCCCCGCCGGCACCCCAGTCAGCCCCAGGAGGATGGGCCAGCCTGCAAGGAAACCAGTGTCTCATGCCGGCTCCGTGGCCTCCAGCGGACAGGCTGCCGTGTCCTCAGAGCCTCCACTCTGGCCCCCGTTCCAGGCCCAGCTGACCCTGAAGCCAGTCAGTTTCCCTGCGTTGTCCACAGCGGGCGGGGACTGCCTCCCTCCTGGCCACGGCTGTGCGAACTCTGGCCCCCACCCCGCCCCCTACACTGGAACTCTTCTCACAGAGACCCCCTGAATTGCCACACACACTCCTCACTCTCCAGCCTGCCCGCTGTGACTGCACCTCTATGCCTCAGAACCCACGTCTGTAAAGGGGTGCAGCAGCAGTCTGCTCGCCGGGGCTGTTTGGGGGCTCATGTGGCTATTGCAGACCTGGTGCCTGGCCGGGGTGAGCATGAGCGTGGTCTGAGCAGTGATGATTCCCACTCGGAGGTTCGAGACGCAAGACCAGGAAAGGGAAGGTCACGCAAAAACAGTGAGGGAGTTACTGCGCACCTACTACATGCCAGGGCCCTTCTCTCTGGGGGAGGTGGTGCAGCGCCAGAGCCAGGTCATGGATGGTGTGGGCCTGCAACACCCCACCTCCCCTAGGCCCAGGGGAGAGCCACTTTCCTGCCCGGTGGAAAAGCATCACCCCAGGGCAGGGCAGCAGTGCCGCTGGAGGCTCAAGAGACGCCTGGGGCACAGAGTGTGGCTGCCTGGGGGCCTCGCTGCCATGCCCCAGGCCCTCTGCCAACAGCCCCCAGCAGGCAAGAGAAGGTAGGACAACACAATTCCGGCCCAGCGGAAGCTTCCATGCCTGGGAGGGACTAGAAACCTCAGCCAGTCCACCACCAGCGCTGGGCCCGGGCCTGATGCACAGATGCCAGCATGGTGGGGACAGGGCAGTGTGGGGTTGTGTGTGTTGGGGGGGGGGTTGGCGCAAGGTCTGTGGCCCATCGGAGCAGAAGACCAGCTCATAGAAACACCCAGATGGAGAGATGGATGGGTGGGGGTCAGGGGGTGGAGGATCCTAAGCTCACCAGTTTCGTGTGCGAGGAGCGTCCGAAGACCAAAGACCTGGGCCACCAGGATGCCAATGGTAATGAAGAACTGGGGTACCACCCCGAGGGCCCCCCTCAGGTTCTTGGGAGCCAGCTCCCCTAAGTACATGGGGGCAACATTGGAAGACAAACCTGGGAGGCGGGTTGAAATAGAAACATGGTCAGGAAATAGTCTGGCAGGGACAGCCTTTACCTCAAACACCTGCATTCCTACTGAGAAGTTGCCATAGCTAGTTGCCACCCAGGGGCAGGCTGCCCAGCATGGGGGGCTGGTTTATGAGGTGAGAGACCCCAGGGGAGATTGACCCTCCTCAGCAGGAGGGCACTGAAGGAATTAGTGAAACAGAACCCATGAGAGCCCTCTGCAAACTTTAAATTCCCCTACAAAGGTGAGAGGTTGCTGTTATTAACTCCTTTCTGATAGAGGGGTTCATATGCTCAGATATTTCTCAAGCACTTTCTGACCATGATCCAGAGTGGAAAAAAGAAAGAAACCTGTTTTCACTGAAGCCCTGGTTCTCATGTACGGATGCGTGAGGCCAAAGTCAAAGGCCGTTCTTACCTTTACCACACATGACGAAATGAACCCGAATTGCAGAAAAGACAATGCTGCTCACTAAAGAGACCCGTCCCCCACCCCCGCACCGGTCCTGACTTGCAGTTTCAAAACTCCCAAGATAAAGGATCAGGTGGGAAGGGACCTTCTGGATCTGGGATATTTGCTTTTCAGTCTCTGGAAGAACAGCTTTCACTGCAGGAAACACCAGGTGACCATACTCATGCCGTCCACCCGCGAGACGGGGTGGCAGGGGCACATGGGGGAGGTGCTGGGGAGTGAGCTTTTGGGAGCTGAGGGTCAGGAGCAGCTCAATCCCAGGGGCCTCCCACCTCGATGATCCTGATCACGGCAGGCCGCCTAGGGCCAACGCTGTTTACCTGCACATATTCCCACCAAAAACCTGGCCACAATTATCATCTCGAACGACTTGGCGGTTTCACTGCATCCCATCAGGATGGAGGAGACAATGGAAAAGATGTTGTTTAACAGCAAGGTCCCTTTCCTGCAGAGGGCAAATGCCAGTGTGAGAAGGAGTCGCCCATTGTCAGACAGATGGTCACTGAGAGGCTCCCCATGGCAGCCACCACTCTGCTGTGAGGTTTAAAACTCCCCATGACCCACGGCTGATGAGGTCAAGGGCACAGGCAGGCTGGGGATGGTCTCTGTGAGCCCCTGTGGGGCAGCTGCTGGGAGGGAGGAGGAGAGGAAGGATTAGGGTCAAAATAAGGGGGTGCAATTGTACGGGGAATATAACCCAAATGAAAATGCATACATTGTGCAAAAACGGAAAATGATATAAGAATTATATAAAATAAAATATATTAGACATAAAAAACCTAAAAAAAAAAGTCAATAGATTTTGATACCTACCAACCTTAGCAACCTTTTGATAGCCACCAATCTGAGCAAACTGTAAGTAGAGGGAACTGATGTAAGCTGATCAAGGGTCTCTTTTAATAATCATAACAAACAGGGCCTCCCTGGTGGTGCAGGGGTTAAAGACAGCACTATCAAGCTATCGCCAACCACTGTGGCACCAGTTCGATCCCCTGCCAGGGAGCTGATCCACATGGCGCAGCAGACCTCTCCTGTCTCACCTGCTGCTCCCTCAGCAATGTATTTCAGTAGATCTTCTTGTTCTGTGCCCCACTCTGTCTCTGGTGAATCCTCTCAACCCCCCTGCCCCCCGCATCTCTGGCCTGCACCCCAGCTCTTATATGCATAAATAAATAAATCTTAAAAAAAAAAAAAAGAAAAGAGCGAACTGGGGCTTGGTTTGAGTAAGAAAAATACTGTTAAGAGAGCAATGAGCGTGGGAGTTAGCCTGATCTCTGAATCCACCTGCTACTTCCAGATCCACCCAAGAGCCTATAGACTGGTTACCCCCATTTCTAGCCCTAAGCCCTTACCTAGACCCCAAATATTTTGTCAACCTCTGGTTCCCTTACAGCCACATTAGAAAACACAAGTCTCGGGCCTCCCCGCTGGCACAGCGATTGAGCGCTGGGTTGCGAAGCTGCCCGCAGCCTCTGCAGCGCCGGTTTGATCACCGGCCACTGGGTGAGGGTCCCACATGGCACGTAGACCTCTCCTGCCGCCCGCTGCTCCCCTCAGCAGTGTACTTCGGTCCCTCTGCCTGCTCTGCTCCCCGCTCTGGCTCTGGTGAATTCTCTCACCCTCCCGTGCTTCTGACTGTACCCAGTGCTTGTATAAATAAATAAATTAATTTAAAAAATACTTTAAAAAACCCCAAAAAACCGTAAGTCTCCATGGTGGATATTGCCTCGTCTTGCAATAAAAGTTTCAGCGTTAGGCAAAGGTTTAAAACTGATGGGGTCTATGAGGTTCGGGAATTGAAAATTCACCTTCTCTTACCTGCCAAGATTATTCACCATGGGGCCCACCAAGAAGGATCCCACAAGGCCTCCGAAGGGAAACATGGACACAGACACAGACCACAGCAAAGTCAAGGAAAATTCACTCAGGTAGTCACTGGTTCTATCGTAGAAGGTTTCGTTATAAAACTCCTTCATGATCTGGAGAGGAAGCGAGACAGGACCCCAAAATAATTTAACCTGATTTTTCAGAATGAACAAAGTGACTTGCTGGACCACCCAGTGGACACACAGGTGGCAGCATGATTAAGTGGGGGAGAGGGAATGGGGACAAGCTGTCATCACCAGCAAATGGCAGAGGGCAGCCGTGGAGCGGCTGTGAGGCCACTGAGAGCGCGCTGCCAGGGCCACCCCCACCCCTCGCTCCAGGAAGGACTGATCCAGCCCTCCAACCCGCTGGAAGGTCCCTGCCCCTTGGTCTCCCCCTCTGACAGCAATGAAGAGCAGAGCCCCCTCCTGGAGGGTAGCCCCCCCATTGCCCACGGGCCTGACTTTCTAATAAGTTGAGCCCTAGGGACCTGGTTCCTCCTCATGGGCCTACAGGGGAGCAAAAAATTTGACACCCCCGAATCTGTCCTTGGCAAAAGGTTGATGTCATGGGAGGGGACTCTGAAGGCTGTGTGGAGACTGCTTTTGAAAAAGGTATTTACAAGCAAAGCTCTCTCCCAGGAAGACCTGTTCTTATCTCTCTCCAGTGGAGAAGGCAGAGCTGAAATCTGCATGTCTGTCTACTGTGCCTTTTCCAGTAACTCCTCCACCCCTTCCTTCCTTCTCCCCAAAGTTCCCCATCTTGCTCAGCTATTGAGATGGTGTCTGAAGCCACTCAGTCATGCTGGGGTCTCCCATGGGTGGAAGAAGGCACACAGGTGATTATTTAAGCCGTTTGGCTTTTGTGTCATCGTCTGTCTGATGTTGATTACCTGTGGCCTAGGAGAGTGCAGAAGGCACAGGGGGGCTTCCTTTGCACCCCACAGGCTGTGCTGGGCATCCCTGGGGTGTTTCCCTTTCCCTTCCCTGGGGGACCCATGGTATGGCCCCACACTGACCTTGCCCGGAACAGGTTACCCCAAACCCACCACCTACTGGGGTGGGGGTCTATGTCCCGCTCACCCAGCGACCTACCTCAGAAGGGGAGTTGATGGAGGACACATTGTACCCATACTGGAAGGACGACCCAAAGGCAGCGATCAGTGTTGTCAGGGCAAGCACGCGGGTCAGCCTCTGCAGGGGGAGAGGTCAGGGGAGGTCAGGAGGCGGCCCTAGGGGCTGAACACTCTCAACTCTCTTCACAGTCTCAGAGAGCTGTGACCCCACAGCGTTTCAGCTGCCCCCATCCAGCTCCAGGCTCAACTCAGAGCTTCGGAACACCCTTCTCTGCAACTGTGCAACCCAAATGTCACCCAGGAGAGTGGGGAGTCACTCTTGGGGGGGAACCTTGGGGACAGAAGACACAGAGAGGCTCCTGACACCAGTGCAGCTGCATCTGATGTCCACATGCTCTGGGACATTCCTGCCACATGGCCACATTTGCCAACTGGAGCTAACGTGCTCCGGCACAAACCCCCTTAAAAGTCAACGAGAAACGATGTGAACAATTTTAATTATTTGAGGTCACCTGTAGCCCCTGGACTTGGCTGAAACAGGCAGAAGGCACAAAGAGAAACATTTAAATAGAGATTTCTGGGGACTCTAGAGCATTGTGACCATGTCCCTGCTAATGCTTGAGGAGACGGAGCACTCATTTTAGATAATCTTTTGTGGCAAGGGGACGTTCATTACTAATGAAAAGAGGGAGAAAGTACAGGTGGAGAGAGAATCCACCAGAACCCACAGATGTCATGTGGGGTTTGCCACTGTCACGGCTTAGCTTCATTTCTTCAGTTACTTTATCTTTGAAAGGAGGCGAACAGCATAACTGGAGCCCAGTGACACCCAAGGTCAGTGAGGCTGTGTGGGCCGCAGGGTGGGCTGCTGTCAGGGGGAGCTCCAAGCCCACCCCAAAGTGCCGTGTCCTGTGCCTTATGTTCTCACTTAAGGACTTACGTCCTCACTTTACGTCGTCATAGGGTCTTGGAAGCTGTGACTTCAAGCAAAATGATGTAACAGAACCATCTAGTCATAGATGAAGTGATATCACAAAAATAATTTCTTAGGGCAGATTTCTGACCAGGACAACATCCCCAAACTCCTAATTAAAGACCCCAGACACGTCTAACATTGAACAACCATTTGTCTTCATTCATTCATTTCAACCCTCCACCTGCTTATTCCAGTTTAGGGTTGAGGGGTGCGGCAGGGGTGGAGGCCTCACACTGCAGCTCAGGGTCAAGGTCAACCCCAGGCAGGATGCCCTTCTACCCAGGAGGGGGGGTGGTTCCTGGGCTGCTGCTTGAAACACCTGCGCTTGCCAAAGGTAGGCGGTGTACAGGTGTGCCCCCTCCACACGCCCCACCGGAGACACGGGGCAGGGCAGACCAGACACAGCTCTGGGCACTGCCCCTCCCACACACGCTGAGCTGAGTGCCACCCCGAGTGCTGAGCGCTGGGGATTCAGGGGGAACAAAACGAAGAATCCTCCTAGAACTCTTCTATTGCGGGATTGTGTGGACAGAGTGGAGAAGGGAAGGCAGGAGGGAAGAAGAGAGAGGGGTGGAAATAGCAAATACTGATGAAATGTTTCCCTCTTCTATGTCTTTCCCGAAATAATAATTAACCATAAATGCCGCAGGCTTCATTCAAGCTGCCAGGTGCACCTCCTGCCCTCTCCCTGTTTGACGGGCCCTAAGGTTTGAAGTCCTGAGCACACTCAGCAGGGGAGCTGGCTGGGGCCATGAGGCTCCTGCCCCTGCGTGGGGGAGAAGGGGGCCCGCCAGGCCGCATCCGCAGCCGGTTCCCAGACTGCTTTTATGGGATCGCAACAAAAACGATCAGCAAGACCTCAGCGCAGAACATGGCATGTGACCCCGAGTGCTTGCTCTCCACCTGAAACGTGAGCCAGGGGAACATTCCAGGGACCTGCCGGAATCAGGGATCATCCTTGGAAATGGCAAAGATGTTCTGGGTAGGTTTTCGCATAGAGGTGCAAACACCTTTGCTCGTTCAATAGTTATTTACTGACAGCTGATGACACCCAGTCTGGTGAGCTCCTTGGGAAGCCAGGTGAGGGATTTGGTCCTGGGCTGGAACAGAGCGCTAGCGAAGGGGAAGGGCCACAGAGGACACACAGCTTATTAAAATGACAAAAGACTCAGCAGTCTCCAGGGCCCAAAGGGGGCTGTCTCCTCAGAGGCCCAGGGGAGCCAGGACTCTGGGCCCTGCTTCTGGGAGAAACCAGACCACAACCCTCAGGCCCACACAGTAAATGGTGCCCTGGTTTTTTGTGATGCTGAGAACATTTTGCTGTTGCTGAGACACCCACCCTCAGGGGGCCCTTCTAGCTGGGGTGTGATCAAGGACGCAGGGAAGGAAGGCCCGCCCAAAGCCTGGCCCTCTGGAATTTGCCTACACGCCCCCATTCCACTGTCAGAGAGACGGGCTCCGTTAAGATTTTTCCTTGGCTGGAATCTCCAATCAAAGGAAACGTTGGAAAAGCTTATTTTACGAAGCATCACTCCCTCCGGTTCCATCCTGTTGTTTCAAGTGGCAAAAGTCCATCTTTTTATTATTCCCATTTTATAGGCGAGAAAATGGAGGCACAGACCAGTTGTCTGTGCCATAACTTGACCCAGTCCCGAGCAGGAACAGGAGGGGCAGGAACGAGTCCAGGTACCCCCACCTCCAAAACCGCTGGGAACCCCTGGGAACTGCTGAGCCACAGAGCACCTTTGGGCCTTGCCGAAGGCCTGGCAATCACACCCAGAACTGAATATTGACCATCTGCACAAAAATATGCCTCTCCCCACAGATGTAAGCAGATGCTGCAAACGCACGTGTCTTAAAAGTGTTAATAAATTCAAATGATCTTTCTGTCATTGTGTAATTTCCTCAAGCCCAGGACTCTAAAAATATAATCCAAATGATATGGGCAGTAATCAAAATCCAGAAAACTTTTGTCTCTAAAGAAAGGGAGACTCATCATCTAAAAGGTAGAAAAACCGTGAATTTAAATGAGATGGAGGGGCATATTTCCAGGCCCAACTTCTACTCATGTCAAGCAGCGATGCTACTTGATGAGCAGGTTCAATAAAATGCTCTGAGGCCAGAATCAGTTCCCCAAACACTGCAGCTTGGGTAAGGATTTTGATGCTGCTTTCAGAATCCCCTCGCCTTAAGGCCTCAGGGTTAAGGTGGTTGGGTGTCTTTGCAGTCTCTTTAATCTGATTACAGGTACAGGCTGTCCTGTTGGAATGAGTGCCGAAGATTCTCTAAACCTGGACATACCCAAATCTCTGCTCCAGTTCCTGCAAACATCTGGGGGCTGGGGAAGGGGTGGTTGCCCCCAAAGGGTCCTCCCCACACAGGGCTTGCCAGAACGCCTCCCAGCCAGGCCTCCCAGCCAGGCCAGCAGCGGCTCTCCATGTCCCTTCCCTGGGGGCACACTTACCCCTTTCTTCTCAGTCTGCTTCATCTTTGCTCTGAAGGGCAGTGTGTGGCTTGTCTCCTTCTAACCAAAATAACAGATGCACTGAGTGCAGAGAAGACATTCCGGCTGCACTTTGGCCACGCCGAGGAGCAGCCAATAGCATTTTTATAACCCGTCTAAGGCGGAAGAACCTTAGACCTGGCGCTTCATCTTCCTTTCACTTCTTGAAATGAAATGTCTGGGATTTAGTTCAGCAAGTGGGCACCCCCAGAACTGCAGACACAGCCCTTCCTGACTGGGACCATCTGCAAGATTTCCTCTGCAAAAGCCTCCACCAGTCAGGCTCACCGAGTGACAGAGGTTATTTCTGTCAGAAGCACGCGGAAAGCAAGAGCTGCCACCGACCAGACACAGCACCGGGGCACTTGGGGGCCAGAGACAGGGACCCCAGAGACTTCTCAGAAGCGGTTTCTGCTAGGAAGCCTGTTCTAATAGAGTCAGCTTTAGCCCAAACAACCACACTACACTGTCTTGGAGAGCTTCTGGAAAGGTTATTTTCAGTGTTATCATCATTCTTGCAAAGGCAGAGAATACTCTAAAGCCTTCTATCAGCAGGGCAGAGAAAGTGAGTGACGCTGCTGGGCTGGGTCCTGCAGGCACGGCCAGGCCACTGCCAGCCCCTTGTGCTGGGCACACCAGTTAAGAGCAACATGTAGGGTCCAGGCCCACCAGGCCTTCATCCTCACAGGACATAGTCCTGGTTTGAGTTGCTCTGGCACAAATCTGGTTAATTAACTCATTCATTCCACTCATGAGCCACCTTCAGGTAGACAGCAGCTGGGCGTCCTGAGTGGAGGGCACTGACTGGGCATCGGCGGCAAACTCAGGAATTGTAGCCAGGCTCCTCTGTGTGGGAGACCAAGGAGCTGACGGTGTAATAGGCTCTGTGTGGGGTGGAGCATGGTGCGTGTGTGTAGTATGCGTTATGTGAGATTATGTATGTGTTGGGGGTGAATGTGGTATGTGTATGGCCTTGTGTGATGTTTGTGTGGTGCATGTGGTGTATGTGAACAGTACTGTGATGTGTGTGGCGTGTGGCACAGGTGATGTGTGTGGTATGGATGTGTATGGCATGTGATGCATGTGGAACAGGTGTGGTATATATGATGCGTGTGTTGTGTGGCACGTGTGATGTGTGTGGTATGTATGTGCTGTGTGTGTGTGTTGTGTGTGGTATGTTGGGGGTTGCCGAGGCCCCTTCACAAGGCAGGACTGACCATTTCCTTTCACCAGCTTCACTTACTATCCTTTCTGCATCACAGCTCTGACACCACGATTTCTAGTGAGGGTTTGGCCAGGCCAGTTCCCCGATTATTTCAAAGGGTTTTGAACAATTCTCCAGAGAAAACGCTCTTCAGTTGGGGGTGAGGGGGGCGGGGTCGCCTACCGGGGGGTACAGGTCGTGCGTGTGCTCAAAAAGAAATGGCGGCGGCTCTCAGGCACCAGCCAGGGTTAGGCGAGAGGGAAAGAGCCGGCTCCGGCCCGGCCACCCCCGCGCTCCCCGGGCGGCTCCGCAGCCGAGAGCTGGACACGCGGATGATGGCGGCTGAGGACGCGACCTCCGCCAGCCGGGGGCAGCGAGGGCGCCTGAGGGCCGGGGCGGCAGGCTCTGAGGGGACTGTTTGAGGAGGCGCGGGGCGCGGTACCTGCTCCTGCGGGTCTCGGGATGACGCGCGCAAAGCCCGGGCACCACCAACGCCTCGGCGTGCAGGGCGGAAGCGCGAGCGGGAGAGGGCGAGGCGGGAGGCCGCCATGACGCCCGCCGGGCCGCTCCTCGGTGGGCTGCGGGGCGGCGCCCAGGGCCAGGGAGCGCGGGCGCTGTAGTGCCTCGGCCACCGCAGCCCCGGCCCCGCTTAGCCCAAGATCCCCGCCCCGCTGCGGGCTTGAGGGGCCTCCAGCCCGGGCTTGGATGCCATTGGGTCTGGCGAGGCCAGGAGGCCCTGAGGACACCTGGGGAGGCCCTGGGGACACCTGGGGGAGGCCCTGGGGACACCTGGGGAGGCCCTGGGGACACCTGGGGGAGGCCCTGGGGACACCTGGGGAGGCCCTGGGGACACCTGGGGAGGCCCTGGGGACACCTGGGGAGGCCCTGGGGACACCTGGGGGAGGCCCTGGGGACACCTGGGGGAGGCCCTGGGGACACCTGGGGAGGCCCTGAGGACACCTGGGGAGGCCCTGGGGACACCTGGGGAGGCCCTGGGGACACCTGGGAAGGCCCTGGGGACACCTGGGGGAGGCCCTGGGGACACCTGGGGCCTCCAGAGGAGCCTGCAGTGTCGGAAATGAGCCCGCGTGCCTGAGACTGTCCCTGGCCAGGCCCTCTGTGTCCCCTGCCAGGTCTTCCCTGGCCCAGCTTGACACCAGCACCGCTGATGCGCTCACCTCCAGCTGCCATGGGGCCTGTGGGTGGGGGCGGGGTGGGGCTCCTGGGGGTCTGGGGCCTCTGCTGGTGGGGACTGTCCCTGCCCGGGGCCTTCCAGGCCCCTGTCTCAGGCCGATCTGAGGTGTGTGGCCTGGGATCACTCACTCGAGTTGTCTTCCGTTCTTCTCCCTTAACATCCGTGTTTATTAGCCACCGGATCTGAAAACGGGGTTTGGTCTCAGATGCCTGTTGGCGGCCTCACCCTCTGCACCCTGCCCTTGTCTCTGTCCTGTATGATCTAGGAGGGGAACCTGCCAATTGGGGCCTATTTTCACCTTGGGTTTAACGTGGCAATAATAAATAATACTGATTAACCCGAGAGCTTTTTGTCTTGGTCGCAGATGGCAGGCTGAGGCTGCCCCCTGCAGGCAAGGCGCAAGTCAGAAACCACCTTGTGTTTTGAAACTAGGTCACCTGAAAGCCAAAGAAGGACTTTTAAGGTAAGCCAGTGGTAGGGCCACACCCCGGACTGGCAGGGACTTCCTGACTTTCCCCTCCCCAACCCTTACAGTTTGATTCATCACAGGGAAATTTTATTAGGATTTTGCCATTGAGGGAGAGAATGACCCCTCGCAGTTTTCTTCTCTAACTTCTCATGATGGGTGAAGTAACAGAGGATATGGGTCCAGATCTCAATTCCCATATAGTTATTAACAGAAAATGCAAATATATTAGCTCACAAGTTTGGAAGACTTGTCAGATGATTTTAATCCTAGCCTATATTTACTGAGCCTACTACAGAACCAGAGGGCAGACATAATAGGGTGCAAAAGCAAAAAGGGCCTTGGCCTCATGTGACTTAGACTCTGGTTGGGGAAACAGGATTTCGTCAAATAAGCACATTGATGAATTTATAACCATAAAGGGGCTCTAAAGGTGGTGCAGGTAGTTACTGGTCAGTGAAGTCTTCCTAAAAATGTGAACTCGAGCTGTGATGGGAAGGGAGGATGAATAGAGCTTACACAGGCAAAGGGAGGGTGGTGGTTGAGAGAGCCACCCAGACATGGGTGGGATGTGCAAAGACCCTGTGGTAGGCAGGAGCATAGTGTCCTCAAGTAACTGCAAGATTGGTATGGCTGAAGGGCACAAAGCAGAGTGCAAGGGGGAAGGAGAAGGCGCTTGGAGAGGTGGGCACTGCTGGCCGTGGTAAGTCTGGAGTATTGGTCTAGGAGCAGATAGGAGGTGTCAAGAGTTTCGGAGAGTGATTGGATTTGTGTTTTTGAAAGTTCACTCTGGTTTCTGAGAGGAGATCTGATGAGGGCGCAGTGGATTTGGGGAGGGGGAGAGGAGCAATGGTTCTTTGTCACACACCAGGTGAGAGATGATGGTGACTTGGCCCAGGAGTAGCGGTAGAAATTAGAGAAGTAATACTTCTGACAAATATTTGACATGTACAATTGACAAAATGTGAGCTATAGGATGAGGGGAGGGGGAAAGAAAGGGATTTCTGTTTTACTGTTATAATGAAACAGAAAATTAAAAAATGAGCTTTCTGAAAATGAAACTCTTCAGAATTATTTAGGAAATTTTAAGCAGGAGGTAAAATGCTGAATTAGCACCACAGAGCAGACTGAAAATACATATGGAAGAACCCCACATGACTTTTTAATCTGAACGCAAACAAAAACAAATGCAGCCCTAATAAAAACAGCAGCCTGGCTCAATCTCCACTAACATCTGCATCCAGAATAGTCCCCGGGCTATTCTGGGACCAGGAAATGACACCAAGACTCATTCACCGCTGGTCTCACCTCCATGAGGAATGTTCTGGAATTGCAGCGTTTTGCCATGGGCATCTATTGTACAAACTGTTGTGGCTCATCCAACCCACCCCAAATTAATTTGCTCGGTTCCTTTTTTATAGCAATAGAATTTGGGGTGGGACACCTCACTGGCCCCAATAAAGACTGCCTCCCTTTTGCCCTGGCGGTTGGTGTGGATATGTGACAGAGTTGCCTAATGCAGCGTCTGTAAAGGTGTCTGGGAACCTGGCCGTCTTCCTTGTCCCTGTCTCCATCCTGCTGCCTGGAATGCAGATGCCACCACCTTGGACCATGAGGTTGAGTCACGTGAGACGGAGCAACATGCAGGAAGGAGATGGGTCCTGACCTAAGGCGGTGCTGCGCCAGCCCCAGCCCACCCTTCTGGACATAACATGGCAAACATCCTCCATTCATTTTCTGATTCGTAGTTGAACTAAATTCTCACTGATAGGACAATTAAACAGCCTGTTAGGAGAGAAAATGGAAAGGGATCCGGTCCTTGAAGAAGCTCTAAGAACATTTTTGTATATGTATTTGCTTGTCTGAATTGACTAAGGCCTAAATCGGGTTAAATTTTTTGATGAAATGGCTCTCTGCTGCATGTGAACGGACTAAGGACCTGTGTTGTAAGGGAGAATGCCTGAGCCCCCCCAGGTTGCTGGGCTGCTGGATGCAGATGTTAGTGGAGATTGAGCCAGGCTGCTGTTTTTATTAGGGCTGCATTTGTTTTTGTTTGCGTTCAGATTAAAAAGTCGTGTGGGGTTCTTCCACGGCCTGATTTCCCCCTTAAGTCCTGTTTTTTCTATGTGGCTCAAAGTAGATTTGGGGGTTCCAGGGACCTGCCTGGGGCATTAGAACAGAATGTTGCATGTGCCTTGGGGCACAGTGAGGCTGCTAGGTGGGTGCGGTGTAATTCAGGTCGCTTGATTGGAGGGAGGGGCTGGAAAGGAGGGGACAGAGGGTCATCCACCCTGCAGCACTAGATAAGAAGTTCCAACAGGTCCTGGCACAGATCCAGCTATCCTATTGGGCCCTTGTTCTCTGTGTGGGGGGGTGCCCAGCAGGTTGACAGACCTCCCAACTCGGTGCCCATGTGGAATGACACCCCTCTAGGCCTGCCACCTGGCCATTCACCCAACTCTGCAGCGTGGGTGGGTGGGAGGGGGAAAATGTGCCTGCTCCAAGTTAATCTCCTTGCCCAGCAATCAATTCCATGCTCTGCCATCATTAAAGCCTCTGAGAGTATCACATGCCCCAACGCAGGCAGCTGCTGATCATGCGCTGGCACGCCTGGTGAGTGCGTCAGAGAAATCTCAGTTCCTGTGTTTTCCCACCAAGAACAGAATTCAACCTCACCTGTCAAAGTGCATGTGCACAGAAGGGTGTGTTCCTGGGGGACTCACGGGTGGGGAGTGTGAACACCAGTGTCTCAAGCTCCTTAGCAACACAGATGGCTTCTGTTGCTTGCATGTTACCCTCAGCAGACAATCTTTAATTAAATCCTTATTTTTTTTAAATTATGGTAAAAAATATAACAAACTTTGAATTTAATGAACCATTTTAAAACATACATTTCAGTCATGCTAAGTACACTCACATTGTTGTGCAAAAGATTTCCAGAATTTTCGCATCTCGCAAAACGAAAGCTCTGTAACCACCTTTAAAAGACAAAACTCAAAAACTTCGAGATCTAAGGGATTTATAAATGACACAGGAGTCAGGCAGCAGCCTATGTAGATACTGCAGAAGGTGTCACAAAATGGAGGTGTAACAGGGTGGTCCCCAGGAAAGGGGGAGGTTCCCTGCCCCACCCAAGGGAGGGTGGAGCTGAGCAGGAAGAGGAGAAGCTGCAGAAGAGACTGAGGAAGGAGCAGGATGGAGCCAGGAGACCTGGAGGAGGCGCATGGAGCCTAGAGACACGTGAAGAAACTGCGCTTGTCTTTTAGTCGTGGACTGGGTGACACAGATGTGGGTGAGACCCGTGGGGAGGTGACAATGGCAGTTTTTATCTTGATGTTGATTTTGCTCTTTTCCTTCCGGGCTTGTCCGGTTGTTTGTGACCCTTTTCTGTGGGTCCCCACTGGAAGATGCTTTAGACTTGTGGCAGGCTTTGGGGCCTTGCTCTGGGCCAATCCCATTTGGATGGACTTTTACCCACGAGGGGACGGGTAACTCTGGATGCTTCATTTAGAAACTAGACTCTTTGCCTTTCCTGTATTGTTTCCTAGTTTTATTAAAGTTCCTTCCCATTAAAGTCTCCTATGTTTTGTGTTGATGCGGCGGATGGCAGAACCCATGTAGAATAGGCAGGTTTGTGGGGTTTGGGCTGCCCCTCTCCCTGTCCTATAACAGAGGGACAAGGTTAATAGCCAAAGAAAGGATCATTTCAGAGAGTCTCTTCCCTCTGGGGTTGTTATTAACATGCAGATGACCTCGCTGGTGCTGAGGAAACACTAGGTTGAAGGTTTAGGGTGATACTTTTGGAAGAGTCTGACATTGCAGCAGGTGTTAAACCTGGATGAGGCTTTTTGTTTTTTTTCCCTATTTTTAATACTACCACACAGCTCCTCCGCCCCTCCCCGGTTCTGGCAACCACCATTCTCCTTTCTGTTTCTGTGAATTGATCGGCTTTACATATTCCTATAAGTGGAATCATACAGTATTTTCCTTGTTGTGAGTAACTAATTTCACTACGCATGACGGCCCCAGGTTTCATCCATGTTGTGTGTAAGGACGTGGAGGAACCAGAACACGTATACATTGTTGCTGGGAATGTAAATGGTCTGACTGTTGTGGAAAACAGCTTGGTGGATCTCAAAAAGCTAAACAGGGAATTACCCTATGACTCAACAATTCTAATCCTAGATATATACCCCAAAGAATGAAAAACAAGTATTCAAAATATACGTACACGTTTAATCAGTGTAGGGAAGGACATATTTTCCTTCTGCCCTTCTTAGGCTGTCTAATAATTAAAATGACAAGACAGATTAACAGGAGAAAAAAATTAAATTGGCTATGTGTGGGAAGTCCACAGAGAGAAGGTGCTTCCTGACTGTTGTGGAATGGGGTATATGTGGACAGTTCACAGGAAGAGCAAATGTTTGGTAACTGAGTGTTTCGTGGGACATGTGTAAACAGTGGGGCACAGAGAGGGGTTTTAACAGACTTAGCCAGGGTCCTCTCTGTCCACCACACTAGCTCATATTATACTGTAGTTTCCTATGGTGATAGCTCCCTTTCTGGAATAGGTCCCCTATCTACATTCTTTTAGGCATTTAAGTGGAAGATCAAAGGATCTTTATGAATCTTTTGGATCTTGATTATTTTTAGCTCAAAATATTCCACATGTCAAAGTGACATATTCTGGTGCTGGGGTCTCATGTGTTGCTGTGTGACCTATTTTGCTTTCCCACAATAGCAACACTATTCACAATAGCCAGAAGGTGGAAACAGGGCCTCCCCGGTGGCGCAGCGGTTGAGCGCTGGGTTGCGAAGCTGCCCGTAGCCTCTGCAGTGCCGGTTCGATCCCCGGCTGCTCCCCGGCCACCGGAGGAGGGTCCCACATGGCGCGCAGACCTCTCCTGCCGCCCGCTGCTCCCCTCAGCAGTGTACTTCGGTCCTTCTGCCTGCTCTGCTCCCCGCTCTGGCTCTGGTGAATTCTCTCACCCTCTGCGCTTCTGACTGTACCTAGTGCTTGTATGTATAAATAAATAAATCTTAAAAAAAAAAAGGTGGAAACAGCTCAAATGTCCATCCATGGGTGTGTAGATAAACTTGTTACACACACGCACAAACACACACATACACACTGGACTATTATGCAGCTGTAAAAAGGGGTGAAGTAGTGTTACATGCTATATGTGTCTCAAAAAAAAACAGTATTTAAGTGAAAGAAGCCAGGCACAGAAAAGTCACAAATTGTATGAGTCCACTGATATGTGAAATTCAGAACAGGTAAATCCATAGAGACAGGAAGCAGATTGGTGATTGCCAAGAGCTAGAGGAAGAGCGAATTGGGAACCATTGCTTAATGGAGTGATAGTTTTAGAACTAGATGGAGTTGTGGTCATACAACATTGTGGTATACTAAATATTACTGAATTGTTCATTTTAAAAAGGTTAATTTTGGGGGGCCTCCCTGGTGCAATCTGCAGCCTCTGCAGCATGAATTCGATCTCTGGCCGGCCAGGGAGAGCAACCCACATGGCACAGCAGACCTCTCCTGACTCGCCCGCTGCTCCCCTCAGCAGTGCGTTTCGGTCAGTCTGCCTGTTCTGCTCCCCACTCTGTCTCTGGTGAGTCCTCTCACCCTCCGCATCTCTGGCCTGTACCCCAGCTCTTATATGCATAAATAAATCTTTTTCTAAAAAAAGGTTAATTTTGTTATGTGAATTTCAATTTTGGAAGTTGAGTAATTTAAATTTAAAAGAGAATAAATATCGGAAAACCGTATTATGATGCGCCACTCTATTTCTTAGTAATTATATATTCAGCAACCTCTGGTTAATCATGTTAAAGGATACTTTTCCCAAAATGACGATTCTTGTATAAATAAAAATAACCATATGTTAAAAATTGTGTTTAACTTATTATATTGTGTGTGTTTAACTTATTAAACAGGGGCCCAGGTCGATGTTCTAGCTAGTTCAAAATGAGAATTCAAGGATGGACATATTTCTGGATTAGAAATGTAAAAATGAGTTTGCAAATGGATCTAAACTGCTTTCTTGCGAGAGAGGGCAGACAACTGAAAGCCCTTGATGGAATTTATGGCATGTCCACAGACAATTAACTTGCACTAGATCAGTTACCACAATTACAGAATCGTATGCCCAAAGGCAGTTCAAGGGCAGTCTTGTCCAGTCAGGAAGCGTGCTGTTAAGTCACTGCATGGTTTTCCACGGAGCACATCTCTTCCCTACAGCCATTAGAAACTGGTATTCGTGAGCGTGTCATGGATACTAACAAAGGTTATAAATCAATTGAGCATTGACAGCACACCTAGGGCCCAGCACTACATGGGGTCCCGGGACCAGATGACACACCTTGCATTTCCAACCATGTCTTGAGAAACATGTGATGGAAGCCTGCAGGGACTGTCCTGCCACACCGTCTCCCCCACCCCCAGCTGTGAGCACACTGTAACATGTGTTGAAAAACGCCCCCCCCCCCCCTGCATACAAGAGAGCCAAGCCATCTGCAGATCCTGGAAATCTATGAAACCGTTATGGAAATCCTGCAGCAAGCTGGTAAATCCAGCCTTTCCACCCTTACTGATGATCAGGGGACCAGCTAAAGAGTACTTTCAACTAGGGGTTCCTAGCCTTTGCACCTCCACAGTGCATTCCTTAGAGATGAAACCCCAGCATTGCCTTCCTCTGTGCACAGAACATCAGCCCATCTTTAGCTCAAAATAACTTGGACCCAGAAGCCCCCCCCCACCAAAGAATTACACTTATGATATCAATAACTCATGGGTCCTACTTGTATAAGCTAAACCCAAAGTGGTGTCTGTTGGAGCAATTCTCCGGAGGTAAAATCTGTTTGCTTCCTGGGCTCAAGTCCTCCCTTTGATGAATAAACTCTTCGTCTCATTTTTATCATCGAGAATTTTGTTACAGGGCAACCCCAATATAAAACGGGTTGCCTGACGGTGGGTCCTCACCCATGCGCTTAAAGGGAAGGGGAAATGAGGAAATGCACAACTCAGGGAGAAAAGAGGGAGATAAAGTCTTCAATGCGTCCTACCCAATCCACCGACCTGAGAGCCAAGAGCCAGGACGCCAAGAGAGAGCCCCAAGGCCCAAGTGTCTGGTTTTAAACCAACCAGAGCAGCTTAACACCGCCCTCAGGTCCCAGCCACCCTCCCTTTGGTGATGATGGGATTTGTCATTTCCAGTGTCCTGATGGCTTTGGTCTGGGGTGGGGGTGGAGTCCACCAAGCCTGCATGGGATTAGCTCGGGACATCCTTTCCCCCAACAGTTTCATTCCACTTAACAAACCATGCAGGTCTCAGCTCACACTCCTGAAGCCCTGGAAACCAGAGTTCCTCCCAACTTCCCAGCCCCTGGACCCAGCAGCCACATCCCCTGGGAGCCTGGGAGACATGCAGGGTCCCCCCCAGACCAGCTCAAGCAGAACCTAAGCTTTAACCAGAACCTCAGGTGAGGGCCTCGCTGGTGGTGCAGCGGTTGAGCGCTGGGTTGCGAAGCTGCCGGCGGCCTCTGCGGCGCCAGCGGCCTCTGCGGCGCCGGTTCGATCCCCGGCTGCTCCCCGGCCACGGGAGGAGGGTCCCACCTGGCGCGCAGACCTCTCCTGCCGCCCGCTGCTCCCCTCAGCAGTGTACTTCGGTCCTTCTGCCTGTTCTGCTCCCCGCTCTGGCTCTGGTGAATTCTCTCACCCTCCAGCGCTTCTGACTGTGCCCAGTGCTTGTATAAACAAAAACAAACAAACAAATAAATAAATAAAACATGCCTCTAAAAAAAAAAAATAATAATTAAAAAAAAAAAGAACCTCAGGTGGCTCCAATTTTCATCAAAGCCTTAGAATCTCTTTTCCGTGCTCTTCCTGAGGAGGTCTTGAGGATTCCTCCCTGGACACCCAGCCCCAAGACCTCCTGGAGCTGTGTCCCCCAGGACAAACATACCCCCTTGCCTGGCACAGCATCCCGAGGGCTCTCCTTCCAGGCCATCTGGCTGCTGATTGGCGCTCAGCTCCTGGCCCCTGACTCCGGCTGTCTGCTTTCCTCCTGGGGCGGTGGGTGAGAGGCAGGGAGGAGACAAATGCTGGCTGCTGTCAGGTGTTCTCAGTGGTTACTTGAAAAGCTCCACCCCCTACCCCCACCCTCATGCAAGGAGCCCAGGCATATCCTGGCAAAAGAAAAACAAGATTAGGGAGAAGCAAAGGTCTGGGAGGGTCAGGGGAAAGGAAAGTCTGCTCCCGCCTCTAGCACACAGGCCATGAGAACTTCCCCCCAGTCCTTGCTAAACGGGAGCCACCAGTGAGAATCAGCTGCAGGTGCTTCCCCCAAGAGTGAGCCTGAGTGCTGAGGCTGGGCTGGGGTCCGGGAAGGTGAGGGTGGAACCAACCGTGTGGGTGGGGTGGGCAGCGGAATCCTCAGTGTCACTTTGATAACACAAGAAGGGCTAAGCACGACAGCAGGACTCAGACGGCTGTCTCCACCCAGCCCTGGGCCTCGTGATTATCTCCATTGTGCTGAGAGAGGCACAATTATTTGCCCAGAGTGCTACAGTATTCTTTCCTGGATAAATACCTCTTCATCCACTTCCCTCCCCACCGTATGGAGCAGTTATTTCTTTCTTGAGTGATGCAGTTTCTCATGGCAGTCAGGGTTGATGCAGCTTCTCTCCTTCCAGAGCCTCTGTCCGCACACCTGGCTGTTGGCGCCCCTGTTTCTCGTGATTCCTGTCCTGGGAGGGTGACTTGTCTGTTATAACTTGACGGCTGAAGGCACAGCTGCCTTTATCAACATCACTTTATCATACAGTTGACTAGGTTTTTGGAGTGCTGGGTCCCTGGGTTCACTCAGGGAAAGGTGTCACCAGAGCTCCCATTTCAGAGAAACGTGGCGAGTTTCTCCACGAGGCAGAGAGGGTAGTGATATTTAAAGAGCAGGTTTATGAGAAAAGGGATAGGACAGTAAAAGACGCCTGCATAGACAACAGCGGGCAGGAAGAGCTGCCCCTTAGTGGGGGCAGCGAGAGGTTTTATGCTCTTCTTTTGGTGGGGAGGGGCTCATCTTTGTGAGTGATCAGATTGTTAGATTTTTGTCAATTTTGGACAATGCAAGACCAGGTCGGGACTGGAGATTCCAGGGTGGGCCCAATCTCCATATCTTTCCCCTCAGGTCTGTGCTCCAATCCCTACAGCATCTGATCCTGCTTGGGTCTCAGGCCTTGTGATAAGGCACTGGTGCCTAAGGGTCACGACCTCTACAGCTGGGTTAATGGTCATGTTAATCCCCTCAACCTCCACCTCCTTGTGTGAGTCAGGTTCTGGTCTTGGGCACCTCCTTCCCAGCCCTTCTATTCTTGTCCACCATCATAATCATCAGACATGGCCAGACTGGGGCCCCTCAGTGGATCCCACCCTCCAACAGCAGGTGGATAAACTGGGGGAGAGCCAGTCACTGTCCACTGCTCCAGGCCCTGGGAATCAGAGGGCTGCCATGGAATAGATTGTCAATGTTTTCTTCTGTAGGTTTCATTGTTGCAGGTCTTAGATCTAAGTCTAGAATCCATTTCCATTTGGAATTTACTTTTGTGGATGGAAGTAGAGAGTGAGCCAACATCATTTTTTTATTGGCTTCCAATTTTCCTAGTGATGGAGGAAGGAGACACAAGGTCAAGAACCTGACTCCCACAGGCGGCAGGGGCAGAGGGGACAGCGTAATCCATTAACCCAGTTATAGAAACCAAGACCCAGAGGCATCCACGCCCAGATCAGGAGGCGCCACACCTCCTGTCAGATGCTGTGGGGAGGGTCAGGGGCACAGACCATCCACCCACAAAGATGAGCCCCTCCCTGGAGATGGTACAACCTCACGCAGCCCCCACAATGGGGCAGCACTCCGTCTGCCCACCTGTGCCTATGCAGGTGCCTCTTTTCACCAACTCTCCCTCCCCAGGGCAGCCGTCCCCTGCCTGCCCGTGACCTGTACCTGCTGGGGCTTCTCACCAACCTCGCTCAGCAGAGGCAGGTCTCCTCAAGGGCCCCGCCTGCGACCACGCAGACCTCTCAGCCAACCTGTCCCTTTCGGGGCAGCTCTTCCTGCCCGCTGGTGTCTATGCAAGTCTCCTTCATTCTTCTGCCCCTTCCCCTCATAAACCTTTTCTGTAAATATCACTACTGTCTCTGTCTCATGGAGAAACTTGCCGCGTGCTGCCGTAACGGGAGCTCAGGGGACACCTTTCTCAGAGTGAGCCCAAGGACCCCGCAGTCTACAAAAACGACATCACTAGCATCATTTATTATTACTCTCCTTTACTCCACTGAAGATTCCCTATTTTATCTTCATAGAAGTGATCTAGATAGCCAGGATGTTTAAATGCAACTTAGTAAAAACTCTGGGGTTTATGAACTACAAAAATAAATACTTTTGGAAACAATGCCTCAGATCATAAACAAAACTATTGCTGATGAGTTCACCTACAACCTTTCATTCTATGTACATCTATTTATTTATTTATTTAATTTTATTTTTATGCATGCAAGAGCTGGGGTACAGGCCAGAGGTGCGGGGTGGGGGAGGAGGGTGAGAGGATTCACCAGAGACAGAGTGGGGAACAGAACAGGCAGACTGACGAAATACATTGCTGAGGGGAGCAGCGGGCGAGACAGGAGAGATCTGCTGCATCATGTGGATTGCTCCCTGGCTGGGGACCGAAGTTGTGTTGCAGTGGATGCAGTTAGCTTCACAGGTTGTGTCTTAACCCCTTGCGCCACCAGGGAGGCCCTTATGTACATCTATTTAAATCTTACCACTAAAAGCTAACAAATTTTGTAAGCACCATTAGTGATAAAGGTGTCCTTTGTTATGTTAAATGAGGTGGCATTTTGGGATGCACCTAAGGATGGGGCTTATTGCCAGTGGAACAAAAGGAGTGAAATGATTAGAGAGTTAGATCTTCCAGGCCCACCCACTGACCCTGATGAGAGAAGGCTGGAGATTCAGCTCAGTTCCCAATGGCCAATGGGTTGATCGATTGTGTCTATGTCATGAAGTCCCATTAAAAACCCCAAAGGATTGGTGTATGGAGAGTTGATAACCACATAGAGCTTTGGGGAGAGTGATGAGCTCAGAGGGGACTCTGCATCCTCTCCCTGTACCTGGCCCTGTGCAGTTCCTCCTTCTGATTGCTCCACCACTCTGAATATTCTCTGTGCTTTGCCTATTCATCCCTCCCCCCAAATCCCTGGCAACCATTGGTCTTTTCACTGTCTCCCTAATTTTGCCTTTTTAGGATGTCATCGAGTTGGAATCATACTCTCAGACTGGCTCTTTCACTTACTAATAGACATTGAAATTTCTTCCACATTTTGGGGAGTTGATAGCTCAACCCTTTTAATTGCTGAATAATATTCCATTGAATGGACATACCACAGTTTATCCTTTTGTCTATTGAGGAACATCTTTGTTGCTCTAAGTTTTGGCAATTGTGACTAAGGCTGCTGTAAACATTCACGTTAATCAGGCTGCTTGTTTTCTTATCATTGAGTGTTGGGTTCTTTGCATATTTTGGATAACAGTCCTTTACTAGATGTTCCCCTTGCAAATATTTTTTTTCCAGTCTGTGTCTTGCCATTCTCTTGACAGTTAAGGGATTTTTAACTTCACTAAATCCAGAAAGTGGAACAAAGAAACAAGAGACACTTTGGAAAGGCAAAGTTCCCAAGATGTAGCCGTTTAAGGTCATCTGTGGCTGAAGGCAGCCGCTTCATCTGTGCACGCCACACTAAGTGAAGCCACTAATGGCAATGGCTGGCTTGGAAGGCTGCTCCCTTTAGAGAAGAGCACTGAGTGGGAACAAGAGAGGGGAGGTCTGTAGCCTGGGTCCCTGTATGTTGTGATAAATGGGCAGGGTGTCAACAGCTCAGCCTCACTCGTGATAGGTGTGCCCCAGGGGGAAGCTCCTTGGAATCTGTTGATCCCCATATGTCACAGGCCCTGGGATCTGTTTTCCACCCTCTTCCACTCCCAAATCCTACCAGGCAAACTTGGTAGAAGCTGTGCCAACGCGGGTGGCTGCCCTCTTGACCACATTTGGATCAGGGCTGAGTCTCCAGGTCTCAGTCACATGGAAGGTTCTGGAGCTGTTCATCCTCCCCTCCCCATATCAGCAGGCAACCCCTTCAGCAAGCTCACAGAAGTAAAATAATGACTTTATTTAAAATAGCAAGACTCTGGCCTCACCCCAGGTGTCAGGGTTCTTGTGACAATTTCGCACATGCCAGGAAAACACGCCATGTCTGGATGGGGCACTTGTGAAAATGCTTTGTCTCCTGGGGGGCAGATGAGGAGCTCTGTGCACCCTCAGTGGGGGCCAAATAATCATCTTTATCAAAAAAACAAAACAAAGGAAAACAACTCAGAAGCAGAAAGAGGTGGAGAGAAGGGCAAGCCTGAAAGATCAGGGGTCAGAAGTGCTGAGAAGGGGGTTCTGAGCTGAGAAGCACATCACAGACTGAGCACCTGTCCAGGCTGAAGTTCCGCATCTGTACCCCAGGGATGGCGGTGGGTAAACACTGAAGACAGAACAGAAAGAAGCTGGTGGGGCCCAGCAAGTGTAACAGGGCCAGAGCTCGCCGGGGTCTCAGGATCGTCTTTGGCTCTGAACGCCGCAGCCGAGCTGCTCTGACATGGCCCCTGGGTCTGGTCACGCTGTCTTCACGGCGGGAGGGCAGGAATCAGGACCACTGCCAGCGCCGGGTCCTGGCCCAGCTCCAGTTCCCAGGACCAGCCCCTCCCCTGCCCATAGGGTCACCACCCCCTGCAGGCTGCGTTCACCCGTCTGCAGGCCACGGCGGGCCACACAGCAGCGGAGATGAAAATCTGGGAAGGTGTTTTACAAAAGCAGCTAGCACAGCAGTGCCACCCCCGACGTGGAATGAGAACTTGAAGGGGCACCCAGAGTTCTGTGACTTCCTGGCCGGTCTGGGGAAGCCAGGTCTATCCCGGAGAGGCCATGCCCAGTGGCCCCCTCTATCCACCCTTAGAGCCATAGACTGGGAGATGGAGGGCCGCTGAGCGGGATTCCTTCTAGCTTCGTCCTGCTGGCCCCCCAACTCGGCCATGAGTAGTTCGGGGTTTTTGAGTGAGTAACTTCCTGAATGTCGGCTCCATCCGAGAAGCTAAGTGCGGGTCTCTGCAAGCTCTGTGCCCTGGTGGGCTGCAGCATCTTTGGGGGCACCAGGACTCCCTTACATGGGAGCCACCGATTCCTGAAGGACACGGGATTCTTTGAACCCCATGGGGAGGGCCACCCCCTGCTGATTTTCATAAATGGATCTTTTTCAAAAGGCAGCCTACGCGGCCATGTTGGACCTGGTTCTGCAGATGGCTTGGCTTGCGGGTTCACGGCTGTTACAGTTTCCAGAGTAAAGCGGGAATCCCTGGGGGGGCGTCACTCGCTTCCCACTGAAAGTGAGTGGACTGCTGGACTGCATGGGACGGATGGACACAAGGGAGGACCCGGGGCCCAGGAGGCCACCCCCATTCTCAGCTGTGGAGAACTCGCTTTCAGAAGTCACTGGCAGGTGCTGAAGAAGAGCAGGGCCAGGGACCGATGCAGGGTTTCCTTTCAAGGAACATTATCAGCCCCACCCTGTGCCCCCCACCCAGCATCTCCCCACCCTCCGCCCTGGGTGCGGGTCTGTATGGCCCATCGCCTCACCCTCTGGCCACCTTTCCTACAAAACACCAGAGCAGGGTGAACGCGCCAGAGACCCCACTCACTCAGCCAGACCTCACAGAGAAGCTGTGGAGACAGTGGGGTGCCCGCAGGGACCCCTATACTGCCTCTCCCTGCCTGTCCCGCCTGCGGCAGAGGGGGGACCTGTATGTGCCCCGGGAGGTGGAGGCGGGGGCAGGTGCGGCCTGTGCCTGGGGCTGGGGTCCTGGGTCGGGGGGCTGGGGAGGCAGGGCCGCACCCTGGTGAGGGGGGCTGGCTCTTCTGCTGGCCGCAGCGCTGCCTCAGCATCCAGGTGGGGTTGCCGCAGGCCCCCACGTGTTATTGAGGACTGGGGTGGGGGGCACAGGGTACAGTGCTTTTTCTGCGGGAATGAGGGGTGAGTCCCTCAAATTGTAAACAGTGAAGACGAGGGGCCCGTGATCATGGGGCACGGCTGCCTGGCGGGGTGGTCCCGCCTGCCCGATTCCCATAGTCTCAGTGCAGACCCTCACGCAGACAGAGGCCCACCCCGTGGTGGGCCCGGGAGTCAGGGGAATCAAGCCACCCAGGGGTCTTAAGAGGTAGAAGAGGCTGAGTTTGCAGCTGCTCCCAGGAGGGGGTCGAGAGCTTCCACAGTCAAAGGGCGCAGGGCCTCAGGGTCCCAGCAGGCAGCACCGATGTGCAGAACCGGGGGTGGGGGTAGGGGGGGGCTCAGCTGCTGGGAAGTTCAGCTGGGGTCCATCTGGTGCCCTGAGAACCACCTGTCCTGGAGGATGCAGTGGCCTGGGGAGGGCCAGCTGGGCTTCTAGTGGGGGGCTGGGCCCGGCCCCAGCAGCAGAGGGAGAAGAGGCGCGTGCGGACGGCTTGGGTGCAGAGCACAAACATGATGCAGTTGGCGCCTCCCTGGAACGTGTTCCCGATGCCCTGTGGAGAGAGTGCGGGTAAGGGCCAGGGCCGGGCACAGCTGCCTGCAGCGGCACAGAGGCTGGGTCTGCAGGACCCCGACCTCGCCTGCCTTCCCCGGGGTTGGTCTGCAGTGACTCTGGAACTTGCAGGCCTGGCACAGACCCAACTCTGGGTCTTCTGTGCTGGGAAGGACCCAGAACCAACTCCCCAGGGGCTACTCTTAGGCCACTGGACAGCACCCGGAGCTGCCCACACCTCCCGCCTTTGCTCGTAGGCCAGGGCCTCAGGCAGGGGAGAGCCCAGTGCCGCCGAGCCTCCAGCAGCACCCCCCTGGCTGGCGCATTAGCATGCCCACATGACTGGGGTGTCATCTGACCCCGCTGAGCCTCGAGGAGGGGACCTACATGCAGAACCACCAGCACGGGGGTCCGCACGGCCGGGGAGCCGCAGAGGGTCAGCACGAAGCGCACGGTGCTCCAGACTCGGAGACAGATGAAGATGAGCGGGATGAGGACCAGCTTCTTGTCGGCCACAGAGGCGTGGTGCTGCAGCCGGTGCGCGTCGGAGAGGATGGGCCGGTACTCAGACAGCGCCTGGTGCTGCGCAAACACGACAGCATTGCTGAGCCTCCGGGGCGCCTGCCTGCCCCCCCCCCACCCCACCCTGAGGCAGCCCGTCTTCCCAGGGGCTCGGCTGGAGCAGGGGTGAGAGGGGAGGGTGTTCACTGCTTTCCACTGGACCCTGGACTCCCAGAGGCCGCTCTGCTCCGTTCCTTATCCTCACTCCTGTCCCCTCCAACCCCCACCTACATCGGGGCATCTCAGGTCCCAAAAGGAACCAGGGCCGCACCCCGGCCCAGACACGCTCCCTTCTCAGCTGAGGGAAGCGTGTCCTGCCGGCTGTGCCCGGGCTGTGTGCTCCCATCGGGCCCTGGGCAAGTCTTGTGGCTCATCCTTCAAGGGACCCAGAGCCCGGTGCCCTGTGCCCTGCTGGTGCCCCCAGGGTGTCCATCACTGTCACTGGACTCTCCCCACCCCCTCCGGCTACAGTCTCACTGTCCACACACAAGCACGGTTCCCTGAAAACCTGAAACAGACCAAGCTAGCTTTTTTGGGGGGGGTGTCCCCATCTCATACATTCTCTACAACCTCCCCACCCTGGGCTGGCCTGGCTCTGACCTCCTCCTAGGGCCTGGCTCTGACCTCCTCCTAGGGTTCTCCCCCTTGATCTATCTACTCCAGCCTTGCAGGTCTGGGCACACCCGGCCCCCGGGCCTTTGCACTAGCTGCTCCCTCCGGCTGGAAGGCTCTTCTGGCCACACATGTGACCCACTCCTTTGCCTTCTTTAAGTCTTCGCCCTAATGTCGCCTTCTGGATAAGGCCCGTCCTGACAATTTAGTGACAATTTTCTGACTAAATGAAAGCACCAGGGGGTGGGTCTTTACCTTGGACTTTCAAAGAGCAATCACCAACAAAGAGTCATTTTTACTGCAGCAACTTTCCCCCAACCCAGCCTTGGAAGCACCTTGTCATGCTACTTGTCACTGTTTCTTCTCAGCTTTGATCTGGTCTCCACTGTGTGCCAGGCCCTTCCGACAACCCTGCCCGGCTGCCCAGCGCCGCCCCCTCCAGCGCTTCACTGCTGTCTGCTTTTCACAGGCTCTGCCGCCTTCCTAGATAAATGCTCCCTGTCGTGGGGGCCTATGGCTCATCATCCACCTGCAAAATGCAGGCTGCCCCGGGCCAAAGGTTTGCAGTGGCCCCAGCCCCAAAGGAAGGGCTCCCTCCATAGCGGAAGTGCAAAGAAAAGTGAGTCGGGCCCCTTGGCCTCCCCGCTGTGGGACTGCCCTGCAGGGAGCGAAAGGGCCGGCTCCACTCCACATGGCAACTGTGTTTGTAAAAACAGAAAAACAGCTCGTAGCAAAGCTGCCGGTCTGAGGCTGGTCCTGTGTTTGGGGCAGTAAAGGTCCAGGTGCCACACACCTGCCAGCATCCTGGGGACGCAACTCCTGTAACTCACCTGCGCAGAGCACCTGCTTAACTTCCCGCCCTGAGATGGATACTGCACGCCCCAGAACCCCAGGGAGCCACTAGACTGGGAGGGGTGGGGTGGGGTGCTGGATGCCAGCTGGGGCTGCTGGGCAGCTCCCCTCCAGAGAAGCTGGCTCCGCGCATCTATTTTCCGCTCTCCTTCCTGGCGAGAGGGACCCAGCGCTGGCGGCAGAGCGGGTCAGAGAGGGGCCTCGGGGCGCCCCGGACTTGGCGGGGCGCCCGAACCTCACCCCGCAGCCCGTGCTCGCGGCCGCGGCCCTGCGCCAGGCGGTCGTGCAAACCCCCAGGATCTCTGGCCAACCCCCGCGTTGTCAGACGTCTCCGAATCCCGGGGCGCCCTGAGAGCCCACCCTTTGCGGTATCATTGCGGGATCAGAACGAGGTGGGACGCTCGCTTGGCTCCGTGCCGGGCGCGGGGTGCTGTTGGGGCGCGCGGTGCTGTCGGGGCGCGCCTCCCCCCGGGCAAGCGGCGTCTGGGGGGGGCGGGTCGTGCGCCCCCGGGTCTGATGCCGCTCACGCCGCAGGTGGGGGGCGCGGGGGTGGGGTGGGGGACCTCAGGGGGTGGGAGGCTGGGGGGGGGTGAGAGGCGCGGGGGGGGGGCACGGCGGGCAAAGAGTTACCGGTCCTGTCCCCGGGCCCGCCCACGAACCGGGTCTGGACCCCCCCACCCCCCCTCACCCCCGCCCCCCCTTGCCCCGCCGGCCGGCACCTACCGCGCGGCTGATGTGCTTCCTGATGAGGAGGTAGAGCAGGGGCAGCAGCACGTAGGCCAGGAGCTCCCACAGCTTCCCGGTCAGCAGCATCCAGAGCACGCGGTCCTCCGCGCGCAGGTCGATCCAGCACCAGCCCACGGACACGTCGGACGCGTCGTAGCCGATCTTCCTCAGCGCCACGGCGGCCGCGGTGATGGCCAGCGGGACCCCCCAGCTGCAGGAGGACAGCAAAGGGCGCGGCGGTCAGGCCCCTGCGCTGCACCACCGAGACCAGGGGCCAGGAATCCTCAAATCTGCTCACCCTGGCGGCGCCCACGTCGCCCTCCCATCGGGGACCCCTGTCCGATCCAGGCAGCCTCAGGCCTGGACAGATGCATCTCCCTAGCCCTGGAGGCCGGGCTGGCATTTACAGCTCCCTGGCTGCTCTGGCTGGGGCTGGAAGGCCCTGGAAGGCGCTGGAAGGCCCTGAAACGGGGAGCACTGCTCCTTCCTGCACCCCGAGGCGCCCTGTGCCAGCCCCACACTCATCCCAGTGTGCATGCCTCCTCCAGCGCCCTGAGAACGCACCATACCGGGCCACCTGTGTGGTCCAGATCTCGTTATCCTTGCAAAGCATTTTAAACCTGTCAGGGGGATGCACAAAAGCTGGGCAGCAAAGAGTGGGGGCAGCGATGCATCCACACATGGGGCTGGGCCCCAAATCTTGACCTTGCCCCCTGGTCTCAGCACGAGGGGTGTTCTTCACCAAGTGGGGGTACAGCAGGGTGTTATGAGCCCAGCCTGGGGAACAGAGTGCAGTGCAGGAGCTGGGCCGGCGTGGCAGTGGTCATGCCCCCCTTGGCTGCGCAATGCCCACATGTTGGCTGGCGGGAATGCGGGGGGCGGGCGCCGGTTGAGTGGTTCCGCCCCGGGGAACAAGACACAAGGTGTACCTGGTCCCAGGCCAGTCGCCTGGAGAACAAAGCAGGAGGTGAACAGGACACTGTTCTCCGTGAAATGTTTAGTTCTGATCTGGCTCTATTTTGAGGGCGCTGCTGGGAAGAGCAGCTGCTCTGAAAGGCGCCCAGCGGCGGGGGCAAAGTTGCATGTTGATCTGTTCTCACAAGCAGGCGGACGTCCTCTGTCTCCCCACACAGGAGCAGGCTGGTGACAGGAGGGGTGGGCTGGGGAGGAATGAGGGGTGGGGGGCCGGGGAGGGAGGTGGAAGGGAAGACCCCGCACCGTGCCTGCCAGCGGAACCTGCATGCACACCCAGCTCAGGCTGCGCTACGCACCGTGACGCATCATCTGTTTATACTAAAACTTGCTTTAAACTGAGATTCCTGCCCCAGGGATGCCCGAAGGATGTCGGGACATTGACGCCACCGGATGGACCAGGTCAAGATGACCAGGAGGCTGATAACACGTTCTGGGGGCGGAACGTGATGAATACCGGAAGCTGATTCACTCTGACGGGCTGTTCTGAAAAACTGATTCACTTGTGACTGTCTGTTCACCTCGCTATGCAGAGCCAGCTAGAGACGAGGCGGCAGAGCGGTCTCCTCGGGGCTGTGCCCACCGTGCTCAGGTCAGTGGCCAGCGAGCTGGAGAGTCGAAGCACCTATAGCTTCAATGCCTGCCTCTGTGCTGGCTTCCGAGTGGCAGGGAGCAGGGCCCAGCCTGTTCCGATCACAGGGAGTGCCGGCTCCCTCTGCCTGGGCGGGCTTGGGCGGGACACACACACACACACACACACACACACACACACACACACACACACACACACACGGTGTGAGGGTCACAGGGGATTGCTGGAGAGCCCTCAGCACCCTCAACACTGCTCTCTGACAACAGACCCTCCTTGAAGTCACAAAGACACAGAGGGGGCAACCCCATAGAGGTTAAAGGGCTATGACGAAGGTCTAACTGGGGACTTCACGCATTTTAAATGCCCCTTCTAGGCAGTTCTTTATTGGGTAAGTGAATGCATAAGTGTCAAACTGTTTTGTCACATAAAGGGTTATTGTTTAAATCCCCTTGCTGCCTGGGACTCGGGGACAAGCGGCCCCGCAAGAGAGGAGGTGGGCGGCTTCACCCTCTCTGCAGCGTCAAACATGGGAGCAGCCAGGCAAGGGCCCGGCCACATGTGTGGGACATGGCCCTGGAGAGGCCGGGCTGGAGCCGAGGATTCCCGCTGGTGCGGGAAGGGAGAACCAGGCAAGGGGTGGTGGGAGCAAGGAGCCAGCTTGCAGGCCAAAACCCTCTGCGTCCTGCTGGCCCCGACCACAGACCCGCACCCACAGGGCAGACCATGTGCTGTGGCCACACTGGAGCTACAAAGTGAGGTGTCTTCTCTGCATTACCGGGGTGCACCTGGAACCAAGCTTGTGTTGGGAAGCGGTCAGGAGACCATCCAGGCAGAGGCCTGTGCAAGGGAACGCGTCGTGGACTCACCGATGGGAGCCTGCTTGAGCTGAAGCACAGCGCACCTGTGGCGGGCCGGAAGTAGCCCAGGGAGGGATTCACGTGGGAGGCAGAAAGAGGATGTGGGTCACTGAGTCAGTGGGAATGGAGTGGGAAGGACCTTTTAATCATCCCGCAAGGCAGGCTCGGCCAGGCCAGCAGGCTCGAGCCCTGAGCTTCCGGCAGTGCTGTGCTGGTGATGCTTAACAACCAGCTCTCCAGAAAAACCATGTGTGTGCCCGCATCTATTTATTATAAATTATAGTGATTGAAAAGATGCAAAGTACACAATTTGTAAATCATAATAAAACTCACAATACTGCTTAGCATAGATCCCATTTAGCCAAACAGGCCTCACAACATGCTTTTGTTGACTTTTTGCCAAAGTCTGCTATCGGGAGCCAACTTGCCAGTTAGCAAGTGAGCGTTGTTCCCCAGCCTGAGGTTGGCTGACGGTTTCATTTTCCTTCACAAACAAGATGAAAGTGAAATAAGGAAGACAGAGGACAAGAAAGATGCCAGCGCTTCACTGGTTTGACAGTGACAAGAGTAACTTTTGCTGTTACCATTTTCTCCCTCACTGTCTGCAGTGGCTGGATCAGGGGTCCAGCCAAATATGATCCTTAGGCCGAATCCAGCTCATAGTCTGTTTTTTTTAAATAAAGTTTTATTGGCACACAGCCACACTCATTCCTTCACAGATTGTCCATGGCTGCTTTCAAGCGGAAGCAGCGGAGTTCAGCAGTTGCCAACAATTACAGGGCCTGCAGAGCCAAAAATACAATCTGGTTTTTTACAGGAAGTTTCCTGGTTCAGGCAGTCAACAGAACAATAATCCATGCCCTAACCTGTCGAGTTTGCCAATGTCCATGGTGTAAATATTCCCACCCAGGCCAATGTCAAGCCCCAACGTGTAATTGGGAACAGATATGCATAGCAAACCATCTCGTGCCCTTCCCCACCCCAACACCCACGATAGATGTAAGTGACCTAGTAAGTGCACGGGTAATAGAAAAACACAGTAAAATTGGCAGCATGTAACAAGTTTTGAGTATTTCTACTATGTTTTTAATATAATTTATTCAATTGTAAGTTTATATAAGTTTTAATAATGGCTTTATCTAAAAATTGACTCATAAAATGTCCTAAAATTGAACAACCGGGTCTCATAAACTGGTTCTAAGAACCACTGGACAGAGATGAAAAGGATCTCTAGGTCCTTGTCCTGGAGATTGGAGAGAAAGTCAGTATTTCTGGCAATTTCAGATCAGCAGAGCTATTATCGGGCCCGGTGGCCACCCTGAGCCACAGGTCCTGTGGGTCTGTGTGTGATAGCATCCCTGCTTTCCAGGAACATGTATTTCCAATTTCTGACATGTACCAAGTAACAGCCAAGGACCAAAAGTGATCAAAGGCACAAGAAAGGCAGGGCTCCATAGCAGCACCTGTGAAAGCAACAAGGGCTGAGACTTAGGAACGGGTCTGTTTGGAGGTTTGCTCTGATGCTCAGAGGTGGGCGGTTCGGAACTGCCAGTGTCCACCACTGCCAGGTGTCCACCTGCCACCCACATTCTAAACCTGAGCTCACTAAGGTGGCACTGGAGCGGGCACGTAAGGAGAGGCTGGGCCCTGAGCTGTCGCCAAGGTTTACAGAGTCTTGAACTCCCACTGAGGATGAGGGCACGGCGGCGCTGGAGGGGGAAGGGCAGGGCGTCCTGCTCCATCCTAGGATGGGGGCTCCCTGGCAGCCCCGGGCCCACGAGCAGGGTGCTGGGAGGGACATGGTGAAAGCAGTGTCGGATCAGGTTCCTTCTCTCCCAACCTGAGACTCTGAGGTTGAAAGGGTGCAGGTGGGGGTCACCCAGAGGGAGGGAGCTTAAAGACCCCCCTCCTGAGCAGAATCCCCTGCCAGGAGGGGCGCCAACAGCTTCTCCCCCAGCTGGGGTGGGGTGGGGGTTCCTGGCTTTGATACGTGTTTGCTTGGAAATCAAGGCCAATTCCAAGGCCTTGGAGGCTGTTCTGGGCTGAGCTCTGTCTCCCCCAATTCTTGCTGGAGTCTTAACCCCCAGGACCTCAGGGTTTGACCGTGGGTGGAAACAGGGTCTTTATAGCAGCGATTAAGGTAAAATGAAGCCACCAGGTGGCGGCGGGCCCTAAGCCAACGTGGCCGTGCTTCTAGAGTGAGGAGCGGGGCACACAGGAGGGAGGACGTGAGGCCCAGGGAGAGGGGGAGGCTCAGGGAACCCCAGTGCTGCCCACGCCCGTGGTCCTGGGCTTGCCGCTTCTGGGATGGGTGGGGTATTCCTGGGGCTTAGGCCGAGGGGCTGTGGTTTGTCAGGGTCACGGGCACAGCAACAGAGGCTTCCTGCAGACCCTGGGAGAGATGTGCTGGGGCAGGGGTCCTGGGGGCCCCGGCTGCTGGGACCCCTCCCAGAGGTGAAGAATGGGCAACACCCCATCATACACGGTGGGTGGAACTTGTGGGGGACCCTCAGTGAGTCTTCGTGGTAAACTGAGGTAAGCCATGCTGACTTGTCACGCGCTGAGCTCTCCTTGGGGAGAACAGGAACTGGCCCTTCCGTGTTTAAATCTCCTGAGAAAGGGAACGAGAAGTGCGCCAGGATCAGGCAGGTGGGGCCTCCGGGGTTCCCACCCTGAGTTCTCAGGAAAGGTCAGCTGACCCCGAGGGGCCTTGGGAGTTTCCAGCTCTGCCTGTCTGGAGTCCTGCCCTTCTGGGGTCCTTCGAGCCTCCCCCTGTCCTGGTGGGGCCACCTGCAGGGGCAGAAGACACTTCCCCTTCCCTGGGGATGGGCGGCCCCTGCAGGGGCACTGGCGCCTGCTCAAGCCTCTGCCCACACTGTGGATTCCTGAGCTTCTTCTGCACCCCAGCTGAACCCCTACAGAGCTCTGGGGGTGGTGCCTGTTGGGAAGGAAGGAAAAGGGCCGCCTGCTCCTGTGGGTGGAGCCCAGCCTTGGGGGGCCTGGGGAAAGTCTGGAATGTTAGCATAACTCAGAAAATGCTTTGAGGATCAGACTCACAGGCAACAGTGTGCTGATTTAGAAGGTTCTGGGTGCAGGACCCAGAGGCCCAGAGGAAGAGCTGCGGTGAGCTGGTGAAAGGAGTCACAAGGCAGCTGGAGGCTTCGTCCCCAACAATGGGCATTTACAGTTAAGTCTGGAGTGGAGGCCAGGATGTGGGAGAAGTTCAGGGGGTCAGCTCTGGCCACGGCACCCTGAGGTCACGCTGCAGCTCTGGCCACAGAGGGGGGTGGGGTGCCCACAGGGCTCTCTCCCGCAGCCCTGCTTCTGGTGGGCCCAGAGCCACTTCTGCCGGAAGAGCTGGGGGGTGTTCTCCTGCCCTCTGGGCCCCCAGGAGGGACGGACAGAGTGGAGCCTGGTCCTGGTGGTGGGTCAAGGGGCTGCTTCTGCTCTTAGCCTCTCTGCCACAGGGGGTTTCCTGTGAAAATGCAGACACAGCGGGGAGAGCTTGCTCTCCAGCAAGGCCCCTGAACATGTCTTGGGGGACCAGCCTGTATAACCCACGCTGCTTTGGGAAGCACTGACAGCTGTGCCCGCATGTACACCCCCTGTAGCCTTGCCGCTGGGCCCCACAGCCGGCAGGTTTCTAGTCAGAGGGCCGAGAGGACCTTCCTTTCCAGGCCTCACATTTCCTCTTTTCTGGGTTGGAACCTCCCACTTCCCATGGCAGGAGGTTGCAGGGAACTGGGGTGTGGGTGCCGTAGCTTCTTTCCTCCTCAGGAACCTCCCAGCAAACTCTAGAGTGGGGAACACGGGGAACTAACTGCCCTGCCATGGGTCAGCCCACAGCCACCCTGCCTCCACAGAGCAGAAGACAGGGTAAGATGGCTTGAGGCAGCCAGCTGGGCCAGAACCTCACCTCTGACCTGGGGGATGGGGCATCCCCCACCACCTGAGCTTCCCCCTGCCCCCAAGCCTGGGTCCTGCAGGCAGGGGCAGCTACTGGCCATCTCCTTTCTAGGGGCCCACGGCCTCGGGAGGGGAGGGGGCTGACAGCTTTTTGAAAGGCAGGTCGCCTTCTGCAGGGGACGAGATGTTTCACACCAACTTGACATATCTTAGTGGAAGCGACCCCACATACATAGTCACACCAGCGTCAAATCCAGAGGTGTGTACGGCGGCCTCAGAGTCAGACATGAGACTTCTCTATACGGGGCTTCCCAGAACAATCTCTCCAGCCTTAAAAAGGCAACAGTCGGGTCTCCCTGGTGGCACAAGGGGTTAAGCACCGCACTATGAAGCAACCCACAGCCTCTGCAGCACGAGTTCGATCCCCGGCCAGCCAGGGAGCTGCCCACAAGGCGCAACAGACCTCTCCTGTCTCGCCCGCTGCTCCCCTCAGCAGTGGATTTCAGTCGGTCTGTCTGTTCTGTTCCCCACTCTGTCTCTGGTGAATCCTCTCACTCCCCGCATCTCTGGCCCATGCCCCAGCTCTTGTATGCATACATAAATAAATCTTAAAAAAAAAAGGTGGGCCTCCCCGGTGGCGCAGCGGTTGAACGCTGGGTTGCGAAGCTGCCCGCAGCCTCTGCAGCGCTGGTTCGATTCCCGTCTGCTCCCCGGCCACCGGAGGAGGGTCCCGCATGGCGCGCAGACCTCTCCTGCCGCCCGCTGCTCCCCTCAGCAGTGTCCTTCGGTCCTCCTGCCTGCTCTGCTGCCCGCTCTGGCTCTGGTGAATTCTCTCCCCCTCCCGCGCTTCTGACTGTACCCAGTGCTTGTATAAATAAATAAACAAATCTTTAAAAAAATAAATTGTCAGGAAGCATGAAGGTCTTCACCTTATGTTCTAACTGACAATACTTAAAAAAAAAAAAAAAAGGCAACAGTGAACGAGGTGTTCCCCTTCCAAATGCTATCAGGCTCCAAACCCTTGGGGGTAAGTCTGAGGGGTAGAGGGTTTTACAAACAGCCCCTGATGAGATATTTGTTAATCACAAAAGGAAAACAGTCACCTGAGTGGGTGAATGGGCAGATAACACCTTGACCCAGCCACCAACCACCGCCACACACCAGACCAACACAGACTGGCTGGCGACCGCCCTGGGGAAGCAAGGGGAAGAGGGGCTGGACGGCTGGTCGGCGGGAGGCTGAATCCATCCCACAACAGACCTGGGTCCTTCAAAGTCAACGTCAGGAAGCACCAAGAAGATGGAAGAATGTTCCAGATGGTAGGAGAATACAGAGACCGGAAAATGAAGCAGACATGTCAGCTGAGACTTTTTTTGCTCCTGGGACTCACACAACCTCCATAAAGTCCACAGACGGATAACAGCGCTGGTGGGGGGTTCTCACCAGCTTTGGGGAGCTGTATGTGGCCCCATGAGAGACTGACCTTGTCTCTCTTTGGGGAATCCACACAAAAGGATTTAGGGTTCAGGGACATCTGGGCTGCAACTTTCTTTGATGCTTGTGGAAAAAATAATTGGAGCAATTAAGCTAACACAGCAAAATGTGAACAGTGGGGGGAATCTGGAGAGTTCTAAATACATGCTTGCCAAGTTATGTCTCCATTAAAAAAAAATTATCATCAGGCCTCCCCGGTGGCGCAGCGGTTGAGCGCTGGGTTGCGAGGCTGCCCGCGGCCTCTGCAGCGCTGGCTTGATCCCCAGCTGCCGGGCGAGGGTCCCACTTGGCGCGCAGACCTCTCCTGCCGCCCGCTGCTCCCCTCAGCAGTGTGTTTTGTCTGTCTGCCTGTTCTGCTCCCTGCTCTGGCTCTGGTGGGTTCTCTCGCCTTCTCGCGCTTCTGACTGTACCCAGTGCTTGTGTAAACAAATGAATAAATCTTAAAAAAAAAAAATCGTCATCAAGGCTGGGAGGCAATCTGGGACGGGAAAAGTAGTGCTGACTGGTGGTCTGACCCCAGCCTCCCTCCTGCCCTGGGCTTGGTGCCCCATCAGCCAGGCAGGCAGAGCAGGGGGCGCCCTGGGGTACCGACGCAGGAGCTGAGGCCATGGGCCAGTCCTTGGCCAGATCTCAGGAGCCAGACGCAATTCCCCTGAAGATAAGTTGAGGGACCTCCTTCTGCAGTGATGGGGGGTGTGGGTTGAGGTCTATCTGTAAAGGGAACTGGTCAGGTAGTGTGCCCTGGGGGGCTTTCCGGGGGCTCTCTGGGAAGGTTATATGCAAGATTCTATCTTGTATTCAGTTTTCTAGATTCTTTTTTTCACTCAACAATGTATAGATCCATTAAAAAATGTCTGACTTTTAGAGTTCACACTCGGTAGTTTCTAGCTGCAAAACATTTCCCAGGGGTGCAGTCTGTTCATGGTTTCTCTACGTTCTGGGCATTGAGATAGTTTCTAAGTTTCCCCCAAGAGAATGGGGCTGAGCAAACTCCCCGTGTGTGCAGCGTGCAGGTATGTGGGTTATCACGGATAAGCCGGGTTACTGGATCAAGGGGCATGAAACAAACAATTTCTTTGTGGATTATTCCAACTCACTTTGCCAATAACAATGCAGGAAAATCCCAGTTTCCAAGGCATTTATCGGGTTAGTATCCTGTCTGGCTACATTTTTCTTCTCGTTGGATGAGAAAATGGTAGCTCATTATTATCATTTATGTTGTTTTGAGTATGAATGGGGCTAAGCTGTCCCCCATACACACAGATCCAGTGCTTTTCCTATTCTGTCTCACAATTCCCTCAGTCCATTTACCAGGACATTTGCAGATTTAAACAAAAAAAGTCCAGCCATAAAAGCTCTTTACAGAACAGTGTTTCCAACAGTGTTGTCACATTTTAAAACACTGCCCCACACTGGGAGGTCTGCAGAGGACTGATTTCCAGTAGCCTGGAAGGCTGCATGCCTGGAGCTGAACTTCCAGTGCCAACAGGCCCTTCAGCGAAAATAAACACTACAGGAAAGGTGTTGGAGAGTCCTTAGCAAGGTCATTGCCATCGTCTGGGAGGATCTAGGTCAATAAGTGAGCCTGCCAGACGGGTTTAACCAATTCTGCTAGACTGGCAAGGCTTCCGAAAGGGAGCCCTATGGACTACAACCGTCAAACTCGTTCACGCTGGATCCGCATCATTTTCTGGAAGGACTAGGTGGAGACCTGTGATGGGCAGGATGAACAATCTGCTTCTTTCCATGGTCAGAAGGAGATCCAGATTTTCCTAAGCATCACAGAAAACACCTCTGGACCAGAAAAGGAAGTAAGTCTCATCCATAGAAGCTGTAGCAGATTCTCTATCGCTGATCAAAGATACTGTATTCAGCATTTATTCTAGACAGAGGAGGAAGAGATTCTTGCAAAGACAGGTCCAGTCCTGGGCTCCTCAGATGCAAGCAGCCCGGACAGACAAGTCACCCACACCCAACCAGCTGGCCAAGAACTAAGGACCTGGTCTCTGGGGTGGACTCAGTGGTCAGGTGGGCGGCTGCCAGGGGCAGTGCGGCGCCCGAGGTGCACCCTGTGGGCTCTGTGGCGCCTGGAACACTGTTTGAATGGCCTCTGGCAAAGCACTGGACTTGAACAGCTGAGAAGCAGGCCTGTTAGTCTCCAGGGACCAGCTGGCGTCCACCCAGCAGCTTGGAGACCTGGAGGTCAAGCGGCTCTTGCAGGCCTGTGACCTCACTGTTGTGACACCCAGGTGACCTGTCTAGCAAAGTGCTGACTGTCCTCAGCCCTTTGGAAAGCACTCAAGCATGTCGCAGAGAGGACCTATAATTAGGGTGGTATTCCGCGCTCCTATCTTGGGGAGGAAGGAAAGGACCAGGCCTGTAGGATCCCTGTCTGGGGCTCAGCACAACTGTGGGTTCTCGAAATGACGCCAGGAAGGGGCCAGCCCTCCCCAGCAGAGGGCAACTGGCTGAGGGGCTTCAAGGCCAGGGCAGGCAAGGCTGTGGCTTCCTCTACTGCCCGAGATTCCTGGCAGCTGGGGCCCCTCTCCCTCTGGCCTCAACCTCAGAGTTGCTGGACTTGAGAAGGAAAGTAAAGGCCATCTAGCACAGAAACAAGAGACTGATCTGAAGTTCAGAGGCCACCAGAGACAAAGTAAAGGCCGTCCTTCGTGGACTTCGCAGCAGAGGCCTATACCCTGGGCAGGAAGGGCCGGATGGACAGGTGGCTCCAAGTGGACTGCACCTACCCCACTGAGTGGGGCGGCCGTGGGACCGGACACTGCCCTCGTCTCCAGCTGGGGCACCACCTAGCTCATCTCCCAGGCTGAGGGCCAGGGCGTGTGCCCAGGGGCTGCACGGAGATGGGCAGGACCCAAGGAAGTGGAGACCAGGGAGAGAGAAGTCCGCCCCGGCTCTCCAGCCGCTTCTGAGTTACCAGGGCTGGCCTCTCAGGGGGAGCTCTGCCGCCCACGTGCCCACCTCTCTGGCAGACCTGGGTTGGGGCAGGCACAAAGGGATGCCTCTGGGGTGATGCTCGGTGCAAGTTCACCTCCCAGGTAAGCCTGGCATGGAGGATGCCAGGGCTGCCCCAGGGCTGCCCAGGGCATGAGACACACTGCCCGCTGGGCGGCCGGCCAGGGGGCCAAACAAGACAGGACACCAGAGGGCTCCAGGGCCACAGGGGCAGCCCACAGGACCCAGGCGGGCGGCGGGCCAGAGGGAAAGCAGTGCGGTGCCACCCACCTGACGATGTGGAAGGCCCAGAGCAGGTGGCTGGCCCTCGGGCCCTGCGCGGCGCGGACGATGCTGAGGTACAGGTAGAGCGCGATGGCCACGGTCCAGAAGAAGGAGCTGGTGTTGGCGAAGGTGGACAGGGCGCCCTGCAGCACGCAGTCCCACGAGGAGTCGGCGAAGTCCCGCAGCACCCCGTAGAAGTAGGAGGCGGCGGAGAGCAGGTCGGCCAGCGACAGGAAGAGCAGCAGGCGCCGCGCCCGGCTGCGCAGGTCGGGCCACAGGGCGTGCGTGGCCACCAGCAGGCCGGAGCCCAGCGCGGACAGCGCGCACGACAGCAGCACCACGGCGCGCTCCGACGGCACCAGGTCGGTGGGCGGCGCGGGCGGCGGCATGGTCGGCGGGGCCGGCCGGCGGGGCGCGAGGACGCGGTGTGGCCGCCCGAGCCGCCGTCTGCGCGCCCGCCCGCCCGCGGTTCGCGTCCCGCCGCCCGCCCCGCCCGCGTCGGGCCCCTCCCGACCCCGCAGGGCCGCGGCCCCGCGCCCCGCCCCTGCTCCGGGCCGCTCTCGGCGCCCCGCCCTGCGGCCTCCACGCGCCCCCGCGAGCCCCGCGCCCCGCCCCGCACCCCGCCTCTGCGCCCCTCGCCCCGCCCCGGCCCCGCCCCTGCGCCCTCCGCGCCCCCCGCCCGCGGCCGGCCGTGGCGAGTCCCCGCCCCAGCGCCCCGCCCCTGGAGCCCCGCCCCGCACCCCCCTTCCCCGAGGCCCCGCCCCCGCGCCGCCTCTTCGCCCCGCCCCCCCAGGGCTGCCCCCCGCTGGCCAGCTGGACGGGACATCCCGTCCCGGGAGGCGCCACCGGCGTCTTCAGGGCTGGTGTGACCTGCCTTGCGCTCAGCCGGCTTGTGCGCGCGCGTGTGCGTGTGTGCGCACTTGTGTGGGTGCTCTTGTGAGGGTGCACTTGTGAGGGTGCACTTGTGTGTGCGCACTTGTGAGTGTGCACTTGTGTGTGCGCACTTGTGAGTGTGCACTTGTGTGAGGGGCATTCTTTCCAAAGGTAACAGAACCCCCTAGAGTTTGGTAATCCTCCCGCCTTGCGCAAGCAGGTGCCGAGGTGCCGCGGCCCGCGGTGGTTTCCTCGGGAGGGAGAGGTCTGGCTCCAGTTTTCTGACCGGAGCATTCTGTTTTTAAAATTTCAGCTGATCAAGTGTGGTTTTTAAAAAACGAAACATTCCATTCCAATTTATAGCGTTTCCTCCCCTTTTGGAAATTTCGTATTTTTAAAATTGAGATACAGTTCACCTGCCCGACAGCTGATCCTTTGGACAACTCAGCTTTTAGCATATTCCCAAGTTCGTGCAGCCGGCATCGCTCAGCCCCGGCGTTGGCATTTCTCCAAAAGGAAACCCAGTTGCAGCCCTTCCCATTTCTCCAAACGACCCCGAGTCTGCCTTGCGTCTGGGGTGTGCCCCGTGGGACAGGTCACGCGGTGGCAGGGACAGCAGGTGGCATGGGCGCGTTTTCCAGGCGCAGCCACACTGCAGCCTGTATCAGACCTTAGGGGCTTTGGGCCTGTTCCACCTTTCTGGCTTTTGTGAATAACACCTCGACCGACCATCATGTCCAAAGTTTCGTGTGTGGACTTGGCTTTTCAGCCCTCTTGGGTATTATCTGCTGGGTCATATGGCTACTTTAACTTTTGGAGGAACTGCCAGTCAGTTTTTCTGATTCCTGCAGCATTGTACAAGGTTCCCAATTTCACCAACGCTCCTCACACTTTTTATCTTTCTGAAAATGTTAGCCATCGTAGTAGTGGGTCTTGATTTGCATTTCTCTTGCTCATAACGATCCAGAGCATCTTTTCATGGCTTATAGGCCATTTGGATGTGAAGAACGTGTACTCAGTTCCCATGCCTGTTTTTAAGTTGAGCTGTTTTTGTTACTGAGAGGCAAGAATTTATATTTACATACATGTATATATTCTGGATACTAGATTCTCATCAGAGGGCTGACTCACAATTGTTTTCTCCCATTCTATGGGTTGTTCTTTAACTTTCTTGATAGTATACTTGGGGCATGAATGTTTTAATTTTGGCAATGTCCTATTTATCTGTTTACCCCTTTGGTTACTGTGCTTGTGTCCTAGTTAAGAAACCACTGCCTAACCTAAGCTTCTCACACTAAACTTGCTTTCTTGCCAGCATCACACTGTTAAGGCTACTTCATGTAGCTGTGTATTAGGTTTTGAATTTGGGAAGTGTGAATGCTCCAACATTGTTTCTCAATATTGTTTTTTTTTTTTTATAAATTTTATTGTTATATTCCCCATACAATTGCAGCCCCCCATTCTGACCCCAATCCCTCCCCTCCCGCCCCCGCCCCCCTAAAAGTGTCTCTGGTTCATAGTTTTTTCTTGATTCTCAATATTGTTTTGACTGTTTGGAGTCCCTTGTAGATCTGTATCAATTTGAGAATCAACTTTGCCATTTCTGGAAAAAAAAGTCGCTGGGATTTTATTAAATCTATAAACTGAGTGAACAGTGCTCTCTTAGTACTATCCAATGTTCTTATCCATGTACATGGGATGCCTTTTCATTTATTTAGGTCAATCTAATTTCTTTCCAATGATGGTTGGTTATTTTTCAATGAATATTCTGTTTGATTTTCCGTTTGGTAAAAGGCAAAGATTATCACAGGTATAAATTATCTTTAGCAAAACTTAAAAATTATTCTATTATGAAATATGCATGCTGAAAAGTGCCTAAAATACAAGTGTACCATTTAATAGACAATTACAAAGCGAATGCCAGCCCAAATCAAGAAATATAAACCAGTACACCAGACACCTCTTTCCAACCCCCTTTGTCCCCCCATCATTTCTTGGTCTTTAACCATTCATGTATGCCGCTCTAAACAGTATGGTTTGCCTGTCATTGGACTTTATATAAGTGGAATCATGCTCTATATCCCCTTTTGAGTCTTCTCTTTTATGGTCAACATTCATTTTTTTTTTCCTGCACAAAGCAGCCATCCATTAATCATCATTGCTGTATAGTATTCTACCACAGAACTAGTGATCTATTCTACTGTTTTTGGACATTTGGGTTGTTTCCAGATGTTGGCTTTTTTTTTTAATCAGAAAAAAAATCACTAAAAACAATTCTCAGCAGCTTGAGCAAACACAGTCATGGGCTTTGCCCTGTAGAGACCTGAGGAGCAGCTGCTGTCCTTCCAAGTCACTTCAGAAGTTCCTGACCTCCCCCACAAACAGACACAGGCTGAGAATGCTGTCAGTGAAGCCTCTCAGCTTCTTACTGGTGTGGATCGTTTCAGACTTGGATTGTGCAATCAGCCCTGGCCTTCGGCTATGGCTAGGAATGAGCCTGGAGTGGACCATCTCCCCCAGTCATAGTCATTTAATCTTTAGATCTCTAGAGTACTTTGGTAGGGGGGTGATGAGTGAGGGGTTCCAGAAAGTTGCTCTGTTGGCAGATCAAGCCTGACTATGTCTTTCCAGCTTCATTGAGAAGAAAGCACTGGGCCCACCAGCCCTGAGGTTTGGCTGTTTGAGATTGCATGGAAAGCAATGTTCAGTGGACTTTCACACTCCCCACTGCTAGGTAGAACATGGGAAGACTTGCATGTAGCTTCAAATCTCACAGGATTAGTCTTGAAGCTAATTTCCATAGACTGAGCTCACTGATGCTGCCCAGGTGCTATCTGGCCGGAAGCAGGAGAGGGATGACACCAAGGTGCTGGGTGATCTTAAACCATGCAGCCTTCACCAAAGCGACCAGCCACTCCTGACCCCTGGCCTGGCAACAGAGGGCTGGGATCTGCTTCTCCTGTCTCAGGGGTGATTGGTTCCCCAGGGAGGCCTGATCAGGAACAGCAGATAAGAAAAACCCCAGGACACAGCTGCCTCTGACAGGCCTTACCCCATAAAGAAATACCCCATAAAGAAAGCAATGTCCTATTAGCCACTTTGTTTATTTCCAGTTTTTCCATCCTCCCTCTCTCACCAACTCCTTGGGGGCACTGTTAATAAACTCAGAAGGATTCTTGTTTTGATCCTGAGTCTGGCATCCACACCAAACCACTGGTCTGCTGCCCCATGTCCAGTGTCCAAAGGGGCCATGTCTGGGGTCTGACACGTTGTGACCTCCCTTGCCCCCAAAATGTATGGCGCAGAACTAAGGGCCCAGACCCAGCCAGGGTTGTGGCCATGGTGGGGGAGGAGGCCCCTGGAGTTAGTTGATTCAGTGACTCCCTCCTCCTTCCTTTGACCCCAGAAACTTGCACACGACCCCCTCCTCTGACTACTGCAAAGGGGTGACGGTTTGGAGTCTCTAAATTGGAGGAGCCCTAAATAATTTTCTGAGCTCAGCTGCAACCTCCGTAACAAGCCACGTAAGCGAGTCTAAAAACTAGAACAGAGAGGGACTTTCTCGTGCTGCTGGCGGAAGTGTGGCCGGCCACCTTTCTCAGTTCTGTTTGAAGGTAGGTGGGGCTCATCCAGCCCCTTCCTACCCAGGTACCACAGCGAGCTTCAGCTGCGGAGGAGGAACCACGCTGCCCCTCTGCAGACTTCCCACCCCCAGTATCCCGAAAGACAGCGCCCCTTCCCACCTGTTGTGCCAGCAGGCACAGGGCAGCTCCTCTCTCGAGGCAGGCACACGGATAAAGGAGAGTCCTGGAGCCTTCAATGGCTTTTTCAGGCTTTCATGCTCTTTCCACGCCACTTGCCGTGGGGCAAGCCTGCAGGCTGGCAAAGCAGGGAGGCCCCTGGCAAACCTTTACTTTTTCTCCTTGGGCTCCCCCTCGTGTCTTCTCCTAGCCATTCTGCCACAGCCGTCCTGTCTCCGAGTGACACCGCCCTTATAGCCTCGGCCTCCAGGCTCAGGTGTGCACACTTACGCATGCCCGCTCCTTGCTCCAGGTGTCCGCGCTCAGGCAGGCGTGTCCTGCGCCCACGCTCCCAAGCGCCTGCTGCATGCACACGATCAAAGCCGCAGGTGATAGCCACAGAGGCCAGCGGCGTAAAAGCGTGATGGATTCACTTACCCTTTACCACCCCAAACTCTGAAGGCCGTCGCCCCCCAGCTTGCTGCACACCTGCTGTAATGGCGGGATGGCCACGGGGCAGGATCTCTATGACCCGAGCAGACGGGGTGAAGGAGGAGTCCGGGAGCCCTCAGTGGCTCTTGCAGGCTTTTATTGGGATTTACCAGGCGCACGGCTGGGGGCCGCCCAGCCCCCAGCAAGTCTTTACTCTATCTGGACTCTCCAGCCTTGTCTGGTGGGCTCTGCTTCTCTGCTCTCTGCTCTTCTTGTGGTTCTGCTCTCTGCTGGTGTCCCGTGACACCGCCCTTAGAAGCCCATTCTCAGCCCAGGTGAATCCCATCTACCTAGGCCCACACCCTACTCCAGGTGCCGCCATCAGGCATGCGTTCAGGACCGCAGGGATCCATCATCCATCCTGATGGCGGGAGGGCAGAAAAGCCTGATATCATTTTCACTTACCCTACACCTGCCCTGCTGCCTACAGGAGCCCTGAAGACCTGGCTCTGACAGGCTCTTAATTTACAGCAGCTGCAGGGCAGGGGTGGGTGAGGGGCCGCGTCAGAACACATGCCGGGGTCCATGAAAGAACAGCAAAGTCACTAAAAGGAAAGGCTGTTTTCCTCTGCACCTCCTCTCGGGCCCTCACCTTGCAGGGTGGGCTGCTGGCACCAGAACAACAGCCTCAGCTGATGGTGAACCCCACCCCCCCCAATTCTAGTCCTGCCATATTTGGTGGGCAGGACCCTAAACATCCCCCACTCAGGGTTCCTGTCCCTGGTTACTCAGGTAGAGGAGAAGATTCTGAGAATGAATGGCCTGCTGTGAACTGAGTGTTTGCGAGTCCCCACCCCAGCGCTGGGGATAAGAGGCAGGGTCTCCGGAAGGTGGGGTTAGACGACATCATGCAAGAGGAGGCCCACGGTGGGGTCATGCCTCTGTGAGAGGAGGGAGAAGCACCAGCTTCCTCTCAGCCAAGTGAGGCTCAGCGAGAAGAAGGCCAGCACCCCCAGGCGGTGGCCTCTCCCGGCACCCAGGCAGCGGGCACCTTGATCTTGCACTTCTGGCCCCCAGAACTGTGGAGCATATGTATCTGGTGGCGAAGCCACTCAGGCTGAGGCCTTTTGGCCTAGTAGCCCTTGCTGACCCTAAGGAGAGTGGACCTGACGATGCAGAGACTACCCAGGCTGTCCTGGCCTCTGGAGAAGACTTTGAAAGCAACAAGTCCGCTTTAGCCAAGAGGCAGAAGAGGAAGTCCTGCAGCTTTGCAGAGTGGGGCTCCGTGTGACGGGGATTCTGTGGGGAATCCAGCTGTGATCACGTGAGGTCTGAGATGGTAGGAAGGAAACGTGAGCGGCTAGGAGGAGCAGAGGGGGCGCTGCACCCCCGGCCCCCTGAACGGGCAGAGAAGGTCCAGCCAGCAACTCTACCACGAGGACCTAAAGGAAGTCACTTCAGCTTTTTAAGTCTCTGGTGCCCCATTCAGAAAATAAGCACAGAAAATTCACGGGGTGGTAGCTTCCGGGCTGGTACACAGAGCCCTGGACTCGGGGTCAGAAGTCGGAAAGGCTACTGGGTGACCTGGAGCCAGTTGCTTAACCTCCCCGGGTCTCGGTTTCCTCACCTCCCCCCAGAGCCAACAGCAGCCACTGATGTCCTTGGCACCTGGGCATAGCCGGGCACACGGCCGCCCACTGAGACCCTCACCGTCCAGTAGCCACGTGACCAAGGCCTCGCCAGGGGATCATACTGGCCCCTCTCAGAAGAGGCTTCGAGGCTGCTGGCCACCTAGGAGAGGGCTGGTGGGGAGGGTCTCGGCCAGAGAGGATGGGATTTACTGAGGGGGCAGATGGGAACGTGTGTTAAAGGAGAACCGGGGGACTTCAGACTTTCTAAAATGAAAGGACCGAGTGGCTCTGATTGGTGGGAGCAGTTTTGGGGGGGCAGCAGCGGGGGCTCAGTTCTGGGCCGGTGGGATTCCGCTGACAAGGAGGGGTCCTGAGACAGGTCCCTTCTGGGGACAGAATCAGAGGCAGAGCAGGAAGAGGGTGAGTCTGTGGAGGGAGGGAGCCGAGGAACTGCAGTGACCAGGCCAGGGAGCGGACAGTGTGTCTCAAGCAGTGGTTCGCACATGTACCTGTGGCAAATAGACGCAACAAACGTGGCCATTTTCAGTGGACAGTTCGGAGGCCCTGGTGACACTCACAAAATCACAGAACCTTCGCCATTATCCCTGCAACGTTTTCATCACCCTAAATAGAAACCTGTGTCCCCCAAGCAACTGCCCACCCTCCCCACCCTCCCAGCTCCCGCACCCACAGAGGCAGTTCCCACCCATGGTGCCACGTCACCGCCTCTTCACTGTCCATGCGCAGCCGTCTCCCTCCACCCTGCTCCTCATAAACTTCCATGGAGGGGCCCGGTCGCTGCTGCCCACCATGGGTTGTGTCCTGGCTGGAGTGGCAGTTCTGCTCTGAGTAGGCAGCGACTCTTCACCTGTGTTTGAGGAGGTGATAAAGGCTGAGCACCCCTCTTTCCCGGCCCCTTTGAGTCTCGGGAGGAAGTGGGATTTCTTCTACTTTGGGTTGAAAAGCCTGGCTTGGAATGGGAGTAAAAGAAAACTTTCAACAAGAACTCACTGTCGGGGGCCTCCCCTGGTGGCGCAGAGGTTGAGCGCTGGGCTGTGAAGCTGTCCGCAGCCTCTGCAGCGCCGGTTCGATCCCTGGCTGCCCGCGAGGGTCCCACATGGCGCACAGACCTCTCCTGCCGCGCCCGCTGCTCCCCTCAGCAGTGTATTTCGTCAGTCTGCCTGTTCTGTTCCCCGCTCTGGCTCTGGTGAATTCTGTCACCCTCCTGCGCTTCTGACTGTACCCAGTGCTTGTATAAATAAATAAATAAATCTTAAAAAAAAAAAAAACCTCACTGTCAGGGCACAGGGATGAATCACATCCCCATGCAAAGGCTGCAGAGCGTGTGGAGTCTGTCCTGTGCATTGTCTGTCTGTCCCTGTCTCTCTGTGGAATGCGTGCTTGCCGAGGGCAGGGGGTGGTCTCTGGAGTCCTCATGCAGCAACCCCTCTGTCACTGCCTGTGTTGGGGGGGTGCCGGGAGTGTGGGCCAGCCCGGGGGTCCCTTGAGCCGTGGGGAGGGAGTCTGTGCTGCTGCTGGCTCAGGTGGGGTTCTCAGCTGGCAGGTCAGTAACCGAGGGGCGACCAGGGGCACTCTGTTCCCCAACTGCCCTCCAGAATCTGGCTGTTCCTTTATTTAAAGCAGTAACTGTGTTTCTATCATTTATAGAAATTGCAGCCATTTTCACAGTGTAGTGTAGACTCCAGAATACCATTAATGCTCACCACTCTTTTAAATTATTCTTGCAGTTAGACCAGCCTCTGTGGGATCTTATTCAATGGGCTAATGAGGGGCGCTTGGATTAAATGCGATTGGTTTTATCAACTATTCTGATGGTTATATTGCACTGTAATTGGACCGCTTTGTAACCCCATGTGTTTTATCGTCACCTTTATCCTCTGTTTGAGTCTTCTCTGGCCTGGCAGAGGGGTCCTCGTATGGCCTATCCTTCCTTGCACCCCTCTGTGGCTTCTCGCCGCCCAGGGCCAGGATTTAGAGGCCAGGCCTGGGCCTGTGTACTGGCCACTAGGAGGCGCTGCCTCCCCCAAGCCAGAGGAAACCAGGACTGTTTAAGGCCCTGCCTCCCATCTCTGTCCCCGCCAGGGCTCGCATCCGAATCTCCTGGGAGCTATTTTCCCTTCTCACACACTCTAAATTTCTGTTAGGGAAAATCTCAAACACGCACAAAAGCACATGAGCCCACAGGGATCCCCAGCCAGCTTCAATATTCAGGGCCTCACCTGAGGCCTTGTGTCCTCTACACCCACCCAGGGAACTTTCCTGGCCCTGCCCTCACGGAAGGACCAGAGTGGGAGGGAGCCTCGCTGAGCTCCAGTGTATGGAACCTCTTCTAAGCTGCGCCCGACACCCCGGGTGACCCACGCAGGCCTCCATGTGGCCCCCTGGGCTCACCCCACCAGCTGGAGGTCTTCCCCGAGTCCTGCTCACACTCACCCTCTTCTCAGGGCACCAGCCGGCTCCTGTCCTTGGCTGGGTCACCTGTCCTGTGACTGGCTGGAAGCCGGTACTGGTATTAAGTAACCAGGAGCCGCGGCCTTGAGCAACCAGCACAGCAGCGGGGCCCAGGGCCCAGAGTTGACCCCTCTTGGCCTTTGTGGCTGGAAAGGCAGTGCTAAGCTCTAAACTTGATTTTGAAGTGTCCAGAGCAATCCCTGTGATGGGCGGGATTATGTCCACCCCCCATCCGCACCCCAAGTCAGATGTCGAGGTCAAACTCCAGGCCTTGGAATGTGGCTGTGTGGAAACAGGGTCGAAAAAGAGGCGATTACATGAAAATGAGGACTGAGAGGTAACCAAAGAAGTGGGGGACCTTACGAAAAGGGGGCAGTCTGGACACAGGCACAGGGGGACCACGCTGTGCACAATTAAAATGCGGGCCTTGTTCAGAACCATCGTGTCAACTTGAAGACAGGGGTCCGTGGGGCACACAGGCTGAACCCCAACACGCTCTGCTGTCACATGTCACAGGGAGGAGGAGGCCCGTGTCGGGGGCACAGCATGTCAACAGGAGCCACTGGCTCGCATCCAAGGCCTGCCTGCTCACAAGAGCCTCCGGGAAGATTCCAGGCCACGACCTGGGGGAAACTGCTTCCAGGCGTCTCCACATTGTCAAGTGTCCTCACTGTCTTCCGAGCTGGAGTCCGTATTTCAGGAGTGAAATTCCTGTCTGAAAAGGATGACTCTGGACATCCTTTTAGGGACAGGGAAAGCAGACGTGACATGTGCTGTGGGGTGACACAAGGGTCCAGGGTTGGGGGGAAGCACCAGCCAATCGGGGCTACAGAAGTGTGTTAGGTGCACGCGCACTTGGCTGAGCGCCGGCCTTCACGTTGGCTCGCTTCCCTTGGCATTCCCAGTTCTGAAAAGGGATGCGGGAGCTTGTCCAGGGAACGCCCCGCCGCGGGGATGGACACAGCGAGAGGCACGTGGGTGAAGAGGGAGAGTGTGGGTGAAGAGGGAGAGTCTGTCGCCCCCTCTCTGCAGGAGGTGTATGGGAAACATGGTCAAGGACAGCACCAGGGAGCTCAGGGGCCAGTGAGCTTCGAGCACATTTCCCCTGCACCCCAAGCTCCCGATAAATCAAATGGCCGGGGGCAGGAGAGGTTAGCACTATGGTGGGAGCCCCTGGACTGCTATGGGGTCCCCCTAAGGGAGGCCAGGTGCTGCTGGGACAGGGTCCCACTCGCCCCTGGACACCCTGGTGGCAAGGCACAGAGGAGGCCGATCAACACCCGGTCTCTCTTGTTTTCCCCGCTGCCCCCACCAATTTTAACCTCTGGCCCTGGGGAGGTCCCGAGAGAGAGGCAAAGATCATTTTCTTTCTCAAATGTCCGGCAGCTATGGTTTGTGGATCCCTGTGTGTTTGCAAGTACAAGCTTGGGAAACAGAAAGAAAGAATTTGTGTTAAATATTCCCGGAACTCACAGGGTAATCACGTCAGTTCTCACGGGCGCCTCAGCTTCTGATGTGGAAAAAGGGGGTTATTAGAATGAACGCTCCCTAACAGGTGACTTGGCGTGGTCTCCTACCGGGCGAGCTCTGCAGGGACAAAATTAGCCTGCAGCTCATTTGTCAGAAGGACCCTTAATTGCTGGTCCCCTGGCGACTCACCCACAGAAAGTATGTTTTTAAGGGCCTGAGGAATCTAGATGAGCTCAAATATAAATACAGTATTTGTGAGTGTGTGCACACAGGCCCTTTTGTTTTTAATCAAACTTTAAACTTTGGAATAATTTTAGATTTACAGAAAAGCTGTAAAGGCTAAACAGAGTCCCCTCCTACCATTTGCCGTTTCCTGTGACGTAACAGCTCACGTAACTGTCGCTGTCTGTCAACACTAAGAAATGGACACTGGTGTGTTACTTTTGGAGGTTTTACTCATTTTTCTAGCCATGTCCTTTGTTTCTGCCGCAGGAGTCAATCCAGGACACCCGATTGCAGGTAGTCAAATATAAATATGTATGTTTTAACTTTTTATTTGGGATTAATCATAGATTTACAGGTAATTGCAAAAAAAAAAATATGTATAGAGAGATCCCATGTGCCTTCCCCCAAGTTTTTGGTTAAATCTTGCTAAACTGCAGAACAATTCTGAAACCAGGAGAAGCTACTGCTGTGACCTATAGTTTATTAAACATATATGCATGGGTATTTTAATGAAAAATGCACATTTTTTTCTTATTTATGTTCTTACGTTATTGTTCATTTTGGTGCAGTATTTGATTTCTCTCCTCAAGTGTAGTCCCTGTAGTTCTCCCACCACATCACCCGTGATCCTTCATCTCAGTCCCTGTGCTCCCCTCCCCTGTTTTGACCCCTCTCCCTTCCCCTCTCTTGCTGTAGGCCTCAAATCTATGGTCAGTTTGCAAGTTTTATCTTTTTTCCTGACCCTTTGTTTGTTTTCCCTACATCCCACCTGTAAGTGAAACCATCTACTGTTTTTGTTTTTCCTTCTGACTTAGTTCATTGAGCATAATCCCTTCCAGCTCCATCCATGTTGCTGCAAATGGCACAAGTATCATTTTTGATGGCCGAGTAGTATTCCACCGTGAATATAGACTGCAACTTTTTGATCCGTTAATGTTTCAGGGCATTTTGGATGCTTCCATATCTCAGCTATTGTAAATAGAGAAATGCACATATTTTAAAAATTATTTTAATTGAGGTAACATTCATTTACAACACTGTTTTAGAAATACAGGTTCACACCTCCTCAGATGCACATCACCACACTCACCAGCAAAGCACCAATAACCCTCCACCATGATTTATCAAATATATTTTAAGGCTCTACCTTGCTTTGCAGTCAAGAAGATCAAATACTTGCTCTAAAAACATGACATTTGCTCCTGATTCCACTGGCCTCCACACTCAAGTCTAACCATGAAGTTCTAGATCCTTCTCCCAACCCAGAATACTGACTGGGCCCTGCCCATTTATTCCCCGAGCAGAAGTGCACCCGCCTGGGTCTGGATGCCCTCAGCTACCGGAAGGACCCTGAACTCCCCAAGTCCACAGCTGGTTTGCGTGTGTATGAGTCTCCCTGCTTGTCTCCCTCCATTCTAAACCCACTCCCATGGAGCCCAAACTGCTCTGCCCACTCCTAGGAGTCCCAGAAGGACGAGCAGCTGATGTCTCCCCTGGTCCACCTTTAGGTGGCCAGACTGGCCTGTGCATCCACTTCCAGAGTAAACGCAATGGCCACCAGGACAGCCGTCTCACCCCAACCCGCACGGACGCACAGGGCGTTTCCCTCACCTCACTTGTCATCCAGGCCTCTGCAGGTGCCCTCTGCGGGAAAAGGACCATTTTTCTTGTTTTCATGTTGGCATCACTGAAAGCAAAGTGAGATAAGAAGAGAGGTGAGTGCGAATGATTTTACCTGAACCCGGATGAAGAGACAGTTCCATCCATAGCCAGGAGTGCAGCCCCTCTAACTGACCAGAGCGGGACCAGAATCAGCAGGGGCTGGGGAGAAGGCAGCCATTCTGCACTTCTGCCTGAAGCCGAAATGAAAGACTCCCGCTCAGACACGATCCCAAGTGCCGCTTGGGTCAAACCTCAGTGCCGCTTGGGTCAAACCTCCGTGCTGGGTCTGAGAGTCGGTCTGTCCCTGCAGCCACATTCCAGGAATTCCATGGGCCCCACTTCAGCCCACACCAGCTGCCACGGCCTGGGGAGAGGGGAATGCGTGGCCGAGTGGGCGTGGTCAAGCCAACATGCGCTATAAAGGGCCCCTCTCTGAACCAGCTCGGAGCTTGGAGGAGGAATTCCCTCAAATTGGGGGGCGGGGGATGATTCCTGTAGACAGAGAACCTAGAGTCATCCAGCTGTGTCAAGGTCAAGGTTAAGAGTCCCAGTCCCAGAAAACCTCTCTCAGGGGCCTTCTGACTTTTGGAGTGGTCAGGATGGAAACAGGGGTCCAGGCGGGATGGGGGAAGACCAGAGGAGGGCCGCTGGGCAGGCTGGAAGGAGAGTCACAGGAGCATGTGGTGGTGAGGGGGGTCACAGCAGGTGCTGATCTTTGTCTGAGCTGAAGGTGCTGGAGCCCCGTCACCTCCTGGCCCCTGGAGGCTTGTCTCCCACGATGGGGTCAGAGGAGTAGCCCCCATTCAGTGTCACCTCTCAGACTTGAATTTCTGTAAGCACTGGGTGGGGGAACAATGGGAACAAGGTGGGACAGACAACTGGGGTATACTCACAGCTCACCAGCATGGGGCTGGAAACGGCGCGGAGCAGGCCATCTCGACTGGAGCACAGGACCTGATTTGGGGTCTCCCAGGTTTCCCCGAGACTGTGGGGTTGCCCTGGGTCCGAGGCCTGGAGCAGCCCCGGCCTTTACTTTCCATCCTCCGGAGGCTTGGGTCCAGTTCTGGCCGCCGGGGCCTCCCAGTTCACTGGCCCGGAAGTTGGCATCTGAGGTGGAGCTGGTGGAGACTCGTGCTCTCTTCTCAGCCCCTTGGGGGAGTCTCTCACTGGCCACCAGAGGACACCCGTAACGCCTCCATCCCGTCGACATGCCAGGCCTAGCTTCAGTTGAAAAGAAAAAGCCTCCCCCAGGCACCCGCACCCGCCAACACCCACACGGCCAAGTCCTCTGAGGCCCACAACGGTACTGGAGATGTGTCTGGGGGAAGAGGGCGGGAGTGTGCACCCACGAGTGGCTCCATGGAGCCGGGGGGCACCTAGGCCCAGCCCTCAGGACCCGAGCTGGTCCCCCGAGCACAGACTCTGGACCCGGGCCACTGGGGCTCAAACCTGGCTCCCCTTCCCATAGACCACACCTCTGTGGCCCATGCTGCGGGGCGAGGCTAACAGGCCCTGCTCCTGCGCGAACACACGTGGAGAGCCGACAGCAGAGCCTCCTACGTCTGATGCTGTGTCAGTGCCGCATTCTCAGACCTGTGGACAAACTCCTCCGAGCCAGAACCCCCTGAGAGCAGGGCACCCCAGGGCTCCTGGCAAGGGTACCCCCAGAGCCTCACCAACTGCAGAGCGGAGCTCCCAGCGCCTGGCCCATGTCTCCTGCTGCGTCCCCCTCTGGGCCGCAACGTGCCGCACTTCTAGGGCAGTATACTTGCTGATTGCTTCTCCCTATTGCTCACAACAACCAGCTAAGACACTGCCAAAGAAGCACTCACAGCTGCCCTCCGGTGATGCCGGGAGGCCTGTCCTGGGCGGCTGGGGACCTGTGGGCCAGAAGGGAGTTAGGGGAGGGGACAGGACATGGAGGAGAAAGCTGAGACCCCAAAGGCCCAACAGAGCCAGTCCACGAGTCCTTGACAAGCAACCTAGAGGAAACCAGAAAAGGCCGGCGGTCTAAAAGTCCGCGGGTCCACTTAAAAAGGAAGCACCAGGAGAAAGCAGCACCGAAGCTTCCATCCCGGGCCCATTTAGAGGGCATGTCCATCAGATCTCTGCCAGAGAACCAGGACCAGGAGGCTGGGTGAAGCAATCTATTTCACAGACTTGGCTCATGGGATGGTGGGCACTGGGCAGGCTGAGGTCTGTGGGCAGCCTGGAGGTGGGAAGCACTCAGGTGGTGGCTGGTGCATCAGGCCACGGTGGAAATTCTTCTTCAGGGAAACCCCAGTCTGGCACTGAAGGCCGTCAACTGATTGGACCAGGCCCACCACATTATGACTGATAATCTTTACTTCAGGTGAACAGATTGTGGAAGTCACCCACGTCTTGAAGGCCTTCACAGCAGCTCTTACACATGTCTTGGGCTGAATCGCTAGGTGCTGCAGTCTGGTCCAGAGGATGCTGCAAACCAACCATCACAGAGATGGTGTGGCAGTCCAGTGACTAACTGCCTAGGAGGCAGACAGCCCGGGAGACGCCTCCTCTCCACGTGGGTGTGTTCTCAGGGGGGGTCAGTGTGACTTTTACCCCAGCCAGGGAGACAAAGCAACTTGCCAGCACAATCTCTCTGCCCGAGAGGAGACACTCAGCTCTTCCCATCTGTTTCACAGGACACAGAGCTCTCTCTCGGCTACTGCAAGGTGTCCAGTGAGAGCTGTTGGCGTCTGCTCCTGCCTTAGTCCTCTGCCCCCCAACAGGTGACCTGTGAAGCTCTGCCCAGAACACAAGCCAGATTTGCCTTTAATCATTCTTTTTCAGCGTGTGGAAATGCCTCTAATGTGCCCAGTTTTACCCAAAGGTGGTTCCTGCAGAACAAGTGCACCAGTCAGAACATTTCCCCTTTAACGAGCAGAACAATCACCTGGACACTCGGTCGAAGGCAGGTTCCCGGCCCCACACCCAACTCTGATCTTGTAGGCCTGGGCCGGGTCAAAGGCATGTTTTTGGCAACCGAGTCCCTGGGGGTCCAGAGAAGCAGGAGAAGTGTGAGCAGACCACAGCCATCTCCATCAGCTGCCCTTTAAGTTCCCACGGAGCTAAAGAAAAAGTGGATTTTGGTGATGATGGTCTTGGATGCCAGGATTCCTTCCCATCCGGAAACCTCCCAAATCCCACAGCGCTTCTTGCAGGAAACACGACGTGCCCACCGAGGGGCCCTCTGATGTGCAGATACCATGAGGGTGTTGAGGACTCGATGTGGAGGACAGCAGGCGCCCTGGCCTTGGGGCCCACGGGGAGAGGTGGGCAGGATCCAGACCTGCGAAGTCACAGCTGTGAGCAGCTCCGAAGCACAAGGACAGAGCTTGTGATGTGCACGACCTCGTGGAAGAAGCTCTGAGGAGGATGAGTCATGGTTCCGCATCCCACAGCCCAGCAGGGGTGCAAGAGGGGCCACGGGAGTCGAAGTCCTGTCCTAGTGTCCTCTGCGGGCCGCAACATTGGAAGCTGGAGGGGCTTTTCTGCTCGCGCGCTGATGGTATCTGGAAAGTGTGACCCGTTGGCAGGAAGGTGGTGGGGGCTCAGAGGTGCCGCGGAGCCCGTCCGGATCTGCAGGCAAGGTCAGTCCAGGTTGGAGCCGGGGTTGGGGGGCACCTGCCTTACGGCCCCAAGGGCAGCCCCCAAAGGATGGACCTCAATGATGTGAGCCTTGAAAATCATCCTCAGGTCCGCTAGAACAGCTTTCCCTGTGGGGCAGCCACCGCCCTCGTGTCCCCAAGCTCCAGGAGCTACCTGTGTCTGCCCTGGAGAAATGAGAGCCTCTTCAGGTCTCCGTAGGTGATGCTGTGCACACCTGTCTCCTGCTGGTCCTGCTGGCCCCGCAGCTTCTTGGGTGAACGGCAGGTAGGCCAGCTCTTGACAGCTGCCAGTCAGAACCCTCTGCCTCTGCCCACCGCAGAGCTGGGGACGTGCTCATCTAGCACCCTTTATGTTTAGAAATCTTGCTTTTTCCTAATGTGGGATGGAGCCTTGCGCAGACAACCCTGGGAGGCAGATCAAGTGGGAGAAAAACGTACTTGCTTGACACTCTCCAGCCTGATGCTTACCACGCAGGGAAAGGCTGGGAGTGGCCATCACGATCGTCTAAAACTACCCTTGCATTAAGTAATCGAGGATAAGGTGCGTGTGTTTTAAGAGCGAGAGTTACTGTATCACCCACAGGTCAGTTAGAAACCCGAATACACCGACAGTGGCAGAGATAGTGGACGCTGCTGCTCTGGCCTGGATCCAGCCCCTGGCCCTGCTCCCAGGCCCTGGTTTGGTTCAGGTACCCCCTGCCACTCTCTAGTCTCAGGAATTCCACCGCGGGAACCCCTTCTGTGGCCAGTGATTGCTTGAGGCTGGCCATGGGGCTTTATTCCAGCCAGTAAGATGTGCAGGAAACCAGTGGGGGTTTGGGGAGGTTCCCTCTTTCATGAGGAGAGACCCTTCCCTCCCCTCCCCCAGGAGACACAGGGGACTGGTAGGAGAGGAAGCCAGGATGGGGGAGCAGCAGGGTAGGATGTGGAGAGAACCGAATTTCAGGCCATTGCTTTGACCTGGATGGGACAGGTCACTGAGCAGCCTGACCCCGGGGCTGGATTTTATATGTTCTGATTATTTAGGTCATTTTGAGCGGCGTTTCTCTGCTGGCAGAGGACGGGATCCTCATGCTATATCCCCAAATCCAAGTAATACGGACATCACAAACCATCTTTGGAATTTAAAAAAAAAAAAAGAGACAAACTATTGAACAAAACCATCCTCACAGAAATCCCATCATGGCAGAAACAGCTCCCTGTCCCCTCCCTGCAAGGCCTCAGGGCAAGGGTGGCTCTGCAATTAGCCTGTTACCCCGAGGGCCTCTTCCCCGTGAGCTCGACTAACATGGGTGATGCTGCAGGGGCTGCAGGGAGCAGGGCTGCGGAGAGGAAGCCCCAAATGCACTTTCAGAGCAGCTCAGAGGCTGCCAGCCATGCTCAGCACCTGCTTGATGACAGCCGTGCATCTGGAATGTGACCATGGGTGGGTTGATTTCAACTTCATTTTTACCTTTAATTGTAATTCATTATTAAGAATAAATAAATAAACACACTTTCCAAAATGCCAACTGAGACTAAATCAGTTTTTGTTTGGGGAGAGGGGCGATTCCTCAGCCCTATGCTCCGTCCCCCCTTTCTGTCCTCAAGCCAGATATCCTGCCACCCCCACCCCAGAGCTGTCTAAGGGGCAGCTGCTGGCTACTCCCTGGCCAGGAGGGGAGAGGTCGACAGAGCTGGACACGCCCTTCCAGGAAGGGGATTTCAAGGCATAAACTATTTCAAATGAAATCCAGCCCAACAGGCTAGGCTATAAATTTGAGCTTTGGAAGTCCAGCTTGCCCATTCTCTCTGAGCAGGGGTCGAAGGTGCTGCCCCCAGAGGGCCTGGCCAGAGGTAGCTGAGCAGCCGAGCAGAGGTAGCCCCTCATGGAAGGACAAGGGGGTGGGGAGACCGGCGCCTGAGCCTTTCCTTTCACACAAAATAATCTCCCGGTTCTCGCCCCTCGGCGGCTCAGCTCGCTGTTCAGTGTCCCAGCTCCCTAAGGGATCTGCTTTTCAGAGCTAAGACAAAGAGGCTGACCTTCCTGCACAAACACAGCAAATCTCTCCCCAAAAACATCCACGACTGCCCCTGCTAACCCCAAAGGTCTTTTCCTCAAGTTGTAAATGTTGACATCAAACTAAGTCGGCAGAAAAGGTTTTGAAAAGGTGCCTTACCTGCTCCGTGGGCAGTGGGAGGACCTGGGGTCACCCTTCAGCTGTGGCCCTGCCCCTGGGGGCCTCACGCCTGTCCTGTCGGACCTGTCTGGCCGCCTCCTGGGCCTGGCATCTCTGCTGCAGGCCAGGCCTGGCCGGGCCGGGCTCCCCGCCAGGCCGGGAGTCATCCACCAGCCCCTCTGAAGGTGCGCATTCAACTGGGGAGCACCCAGGTCCCCTCCCTCTGTGCTCACCCTGTGACCTCCCCCCACACCCCAATCAGGCAGAGAACTTCTCTCCTGACTCATCCGTGTTCTAACCCTAAGGCCAAGGGAGAGAATGAAGAGGAAGGAGGGAGGGAAGAGCTGGCCCCTAAGCCGACAGCCAACAGCCCCGCAAGGTCCAGGAGGCCCTTCCCCTAGGAGCCGGGGTCACATGCCAGGGCTGCCCTTCCCTCTGGATGGCTCTTGGAGGGAAGCAGTTTCACCCCAGCAAGCGACAGCCTGGAAGAAGCCTCTGCACCAGAGAGCACCGTCCAGGTGCCCCGAACTGCTGAGCTCACCCAGACGGCCATCCTCGTGTCCCCAGCCCTTCCACGGTCATGCGCACAGGGTACTGCCTGGTTGCAAGAGGAGCGCCCTGCTGCATGTGGCAACCAGGGCGCGCTGGTGTCGCTGGGCCCAGAGCGTCTCCCGCTCCCTCCCAGCCCCCAGGACTAAGGGTGCTTGGCAGCCAGAGGCAGCTTCTCTTCCCTTTCACTCCCTGGTTCCTGATGCCGGGCAAGCACAAGTCGGCAGTGACCATGGGAGGTCACGATCGCTCACGAGTGTGAGTGAGGTCACGGTCAGAGCCCGCCCGGCCGGACACCCAATCACAGCTCACGCTCAGCCCAGCGCCCCGAGGCGGCTGATGCAGCCGAGTCTGAGGGAGCCGGTGCAGAACAGGAACAGCCAGGCCCGAGAGGAGGGTGTCGGCACCCTGAGATACCCTGAGAGCAGGGCCTTCAGGCGCACGCAGACCCTGAGACCCAAAGCCCCGATTAGGAATCCCAACCCTTCCTCTGGGAGACAGTGAGGCAGGGACGGGAGCCCGAGAGGCCAGTGGCAGAGTTCAGGCGGGAGCCAGCCTTCTTCCTAGGTAATGCCCCCGCCCCATGGCAAGGAGGAGACCCCCCCAACACTGGGCGGCCAGGTAGGCCCTCAGCTGGCTGCAGGCTCATGGCATCCTCCAGCAACACTGTCCCTTGGGAGCCCCATGTCTAAGCCAGAGGCCAGATCTGTCACCCCAAGAGGGACCAGCAGCAGGGCCGGGGCTCCTTCAAAGGCCTGAGGCACAGCAGTGGGGACCCCATGGGCTCAGGGCGTGGAGGCCCCTCCCTCGCCTCAGCTTCAACGGCGGGTCCTTGCTTCCCGCCCCCTCCTGTCCAGGGTCAGAGGCCCTAAGAAAGTCCCCAGCGCACCAGCCTACTTCAGGCCTCAGTCCTTGCGTCGGCCACCAGTCCCCAGGCTGAGGGGGAGGGAGCACGCGGGAGGAGCACGCGGGAGGAGCACGCGGGAGGAGCACTTGCCACGCCAGTGCAAGTGGGCTGCGAGACGCACGTGGTGAAGTCGGCAGCAGATGCGCCGCCCGCCCGTGGGTGCTTTAGGGAAGTATTTACCCAGAAATGCTAAAAAAGAAGCTGAACGTTTCTGCCTCCCGTTCTGGAGACGGGAATTTTCTGAATTTGCATCGAGTCCCGTGATAAGTCACTTGGGATCCCCGAAGCGGGGAGGCTGCTTGTGGTTAGAGCCGGTGAGTCAACGAGGCAATAGAGAGCCGATGAGGTCAGCTCTCTGGAACGGGAACAGAGAAAACGGCAGCCAGCCAGAGTCACCCACGGGGGTCCCCGAAAGTCCTCCTCAGAATCAAAGCCAGGTTCCCGGCGGGGGGCAGTTCCATCCCGCAGGGACATCTGTCTGCATCTGGACACAGTTTGCACTGTCACATCTGGGGATGGGGTGCTCCTGTCACCTGAGCAGGTCGAGGCCAGGGATGCTTCCCAAACACCTCACAGGACTGGGCACCCCCACACCTGAGTCACCCCATCCCAAATGGCAACAGCGTTGTGTGGAGCTGTACAAAGAACATTTCCGTCTGGGCTTTGCAAGTGCTGGGCCCCTGGACATGCCCTCAGGCCACGGCCCTGCGGGGCCACCTACCTCATGAGGCCAGGTAGCCCGGGGTGTCTCTGGGGAAGCTTCTGGCACAGACCCTGCTGCCCAGCCTCCGCGGGCTGGGCACAGCCTCCAGTCTGCATCAGAAGCCCCCGCTGCCTGCCGGCTCTGCAGATCCCACGGTGACACCACAGGGAAGGAGACTCGTCACAGTCACGGCCTGCCGGTGGCAGCTGCCCCCAGGCACCCTGCACATACTTTGCCTCACCCGAGTAAATAAGAGCCTCGCCCGCTTGAACAGTCTCACAGCGTTCCTGGCCTTCCAGGCCCGCGGAAGAAAGTCAGCTGCACGCCCAAGTGTGCCGGGGGTGGGGGGAGAGCCCACGTGACCCCCTCCATATCATGTATCACCTGAGGAGCGGGGACCCCAGCTGGACTCCACCCCCAGGGCCTCCACACACTCAGTGGGGGCATCTGAGTCATGCTGGCGGGGCCAGGGAGGCCTGTGGCAGGAGGAAGGAAGGACTGGAGAAGGAAGCCCCCAGCTCCATGACCTGGCCCGGCCGCAGGTGCATCTCTCGGGAATGAGGAGGAAGCACACAGGTGAGGCAGCAGAGGGGAAGGTGCTGTAAATGGTTCAGTGCCAGACTGCCCCTGAGCTCACATCTGGAGATCACCAGCGAGTTAGACTTTTTCTTAGTTTATTTGCCAGTTGGGTGCTTGGAACCAGGAATTCCCCAGACACGAGAAGTGTGGGAAGTCCACCGGGCAGGGGAGGGGAGCGTGCTCCGAGCACACTTCAGACACCCAGAAACCCCCCAGGGCCCCACACCTCACTTTTCTATCTTTGGCCCTGTGTGGTGGGGGCCAGGGCGGGTACCCGCTGCATGAATGAAAGGACAACCGCCATCAGGAGTGGCCCTACTATGTGCTGGCTACTTTCTAAGCCCTTGACCAGCATCCCTCAAATTTGGAGCCCGTGAATGTGACCTTATTTGGAAAAGGGGTCTTTGCAGAAGGGCCTAACTCAGACTCCCGAGATGCGGCACCTGGATTATCCAGAGAAGGGGACGTGAGGACACTAGCAGGGACTGCAGCGATGGGGCCGCAGCCAGGGATGCCAGGGAGGCCCCCAGCACCTGGAAGCTGCACCCAAGTCTCGGGGGGCAGCCCCGCTGGTCTCAGGACATGAGACCCCACATTTCTGCTGTTTGGTGATTTGCGACAGCAGCCCGGGAAACACCCACACTCTGGACCTCAGGCACGACAGGGTGGGGAAGGCGAGGGGGGAGCAACGCCCCAAACCTCCATGACCAAGTTCCTCCCTTCCCCAGAACATGCTGCTGCCCCCGTATGGTGCTGTTACAGCCCCCCTCTGTCAATCAGCGCTCCCCTCGGATAAACATGCTCCCCCCCAACTTCACGGCCAACCGAAATGAAAAATCGGGAATTCTGACTAGGAATAAACGAAAGCAGGAATCAAAGCCACGCTCTGCCTTCCGATCACCCTGCCCCTTGTTCGACATTGGGGTGGCGGCCAGCTTTCCCCCGAGAGCCCCTTGTGCTGACGGCTACTGTACACCCGGAGCTAGCCCGACTGGGGTGGGGTTCTGGCCCCACAGTGACCGAGAAGCAGAGACTCAGATGGGAGCAAGAGGTTTGCTGAAAGCAGATTCACTGCCAAAGCCAAGGAGAAACAAACAAGAGAGAGGGTGGAGGGAAGGGACACGCAGAAGACATACCTGGCGCGAGCTGGGGCCCTGGGGGCTCCCGGGCTCGCCCCAGACCACAGCGCGCAGCCGTGGAGCTGCCAAGGGAGCATCTGGCTCCGCAGGAAAAGGTAAAACTGGGTCTGGGCTGTCCTAGGAGGAGCACTGTGCCTTCTACCTGTGCCCACGCGAACGCCAGGTGGTCTCCTGCCCACCTGCCCCGGGGAGGGAAGCCACCCGGGGTGTCCCGGGCTCCCACCCTCTCCGCTCGTGAACCCTGCCCTGGGTGCAATGGGGGGATGCGTCCGCGGCAGCGCCCCGCATGGTCTCGGGCAAACACAGAAGGAGTTCACCCAAGAATGCCCGGCAAGTGAACACGGGAATGGAGGGCAGAGGGACGTGGGGAGGGCTTTGTCGTTCTCATTCTATGTCTGGATTCTTCGCTGGGCTCTCCTCCCGCCCTCTGCTGCCTCTACCTCCAGCTCTGGCGGCTTCCTTTCCCCTTTACAAAACTCCTGGGCCCATGCAGCCAGGGAAACAGCTGTGACTGTATGAGCTCCCCTGGAGGGCAGGTCCCCACAATTCAGGGGGATCAGGAAAGAATGTAAGAAATGCAGTGGTGTCTTAACTTTTCTTTCTAAGTTGTAAACTGTTGACAAGAAACCATGAGGATGAAAGAGCCATAGGAATTGGGGAGGAGGGCCCTGCAGTGGCTCCTGGTGTCCTGGTGTCCTGCCCCCGAACAGTCCCTCCCCCCAAAGTGGGAGGAGCCCAAGACTCCCTCCAGCCAGCAGGAGATGCACGTGGCTCGCATACCCCTGCAAGCTTCACTCTACTGCTCGCCTGCAAACAGGTTAGGGCTGGAGATGGTCCCCTTGTGGGCTTTAAAGAAGGGAGCTGCCATTTGTGGAGGGACCAGGAAGGGGACTCCAGGGCTGAGGGACAGTGGGTGGCCTCTAGGAGCTGAAAGCAGCCCAGGGTCACAGGCAACAAGAAGTCAGGGATCTCCAAGAGCCACAAGAGGTGGATTCTGCCAATGACCGAGCGAGCTTGGGCTTGGACCCTGCCCCAGCTGAGTCTCCGGATAAGACCTCAGCCCTGGCTGACACCTCAGTTCGCGCTGCCCGGGGCCAGCAGAGCCAGGCCCAGACTCTTGAACCACAGGACCCGTGGGGCCTCAATGGATGTGCTTAAAGCACTAAGTGCGTGGCCATCTTGTTACACAGCATTTGACCAACACAGTGATGAAGATAAAGGGATCATGACCCCCACTAAATATGGGTTTGGGGTTCTCAAGGCCACGTCACACCCATTTCAGCTCCTGGGGCACTGGCGGTCGCCCTCCCTCTTGGTGGTAGCTCAGTGACCACAACTGCCCCCTCCCACCTCAGAGTCACGCTACGGCTTCAGAGCCTAGTTTGCCGGGACCACACTGCTGCCTGTCCTTGCCGCCCACGGAGGCGCGCTCTCCTCGTGTGTGAGTGGGGACGATGATGGCTACTTCCCAGCATTGGGAGGAGCCCACAGGCTGCACATCCATGGGTCTGGGCAACCTCAGAGACAACCTTCTAGGCCTTCTATTGTGCACATGCAGTTTTAATCTCTATGCTTATTCCCTAAAGGACACAGTGTAGCAAGTCCTTACACGGCATTTACACACTATTATAAACCATCCAGAGCACATGGGGGGGTATCTGTGGATTCCAGGCAAACACCATACAGGGGGTTGGAGGATCTGTGGGTTGGATATCCGTGGGGAGTCCTGGGATCAACCCCTCACAGACACAACTGTAAGGTAGTAAAAGAGGCCCCCTTATTCTTATCCACCCACCTCCAGTGGACGCCTGAAACCCCAGATGCGGCTGAATTCTACACACACTCTGTCCCTGTACAGACCTCCAATAAGGTTTAATATATAAATGAGGCCCAGAAAGACACTAACAACAAGAACTCATACTAAAATGAACAATCACCACCACAACAAAGTGTGGTCTCTCCCTCAAAATATCTCAGTGCACTTGGTATTTTTGGACCGAGGTTGGCGCTGGGGTGACTAAACTGTGGAAAGTGAAGTCTTGAACCCGGGGAAGGCCTGCATTCGAAAAACTCTCTGCACATGGCCTGGCGCCCAGCAGGAGCTCGAGAAACATCCATCCTTGGGCATCTCTTACCTCCTGTGGTGCAGACACGGCAGGGACGGGCTTTCTCGCCTGCTGCGGCCACAGCCTTGAGGGTGGGGTGCACAGGGAGCGTTTGCTACAACGTCGAGTGCCATCCTCCTGGAGACCCTGCGGGGAAGGCGTGATTTATGCTGAGAGGAGAAAACAAACGGGCGAGAGATGTTTTACTCCTCTCCAGTGCGGCCAAGGACAGGAGGAGTAAAGCGAGGCCTGCCTCACCCCCCGAAGCCGGGCTCTCCACTCGTCTCAAATACGACATCTCACACGGTTAATCCGACACGTCTAGCAGAAGCCTAGCGTTAGCCTCCAGTTCCGAGCCGAGGCGTCAGTGGACACCACTCACGTACAGGAACATAATTAGCAGCGCACACACAGCTGAGGCCCGCAGTTCTGGCAGAGTGTGCAAGAAGGTACGATCTCCCCCGAAGGGGAGAGACGGTGCGTGCAGGGAAGGGTTTCCCTTCTTTTTGCAGTTCAGGGTGGAGCGATGTGGCTTGTGGGTGGCTCCAGCAGAATGGAAGTTTCAAGCATTTTGGTTAAACAGCTTTAGAAGGGCCAGGGAGTCCTGGGGGTGCAAAGGTGCAGGTGCTGGCTTGAGGCTGTGACAGGGGTGCCGTGGCCAAGACTGACACGGAAGAGTTCCAGGCAAATTCTGGAACAGTTGGTGGAGACATGACTGCAGGCCTGTCCCACCTGCCCCCTGCAGCTGCCCTCTCTCTGGGAAGGGTCTCTCCCTCCACCCCTCCCCCCTGACCTCTTCTGTCCTGCCAGCGTGGTGGGCATCAGGGCAGGCTGGCAGCTGGTGGTGCCCACGGGTGTCCATTCCACCCAGGGCCCCAGCAGCTGCTTCCCAGCCGAATATCAAGAACAATTACTGTCTCTGGGGTGGAGGCAAAGGATTGGAACCTTTGGGGTTTAGTTGATAATTTTGAGAACCACCCCACCCTCCTCAAAAGTGGACAGAAACTGTCCTCAGGGGCCAATCACGTGGGCCAGGATTTTAAACTCGCTTCGCCCCGTCTCTGGTGGTTGGCTTCACAACAGAGGGTTTGACAGTAACCTTCGTCTTCACAACTTTCCTTCCAAGTCTGTCTGATTAGCTGCTGCGAGGCGCGACAGCCTGCAGACGTCTAATGCCAGCACTGGGAATCAATTTGGTTCAAGCCAACTAGCTCCCTCCCTGAGTGCAGCAACCCCCACCCAGCCCCACTGTCAGGCCAGCCCTTTCCCCTTGGTGTGGACCTTCTCTTTCCTCTGTCCAGCGTCCCACCTGCCAAGCGCGGACACACTGCTTTCCTTGTGGAGCCGGGCACACCCAGCCTGCAGCTGACCCAGCAAGAAGTGGCATGTACCTGGCAGGAGCTGCCAGCCAGGTGCCAGGTGAGGCTGGAAGGGGTAAGCCAGGGCCTTTCTCATGAAGAATGGAATGACAGTACAGTGAGAGGTCTCTTGCACCCAGAAGTTGGGGGCCCCCGGGGCTGGACTGGTCACCCCCAAGCATGGAGGCCAGTCACCATCTGCCCCCAGCCAAGGATGAGAGTAGGGAGTGTTCTTTCTGCATCCACCCCAGGCATTTGCCTCCATCAAAACACCTGGAGCTGGCAACAACAATAAACTGGTAAGCGTGCGCATCGAGAAAGGGGAAGGGAGGCGTATTTGCCATGAGAAAAATCAAACAAAAAAACTCCAAAAGCCTCACTAGGTGGTATCAGCTTAGAGGAGGTTCCTTTGATCCAGTGGAAGTATCAGAGACCAGTGGAAGCAAAGGTCTTGGTCACTGCTAACACCCAGTAGGTGCCCTGCGCCAGAGCAGACGCCCAGCATCTCACCCACCCCCTAACAGAAGCCCAGACATGAAGCAGGTCCTAACAGAAGCCCAAGCTCAGAGATGAGGATCCAGGCCTGGAAAGCCAAGTCACATCAACAATCTGCTCAGCAAGGGACATCAGACACATCTCCGTGGCCGTGACTCGAAAGCCAAGGGCTGATGGTCCCCCGTGGGGCCACGTGCTGCTGCTGGAGAAGGACGTGGTCCCCCTCTGGGGGACCCTGGATCCAGCAGCTTCTGTGCAGGGTCGACAGCCAGGCCCAGAGGGCAGGCCAGGCCCACAGCTGGCCATCAACGGTGACTACTCCTAAGGGCCCTTTATTTTTGTCCTGTCCTGACTGTAGATTGGAGAGCACCTGCCCACCCCCCACCCCTGCAGCCACCCCATCCCTCTCAGCACCCACACATCTATGTACACGTACAAGCATTGCCCTTCCTTCTATGCTTCCGTTTCCCATGCGTCCCGCATCCACTGTCCATGTATCCACCCACCCTTCCATGCACCCCCCATCCATCCACCCAAATAAAGCACCTGCCATGTGCCAGGTACTGTGCTGTCGTCTTCTTGTCTATTGTCTCCCCGATCTCCAAGGGAGGCCCCTGCTTCCCCTAAAACCCACACCAGCCCCTCCTCTGGCCAATGCACCACGTCTCACGGCATCAGGTACCATCCTGGTCATTGAGACCCCCTGCCCTGATGTCTCCAGGTTCCAGCACCCAATATCATCTCCCCTGCCCCTCCACCCCAGCCTGCGCCTGACTGCTTCCCCCACCCCAATACACGCGAGCCTGTGTCTGCTCTACGCTGTTGCCCTCGTCCAGGCCCCTGCGGCTCTACCAGGACGGCAGGCCATCTCCAGAGGGCTGCCACACTCCCGAGGGCTCCTGCTGCAGAGTCTCCATGCAACAGTCAGAGTGACAGCTGTAGAACACAAGGTTCCACACCTGCAGCTCAAACCCTCCAGAGGCAGCGGGACAGCGTGAAAGGGATTTCTGCTAAGTCCTGTGGGTGTCAGAGCCCTACGGGATCTGGGCCCTCCTGACCCCACCTCACCGACATCCCTGCACATTTCCCAAGCGCACAACACAGGACCAGAGCACCTGCTGGTCCTTCAGCCTGGAAAGCTCTCCTCTGGCCTTAGGCCTTGCCTCAATGACTGAGCCCTCCTCCCATCAAAAGTTACACCCCCTCCCCGGTTCGCTCACTCAGCCACCCCTTCCCATTACGGAAACCTCATGTTTTAAACACGACGGCCTTCAACGGGACCGGTTCACTGCTGTAGTCCCGAGGCTGCAGTCAGGCTGGCACACAGCAGACTCGGGATTTGCTGAATGAATGAAGGAATGAATGAATGAACGATCTTGTCTCTTACTTCCTTACTATGGTAGCTCCTCTAGCCAGGAAGCAGCTTATCACCAGGGGCGGCACCTGTTCACCCTTTCATCCTCCCACACCTCCTGCTGGGGGGCAGGTCCAGGGCAGGGACGGCCTGGGATGGCAACTGCGTCCAGTCACATGATTGAGGGGAAGTGCTGCTTGTCAGGCTACCCCGAGGAGGCCGGAACAGGTTTTGTATTGCTGACCTGCGGTCCACATAAGCACGAGGGGTCAGGCAGTAACAGTCCAGTCCTTATGGCTGCTGACCCGGTTAGCGAAGGGATGGCTGAGGCCCGAGGGAAGCTGGATGGGCAGTGCAGGGCAGTCCTGGACGTCCTTAGGTTTGGGAAGCTCAGGGGATGGGCCCTGAATCCACGTGCAGGAGATGCCAATGGGCCCCAGGCCCCCCATGACCCTGGCCGCCCTGCTCCTGGATGCCCCCTTCCCCGGGGTGCTGGCTGGCACAGCAGCCTCCCCACCCGCTCAGACCTCCCTCCTGCCCATCCCGGCCATCTGGGTCCAGCACTGTGGCTCCTGCAGGAGGACCCAGAGGCCCGGGAGGCAGACCAGGTGGGCAGTGTTCCCGCCAGGGGCTCCAGGACCAGCCCAGGCAGGAAGGCTGAAAGCCTTTCTCTGGTTTCTCTCTTTAAACACAAGTTACCAAACTCGACCCCTCACAGGACACTCTTTAGTGACCTGAAGACTTTTCAGATCTGGGATTTTCACAGCCGGCTTGGGGAGCTGGTCAGAACACCCCCACTTTCAGAAGTGCCAAGTATTTGCTCCATCCCATAGAAAGAAGCAGCACATTAAAACCGCGGCCCCACCCACTCCCAGACCAGCGAGCCCCTCTGTACCCACCCTGAGGAGCGAGGAAGGAAGACCAGCCTGCAAAATCCAGAAACGGAACACTTCCCAGAGATGACGAAATCAAAGGGCATTTAGTGGCTTCTTGGAAATTTTCCTTGTGACTACGAGGCCACACAGCTCAACAGCATTTGCACTATTATTATTATTATTATTATTAAAAGACTTGGTCGAAGGGCCTCCCTGGTGGTGCAAGGGGTTAAGCACCCCACTATGAAGCTGTCCGTAGCCTCTGCAGCACGAGCTCCATCCCTGGCCAGCCAGGGAGCAACCCACATGGCGCAGCAGACCTCTCCTGTCTCCCGCTGCTCCCCTTAGCAGCGTATTTCAGTCAGTCTGTCTGTTCTGCTCCCCACTCTGTCTCTGGTGGATCCTCTCACCCCCCCATCTCTGGCCTGCACCCCAGCACCCCAGCTCTTGTGTGCATAAATAAATCTTCAAAAAAAAAAAAAAAGACCTGGTCGAGCTCCTGCCTCCTGCTTCAGCCTCGCGCGCCCGAGCACACAGCGTTACCTGCGCTCACCCTGGACGCGGCGTCAGGTCCGGGGGTTCAGCCCCCGCGCCCCGGGCTCCGGCTGCGAGGCTCCCCCAAATCTCGAGATCCCCCGATCTGCGCGGCTCCGAGCGAAGCAGCCGGGCGGACAAGCCCAGGCAAGCCCAGCAGAGCCGCGCCTGGTCCTCGCCTCGCTCCACCCGCGGGACGCAGCCGAGTCTCCGGGTCCGCGCGCGCACCCCAGGGGGCGGGCGGGGCGTCTCCTCCATCTGAAAAGCGAAAGGGCAGAGGAGGGGCCGGGGAAGGGGGGGGTCGGGGGGGCGGGGGGCGGGGGGTCGCGTCGGGGTCTGGGTCTGGGGTCCGCGCAGCCCCAGGCCGGGAGGACCCCGGCCTGCCCCGCGCGCGACGGCTCCCCGGGCCCGGGTGGACCGAGCTGTGCCCGCCGGGCGGTCACTTCCCCGGCGGCAGCGCCCCTCGCCTCGCCGCGCCCGCCCAGTGTCGGGGCGCCGGGTCTGGCGTCCGCGGGAGGCTCCTGCCCTCTGCGGCGGGAACCGAGGCCGGGCGGCGGGGCCGGGGTCCTGCCGGGCCGGGGTGCTGCGGGGCCGGGGTCCTGCCGGGCCGGGGTGCTGCCGGGCCGGGGTGCTGCGGGGCCGGGGTCCTGCCGGGCCGGGGTGCTGCGGGGCCGGGGTCCTGCCGGGCCGGGGTCCTGCCGGGCCGGGGTGCTGCGGGGCCGGGGTCCTGCCGGGCCGGGGTGCTGCGGGGCCGGGGTCCTGCCGGGCCGGGGTGCTGCCGGGCCGGGATGCTGCAGGACGCAGACAGAAGCTCGCCGATGCCAGCCCGCGCCTCCCGGGACGGGGAGGGCGCGCGTCCGGGTCGGGGTCGGGACCCGCCGGCTCCACGACGGCGCACGCGGGGCGCGCGAAGGGCGCACGGCCGGTCCCAGGCGACCTGGACTCGGAGAGCGGGGAAAGGGCTTGTAGGGCCAGGAACCTACACCCCAGCGCGGCCCCGCAGGCGCCCTGCCCCCACACTGGGCCCCAAGTTCCCGGGATGCGGCCGCTGGGGGGCCGGGGCTCGCACACCCCGAGGCACAGGAGGCCAGAGGGTGCCCGGAGCCCGCGGGGGTTCCGTTCCCCTGAAGGGTGAGCGCAGCAGCTCCCCCATCCTGCCCCAGCCCCAAACTGACTTTAAGATCCCCAGGCTCCCCCAGGGCGCTGGGCGCAGGGCTGCGGAGGAGTCCCACGCCCCACCAGGCGCGCCTCCCACCCCTCGCCCTGCCCACAGTGTTCCCGGCAAGAGGCAGGACATGGATTTGGTGGGGAGGTGCATGCAGGGGTGACTCTACAGCCCTCCCTCGGCTGTGGAGAAGCAGCTCCCCAGCCCCCACCGGCTTGAGTCCCACCTGGTCCCTGCTCCGGAGGCTCCAGGACGGTGCCCAGGTCCCTCCGAGCTCAGGCATCAAGACACTCCTGGCTGGCAGAGTGAGGCCAGCTGTGAGCTGCCGGCTTGATGGAGGAGGATCTGGAGGCTCACAGGGATGGGTCTGTGGGAGCCCATCTTTTCAGACTGCCAGTTTGGTGAGGCCAGTTCTAGAGAAGGAGAAACCCAGCCGGCAGCTGAGAACAGACAACAGGTGAGAACAGGGAGTGGGTTGCGGGTCAGAGCTACCTTTCCTCACCTGCAGAGAGGGCACAGTTCCCACCCCTCTCCCCCCAGGGTGGCCATCACCATGGGGTTGCGGGTGAAGACGGCCATCAGGGGGCCTCAAGGACTCAGGAGGGTAACCTGAGGCGGGTGTTTCTGGGGGCAGCGCCTGGTGATGGACGGGCTGCTTTTGTGCCCAGAAAAAGGGATTCTGATCCTGACTCACTGCATGACCTCAGGCAACGATGGCAACATTTGCCAGAGGGCCGCCATGCCAAGGTCCTCCTAGCCCCTCCCCCACACCATCATCACCTGCAAGAGAGGTACAAGTGCAGCCCCATTTACAGGTGAAGAAAGAAAGGTAGGGGCGATGGTAAGACTTGGCCACCACCCCAGGGGGGAGCAGGGCGGGCCGGGCTGATGCCTGCTTCCAGACCCGCCAGCCTCCTCCTGAAGACCCAGCCACCTCGCCTCCTTCAGCAAGTTGCTCCCCCTCGCCAAGCCTCAGGCCCTCGTGGTCACAGACAGCAGGCTGCGCTGGGCTCAGGAACTCGGGGATGAATGAAGGAAACCGCGACCCTCAGGGCAATGGTAAGGGGTGGCCTGGTGGGGGCTGCCCCTGGTGGGCATTTCCCGCATTCATCAGATGAGCCTCAGCTGGGCAGAGGCCCCGAGGAACGCTGGCTCCCCGCTCCCTGCGGAGACACGGAATATTCTGTCCAGCCCTGTGGGCACCTTCTTACCTTCCTTTCAGAGCCACCAAATGCCCTGACCAGGCAGCTCACAAAGGAATATACTTTGAAGACCCTGGACTCTGGCAACTGGAAAACTGAAATCACCCTATTCCTACCCACTTTCCACCCAGAGAGGCCAAACCACCTGCAGACCTCATTTTAAAAGCACCTTTGTGGGCCTCCCCGGTGGCGCAGCGGGTTGAGTGCCATGTTGTAAAGCTGTCTGCAGCCTGGGCAGTGCAGGTTCAATCCCAGCCGGCCAACCGGCGAGAATCCCACATGGTCCCTCAGACCAATCCTGTCTCCCCGCTGCTCCCCTCAGCAGTGTATTTCGTCAGTCTGCCTGTTCTATTCCCCGCTCTGTCTCTGGTGAATCCTCTCACCCTCCGCACCTCTGGCCTCTACCCCAGCTCTTGTATAAAAATAAATAAATCTCTAAAAAAAAACCCCAAAAACCAAAAAAACAAATATTAAAAAAAAAAAGAAAGCACTCTTGCGTACATGAGGACTGCTACAGAGGCCGCTAGGCCAAGCCCCCCTCACCGCTTCCCAGCCCACCTGGTGTGATGGTGCCCAGCCCAGAGCTGTTTCCCCTGCCCTCCCCACATCTGGGTACACATCCCCCCTGCATACAAGCTGAGGGCTATGGAGAAAGGGGGCTTCGACTTCTGCCCCCCACAACTGCAGAGCTGTACCCCCAGGAGACCTCAGGTCCTACATGTGAGCACAGAGGCCCATGAAGGCCTGCTCCCCAGCCGGCTCGGGTCCGACTTGGATCATCTTGTCCAAAAATGTGGATTAAAAAGAGCGATGGGGCCTCCCCGGTGGCGCAGCGGTTGAGCCCTGAGTTGCGAAGCTGCCCACAGCCTCTGTGGCGCAGGTTCGATCCCCAGCTGCCCCCCGGCCACCGGAGGAGGGTCCCGCATGGCGCGCAGACCTCTCCTGCCGCCCGCTGCTCCCCTCAGCAGTGGACTTCGGTCCTTCTGCCTGCTCTGCTCCCCGCTCTGGCTCTGGTGAATTCGCTCACCCTCCCGCGCTTCTGACTCTACCCAGTGCTTGTATAAACAAGCAAACAAACAAACAAACAAATAAATTAAAAAAAAATGCCTCTACAAATAAATAAATAAATAAATAAATAAAAATAAAAAGAGCGATGATGGTGCCCTGGGATTAGACCACGGTGGCTGCGGCGCTGTTCTGTGAACACACTTGGGCCCACAGAGTATCTTCCGCGGTGAGGTGGTAAGTGACATTGTGGAGATTAAACATAAAAGGAGCCACCATTCCTGCTCGCTGGCTAGAAACATGCAGGAAATCAGCATCCGAAACCCTCGAGTCATGATAAACCCCATTCCCTGACTTAGAAGTGCTGACTTCCCTACCCCCCATGCTGTGGGTGATGGGGGGGGGGCAGCTGTTCAAAGGCCACTGCTGCCCGGTGTGGAGCCTGCCGGGACAGGTGGGCAAGAGGCCAGGCATCCTGTCCTGAGTCAGGACTAGAGGGGCACAGGGGGACACCACTGAAGAAGGGCCTGGGGGAGGGGCTTTCCTCACTGCAGCCCTGATATCTGAGCCGTGCTTGGTCATGTGATGGCGGATGGACCAGTGTGTGTGTGCGTGTGTGCGTGCGTGTGTGTGGTGTGCGTGTCTGTGTGCATGTAGCAAGTGGGCTGGGGTGAGGTTGCAGGGAGCCTGCCAGGCACTTACAAAGCCTGTGTCAGCAAGTGCAATATTTTAGGCCCCATCTCTGAATAGGGAAGCCCCGCTTGGCTGGTCGGGTTGGTGGAGAAATCCCCGCCAGATTAAAAATAGCAAATAAATGCAAGACGTCAACAGTCAACATCCTGGCCCCAGGGGAGAAGGACCCAGTTCACCCGCCGCGATGCTGACTGGGCGTTTTCACTGAACAGCTTTAAGGGTCTGTTGATTTTCCAGCTCGGAAAGTGGCTCTTTGCCTTCAGCACCGAATCAAACTTTCCCCTAATTGAGGACAGAGAGGTGAACTTATTCTCAGCCGCTCACACCTTTGCCCTTGTTCAAGAGTGAGGTCTTTGCGCCTCGCCACACGGTGGTGACCAGCGCGCCACACCCGCCGTGCATACGGCCCCTGGCGGACAGTCCCAGCTACTCGCTGCTCATCCTCCAGGCTGACGGCGCTAAACCCTTTCGGGCCACATAATCCTTGGAGAATCTGATAAAAACTAATACATCTGTTCAAGAAAAAATTCCCAGCAACTGACATCACACGGTTTCCGAAACTGCGGACAGTCTCAGAAGGCCCCTGGGCCCCTCCTCCCAGCGCATTTTAAAGCTTGGAAATATTCTGGTGCCTTCTAACAGAGCTGGCTGGGGTGGCGGGACAGTCGTCTTTGCTGCCCATCGGGCAGCTGCTGTTGGAATGGATGCATCAAATAAAAGGTCGAATTCCATCCTGTTGCGTTGCCGCCGCCGGTGGCCGCCACACGGGACGGGATGGGAAGGCCCAGCTCTAAAGTCTGTCGAACTTGAGCCAGAGGCTTGGGGAGCCCCCACGTGTTTTGCTGTTCCATAAGCCGGGACCTTAGGGGGTCCTGCTCCTGCCCGCCCACCAAGCTTCCTCTAAGACACTCTTTCTCCCGTGAAGCCTACCAGGCACTGGGAGGGGCCTCCATGACAATGCACTTGGGATCTGGGCTCCTCAAATGCAGCATGGTAAGGAGACCTCTTTGGCCACTAAATTGTCCTCCCCATTAGTTGAAGGTGAAGGTTTTTCGATCGAAGCCAGCGTGTGTGTAGGTTGCAGTGCAGCACGGGGTGTGGCCATGGGGTGTCTGAAGGGTGATGGGTTTTGAAAGTTTGATGGGCCCCTTGAGCTGGACGCTGAGCCTGGTGGCTCCTGGGGGGACCAGAGCTAGACACCTTGCCTGGAGGCCTCTCTCTACAGTCACCAAAGACAAGGACTGGCCTCCGGGGCCCTGCAGCTGCTGAGACCTGTGGCCCCCGGCCTGTAAGGCCTTAGCTCCTGGAGGCTCCTTGGTCAGTGGCCACCCACTTTGTGGCCATGAGCCTGAGTCTGACAGACCCTCGTGCTTGCCCATGGGGCCTGGGAAGGCGGTACTGTAGCTGAGGGGGGGCCACTCATACCTGTCCACATGCCAATGGCCTCCATGCTGCGAAACCCTAGGGTTGGTCCCAAGTCCCACTTGCTTGACCCACCAGCATCATTTTACACGGCTGGTCTTAGAAGCTCTTTTCTCCTTTGGATTTCTGATGCCTCTCTCTCTTGAGCCTCACCTCTTCCCCCCCTTCGTCACTCCTCTGTGGGCTACCCCCCGGCTGCTTCTTTGGGTTGGAGGACCCCAGGGCTCATCTACCAGCCCCTCTCCCAGGGTGATCTCATCCAGCCTACTGGCTTGTCAGTCACATCCGCCCACAATGACCCCCAAATATCTGCAGCCAGGAGCTCCGGACTCCAAAAGCCGCCAGCCCATCAGTCTCGCCATGCATGATAGGTATCTGGAGAGGTGGCATTTGCCAAGCCAAGGTCCTGGTTGTGCCCACCTCCCCAGATTACTCTCCTGAAGTCCTCACCCCACACCCACCACGCCCCCATCTAGTGCTCTGGCGGACATCTCCGTGACCCGCCCCTGGCCTCTGGCTCTCTCCCCTCATATCACTCCCGCCCCTGTCCACGCTGCCCTCGTTCTCCTGCAGGGACAGTAGCGGGAGCCTCCTAACCAGTGTCACCCGTTCCCCAGGGCCCACTGTCCTGGACACAACACCCACAGGCGATCTATCTAGAATGGAGTCTGAACGCATCCCTCCTCTGCAAAACCCTCCAGCGCCCCGCACCTCGCTCAGTCAAAGCCCAGTCCTGTCTGTGGCCAGGAAAGCTCAATGGAACTGGCGCGAATGGACTCAGCCTCATGTCTCTCTCTCTGACTCTCTCTCTCTGACTCTTCTGCCACATGAGCCTCCTTGCTGATCCCAGCACACCCTGAGAAGTGCCCCTCAAAGCCAAACGAACCAGAGGAGACCCCGAGACCCCGGGGGTGGGGAATCATTCACCTTCCCAGTTGCCACCTCATTGGCACCAAGGAGACACCACAGGGGCTAGTGCTGCTTCCCTTCCTGCTTCTCTCTCTGTCCTTGGTCCCTGGTTATAATCCCCACTTCTTAAAGCCAAAGGGCCAGGGAAGGAAAAAAACAACAACTTTCTCCTAGTTCAGAAAATATGAACACGAGCGCTTTGTTTCTCATGCAGGTGACCACGCCATCCCACGATCACACATTTTCTAGAAAAGGAAAAGACACCCTAATGCCTGCAGGAAATGCGGATTGTTCTAGGGAGGAGGGTCACCCGCGGAGAGGCGGGCTGCAGAGGCTGAAGAGGGAGTTCCACCTGGGCTTGGACCACGTGTGCATGTGTGTGTGCACACGCGTGTGTGCACCTGCGTGCATGTGCCCACGGGGGGATACTCTGGAGATGCTGGGGGCCCCAGCCCTCATGAGGTCGGACGGGCAGACTGAGTGGTGGAGTGGAGACCGAGGTCGACAGAGAAAGACCCAGAAAGAAAAGCAGCCAAGCCCCAGATTTTTCAAACATTTCTGCTGTGGGGGCCTCGGGGACAGTCACAGATGAGGCAGCATCTCCCCCACCCCCCACCCTTAGCAAACCCTTTTTCTCTACCAGCCACAGCAACACTCGACGGCCACGGACCAGCGGAGACCCCCAGGCATGTCCCCCAGGCATGTCCGCCCCTGTACACCGAGCCGCGGTGCCGCATCGCCCTAACTTTGTATAAACAGGACGACTGCTTGGCCTGGCCCCCCGAAGCCTGCATGTCGCTAGGGTCGGGGTTCCAGCTGGAAGGGCAGAGGCACTCACGGGATTCCTGCAGGAGCCGAGACTCTCCCACTGCCTGGACGGGCTGCTTCAGGAGAAGGGACACTTGGGGCCTCTGGGGACCTAGGGAAGCGAACAAACAAAGCAGTTATAAAAACCAAACCACTTCCAGAGCCAAGTGCGCACCAGGCTGGTGGGGGCGGCCCATCACCCGAGCCAAAGTGTCCCTCGATAATCTCTCCAAAAATGGATCTTGCAGCTAGGAGCTGCCCTCTGAATGAAGGCCTGGCCGTCCCAGGACAGGCTTGTGCCTCCCGGGGGCACCAGCATCCTGAACAGAATTTGCAAACTCCTAGGCCAGGAGAGAGCGGCTCCTTGGTGTCCTGGGTCCTGCTGAGCCTGGGAGGCCAGGGGGGTTGAAGGCATGGGGGGAATCAAAGACAAGCCGATCTGATCACGAGCAAGCCCCCTCGTATACCCTGCCCCAATTTTTTTTTTTAATGTCATTTTTTTTTCTTTTTTTTTTTAAATTAATTTATTTATTTATACAAGCACTGGGTACAGTCAGAAGTGCAGCAGGAGGGTGAGAGAATTCACCAGAGCCAGAGCGGGGAGCAGAGCAGGCAGAAGGACCGAAGTACACTGCTGAGGGGAGCAGTGGGCGGCAGGAGAGGTCTGCGCGCCATGTGGGACCCTCGCCGGTGGCTGGGGATTGAACCGGCGCCGCAGAGGCTGTGGGCAGCTTCACAGCCCAGCGCTCAACCGCTGCGCCACCAGGGGAGGCCCCACCCTGCCCCAATTTTGAAGAAAAACCAAACTTGCACTTTAGAAATTGCCCCAAGTGTGCCTGGCCCACTCCCTGTTGTGCAATCGGCTCCTTTATGACATGGAGGAAGTCTGAGACCTTGCGCCACTTACAACACTGGGCTGTAGGGAAGGGACCTTCGTACCACAGGGCACGGAGCCTCGGTGGGGCAGTGCTGCCAGTGACACGTGGTGTCCAGGCTACTGCCACGTCTTAGTGGACCTGGGAATTTACAGAATGAAGAAATGTCAACACCGGATTAGAAAAATGTGCACTATAGGGCCTCCCCTGGTGGCGCAGCAGTTGAGCGCTGGGCTGAGAAGCTGCCCGCAGCCTCTGCAGCGACGGTTCGATCCCTGGCCGCCGGCGAGGGTCCCACATGGCACAGCAGACCTCTCCTGCTGCGTCCGCTGCTCCCCTCAGCAGTGTATTTCATCAGTCTGCCTGCTCTGCTCCCCACTCTGGCTCTGGTGAATTCGCTCACCCTCCCGCGCTTCTGACTGTACCCAGTGCTTGTATAAGTAAATAAAAAAAAATCTTTAAAAAAATGTACGCTATAAAGACCTAAAAATAGAAGCAGGATGCTTTTATCACACACAGCCCAGATAAAACAGGACTGTGCTGTTTACCAGACATGATACTAACAAATGTAAAGACCCTTTTGAACATGAAGTCCAGGTCAAACATCCCCACCCCCTGCAGACAGACCCCTTAAAGGAAACAAGACACCCCAAGAAAGCAAACAACAGCTTTGATCCTGGCACTGCGGTGGGAATCTGAGCCCCAGGAATGGACAGGTCAACCGGCAGGGCCACTTTCGCAGTGACTAAGTGTCCGTGGTGACTGGCACTCGGCTCAAGGAGGACAGGGAATGGAGCTGTCAGCCCGGTACTGAGAGGGGACCTGGCCCGTGGCATCTTGCACCCTATTGTCATACCATAAAATGCTGCGTTTAAAGGCAGGGCCCTAACTCACACTGTCTGCACCTGCTCACAGTCCTGCTTCTCAAGTCAGTGGATGCCCAGGACATACTTGTTGGGGTGAACTGACATATCAAGGGAGTACACTCGAGAATCCTTTGAGATCCTGTGCCACTCGGGGTCAAATAGCTGGGAGCTGCCTCTCCACTCCATCTGGTCAAATTCCTGGTGAACTGTCTCCACCTCCGTCAAGTCAAGCAAACACCACCTCTGTTCAACCCGAGTCTGGCGGGTTCCCACTCCAGGAGGACACTCACCCGGCTCATGCTTCCCCCAAACTGGAGACCCAAGAAGTTACACGGGGGCATGAGACACGCTTCCTAGGAACCAGCTGCCCCTTGAAGAGGGCGACCTCCGGCTTGGGATGCGGCTGTCTCCTAGAGGACTGCGGGGACCCGCCCTCTGCAGCTGACGGCCAGTGCACGCGGCGTCCAGATGGGTCGTCCTCACAGCACCCCTGGCCTTACGCCACTGGAGCCGTTGGGGGACAGAGGGGCCCGCTGGCCGCAGAGGGAGCAGGGACAAGCACAGAGCAGCACGGGGGCTGGCGGGGAGAGAAGGGGGACAGCTGCAGCTGATGCAGTGGACTCTTGTCTGGGGCTGCTAACGTCATGCTGGAACCTTCCCCAGGCACGGTGGGCCCAGGGCCCAAGGGCGTCCCAAAGAGGTTATGACGGACCAGAGACTCATCAGCCTCAGAGGCCTGTCCTGGGCCACCCTCCATCAGGGCCAGCCCGCCCTCGCTGGGTGTGCTGGGAGATTTCCTGGGGTGACAGAGGCACACGTCTACCTCTTGTCTACGCTACATTTGTCTACACTGAGAAACCGGAACAACAGCAAAGGCCGCCTCATCGCCCTTTGAGCTTCTGTCCAGGACCTTTCTAAGAGGTCGTGTGAAACCCAGATCCTCAACGGCGGGGAAATTTCTAAGTTCCCGTCATGATTTAATTAGACAGAGCAAAATCCTGAAAAACTCTTCTGCCTGAACACACGGGACCAACTCAAAGCCCAGACCCAGTTCCGCGGCCCGCCGGCCCGCAGTGGGTAGCGCGGCTCCCTTCCCACCCCCCACGCGTCCCCTGCTGGGCAGAGCTGGACCTGCAGCACCGCTAACCTGCGGGAGTATCCAGCCCGGCTTCAGGGCCGGGTTTCCCAGAACCGAGAGGAGAAAGTCTGCAAGGGGCCCAGTGCTTTCTCCGCCTGGCTCTCTGCCCAGTGAGAGTTGTGACCCAGAGGCGCTGCGCACCTGCTCAAAGCCAGTGTTCAGTCCCTGGAGCAGCACTGCCCGGTGTCCTGTAAATTCTGCCACGGTCCTGAAGCGCCAGCTCAGTGTCACCTCCCACAGATTTCCTTACCTTGTCCTCTTTCACCTGAGTCAGGAACCTGGCAAGTCCCGCGCTGATGATCCGTCCCACATACCAGGTGGAAATGTGTCCCAGGGACCCCGAGCTGTCCAGGGGCCCTGTGTCCTGGGCCAAGCCGGCCCCCCCTTGAGTCACCTCCTCGTCTCTGAGTCCAGCGCTTGGATCGATGATTTCTCAGTATCTTCTTTGAATTAATTTGGGGAATTAAGGTTTACCTGCATAAAAAGAAAGACAGGTCTGGATCCTTCTTCAGATCTGCAGGGGATGAGAATAGCAGAGAAAAGGCTGCCTCTGCATTGGGTGGAAAGCAGAAAAAAGCCAGGGGAGGAGCACTCAGGGGCCAGGTCTCACCCTGGAGCGCTGGGACCCCAGCAGCACCTGGGGACTTTGCCCACCGTCCCCACCCACCTCTCCGTGTACTCTGTCTTAGGGTTTATGGCCGCCTTGCTGCTAGCACCCCTGCCCCCACTGCAAGAGGAAAACCAGAACTCCCCCATGGCTCACCACTCTTCCTTAAACCTTAGTCCCTGGGGAGCTGCAGGGACTCTGGAGGCCAGTTGGCTCTGCATGGAGGGTGCAGGCAGTCCCCTGGAGAGCTGCCTGTCCCCACGTCCTTGGCAGGAAGACTGGCAGCCGCAATGCTGCACCTATCTGAGCAAGAGGGTTCCTGGTGTCAGCCCTGGCAAAGCCACTGGCCTGGGCTGGCCCCCAAAACTGATGGCATCAGCATGGAGCAGGGACTGCAGTCCCCACGACCCCCTCCATCTCTGCCCCACCCCGCGTGCCCTCTCCTCCCCCCAGCGCAATGCAGGCTCCAAGGGCAGCCTCCAAGGTGGACACACTCAAGCAGCCACCAGCGCCCATGCTCTTCCGGCAGAAGTCCAGACTCCAGGACGGCCAAAGCACCAGTGTCCAGACTGCCTTGCAAGCATGGACCGCCCCAGAGGAGCAGGCGTGCGTGTGCTGACATCACTTCCCGGCTTGCTGGAAGCAGGACTTTTGCCAGGAGGGGCACTGCGGACGGGTGGGACAGCTTTGTGCCCCTGGCACACAGACCCGTGGCAGAGGCGGAGACCTGGACCCCCTGGATCCAGGCCCCCAGCTGCTGCCACTGAAGCCCCTCAGGTCACGCAGGGGCATCAGCGGCTGCCGGACCCCACCCACATTTGCTGGCTGGGCTTCCTGCTGCAGGCGAAGGGGACTTTGCCCACAACCAACTTGACCCCCTGCAGTCAGCTCTGTCCCGCTGGGCCAAACCCTTTCTGCCACCACTTTGTGCCTCCAGCTGTCCCCACGCCCAGCCCAGAAATCTCAAGTGGGTGCATTCGAGAAAGTGGTCCACGGCGGGCCTCTCGCCCTCGCCCCAGAGGAGGACGGCACGTCCCTTCCTTAGACCCGGCCCCTGGAAAGGCAGCCTCACATTCCAAAGAGGTGTCGGGGCTCCGGAGCAGAGACCCAAAGCCGGGGTCCCGGGCGGCTTCCCTGGGCTCCTCTGAGTCTTCACACCACCAGCCCCTCCTGGCGCCCCGCTCCTGCCTCTCCGGAGGTTTCCAAAGTCACGCCCCACCTGGGTGGCGGCTCCATCCCGCGCGCCCCTGCAGACGGCCCAGCCTGGCGGGCACCAAACCGGGTTCCCCGAGCCCGGACTGTCACCCCCCCCCCCAGGGGCCAAGGCGGCCTCCCGAGCCGTCCACTCCCGCGGGTGGGAGAGGTGGTGGGAACACGGCCGGCGGCTCGCTCGCTGCACCAATCAGGGCCGCGGTGCCGGCTGCGCGCAGACGCCGGGGGTGGGCCGGGGCGAGCCGGCGGAGCCGAGCCGTGGTGCAGGGCCTCTGCACCGCCGCGCTGCAGCCCGCAGCAGCCTGCACTGCTGACTTGGCCCGGGCGGCGGCGAGGGCGGGGGAGCCCGCCGCAGCTTGGGTTTCAGCTGCCCTGCGCCAGGAGACCGGGAGAACCGGCGCGGCCGGTGGGCCAAGGCCAAGGCCGGGGCTGGCGGTGGGAGCAGGAGGGCTGCAGACGCGCTGACTCAGCGCTGGTGCATTGCGAGGCCGGGCGCCAGCGTCCATCCCCCTCCGGCCCCTCAGGACACCCCCACTTAACGCAGGCACCAGCTCTACCCTCATGTAGCCGCCCCCCCCCCCCCCCAGGCAGGCTCAATGCACCCTGCCCAAGCACTGGGGCCTGCAGAGAGAGTGGCCCTTTGAAATACCAGGCCGGGCCAAGTGGCCTCTTCAATGGTGCTGAGGGGTCAGGCTCCAGGGATGGGGAGCCGTGGGCAGGGTGGGGGTCGTTCCCTCACACCCATCCTCCTGGGGCCCAAGGCCAGCCTGCCCAGCGGATGGACATGGGGGGTATGGGGTGTTGGGGTGTTGTCACCATTGCCTGTCTGAGCAAACCCGGGAAACGCTGGCCACTTTCTGTCAGGGGCCAGCTCTTTCCTCGCCAGCGGGCTTCTGCAGCCTGTCGCCTGAGAGATGAGGTCGTCCTGGGCCTGGAGGGGCTGAGGCCTCCCCCTACCTGTCCCTCCTTGAGGGACTGCTGTCCCCTGGCTGCTTCCTCCCAAACTACCTTGATGTGGTCGCTTGGGCCTGGACTGAGCCCATCTGAGCTGGCTGAAGGCCCTCATTCACCTCATAGTGCAGCGTGCATGGTCAATTCCCAAGCCCCTGCAATGTCAGAGCCCTCAGGGGGCTCCCCTGCTCCCCTCAGAGCACATCTATGAAGTTCCCGGCTCACTGGGCTCTCCCTCCATGAGAGGACACAGATGGGCTGCCCACTGGCATTGGCTTTGCAGCTATTGACAGGAGACGTTTCTCTGGGTGAGTTCCAGAGAGAAGGGAGTTAATTTCCAATACGGAGGATGTTCATTTGTCATCAAAGCCCCCGAATGAGAGGAGTTTGCCTGGGCACGCTGGCTCTGTGCCCAGGGCGGCAAGACCACCGACCCCTCCCCCCACGCATGAGGAAAGACTCATCCAAAGGGTATATCCCAGCAGCCCCTGGGGCCAGGGGAGGGCGGGTTCTGTCTGAGCATGGACGAGGCTCCATCCTCAGCACCAATGGATGCTGACCTCAAAAGACCCAGCGTGCGGGGCCCAGAGGCGTGTCTGGGTGCGCTGGGCTGGAAACATCCACATGCAAGGGTGTCAGCTGGAAAACTGAAGTCACTGCAGGTACCCAGGGCCCTATGGCCACACACAGCAGATTTATGGGCAGAGGTCAAAGATGATTTCAAATATACAGGGAATAAGTATTTTTAAAAGGGTAAAGCAAGGCAAAGCGCTCTTCTGAGGGACAGCACGAGCATTGCCCATGGAGAGAAGCAGGAAGACGCTCCTAGGGGGTGGGGGCTCGTGCCTCCGTGATGATGCGGCCTCAGACCTTGTGACATCTCAGCCTAGGAGCCCTCATCGGCCCAGGGCCCACGGAGGGTTGGGTGAAGCTCCTCCCGTGCCCCAGGGAGCTCAGCGCCACAGCCCCCTTGCCCAGCGCAGACAGGGCGTCCCCAGGCTGGCCCGTCTCTGCAAGAACCAGAACACAACTCAGGAGGCCTCGGAGGACATGGCTCTCTGCCAGCCTGGCCCAGGGCTTGCCCAGAGAGTCTATCAGAAAGGTCCGCTGTACGCCCTTCGAGCTGATTTATGGTGAGACCTAAGGTTTTTGTTTTCGTAAAAAGACATCTTTTTTGCTTTGCGGGGGACTGCCTGGCCCTTCAGCGCCTGGGACCACCTGGCAGGTGCCTTTGCCGGTCCCGCATGACATCACCCCCAGTGCAGACCCGGATCCAGACACCACATGTCCGGGAATGCCATGCCAGCGCGCCAGCCTGGGGCTCTCCAGCCGGCTCCTGCCGCGGCAGCCGCCACTGGCTTTGGGGCAGCCCTTTGGCGGGGTGGGGAGGAGTCTGGTCCCAGTGCACAGGCGCCTGGGCTGCTTGTGCGTTTCCTCAGAAAAGGGCCCCAGCTCAGAATGGACTGTCTGCGGCTTCTGTGCGATCCCCAGCTGGCCCAGACAACCCCCTCATGGAGCCCCTACACCCCAACTGCCCGGCACCCTGGGCATCATCATTCCACCCCTACCGCTGCCACCGAAGAGAGCTCATCTGGTGTTAGATGCTGCAGCCTCCGTCCCGGAGGTCAGGTCGCAAATCATTGCTTGGAGTTTCCCTCCAAAGCCCGTCTGAGTGAACCCCACAGAAGAAAGCCTCCACCCCCAATTAATAAGGCTTCCTCTGTGTGTCCCAGGGCTCGAGCCAGACAGCAAAGATCACAACAGAGATCAGACCCGAATTCTCCAGCCCCGTTTCCCACGACTTGAAGAGACAGATAACCAGACACCAAGGCAAGCGAGGACTGGGCTGAAACTCATCAGTCCAGTCCGTGGGGTCTCCCCACCTCCCAGCATGCGGGAGAAGACACCAGCCCCAAAGTAAGCGCCAATCGCGCTTTGCATTCTGCCCGGAGCTAAGTGCTCCAGGGCCCGAGGTACCCCAGGGGCTGACCCAGGGACCGGGTACCGCTCCCCCTCTCCCCCCCTCCTCCTCCCTCCCCTCCTCCCGTAGCGGCCGCCGACTCCTCCCCGTGGCTGCTGCTGCGGTTCTGCAGTCACTTGAAGGAGAAAGATTTCGCAGTACGGCATTCTTAAAGCTGCAGTGTCCAAATTCTCCTTCAAACCCCAGGTGTCACGGGCATCGGCTCATTTTGCCAGGGTCCCGTGCAGAGCACGGGTGGGCCAGGAGATGGGGACACTGGGGGCTCCAGACGCCGGGCGGGGTGGGGGTGGGGTCAGAGACTCAGGCTCCAGCAAGGGTAAAGAGGAGAGGCAGCAGCACCGTGAGAGCCTCTGCAGTTAGCCCGGCTGGCCGGGACTGCGGCGGTGCTGCAATGGAGTGGAATTTTGGTTTTAAATCCTAAAGCCCCCGCCAGCATTTCCTCCCCAAACTTAGCCATTGTAGCTTCATCACAGCCCGGGGGCAAACACCGACACAGCATGAGAAAGAAACCCATCTGAAAGAAATCCCGATCCAGAGGCGTTTTAAAATTATCTGGAAAAATAGGCTCCGGTGAGTAACTGACTCAGCTTTCCCGACATCGCCGAGCTGGCGAGCCAGGCTGGGGAGCACCCAGCAACTTCACGGAGCCCGGAGTTTCGGCAAAGTGCAGGCAGCGAGCTACAGCTTCTTAGAGCAGAAAGCATTTAAAAAACCAAAGGCAGGGGGATCTTCCTGTCGGCTGCCCAAGGAGCAGGTAAAACGAGCAGATCTAGCATCAAGACACCAACACACCCCTCCCTGAAAGTTACCTCTCTCCTCTGCTCCTGCTGCCGTCCTGCCCGGATGCCGGCAAGTTGCAGACTGACTGCTGCTGGGGAGGCAGGACCCGAAATAAGAAGTGTCAGCTGGGTCCCTGCACCGAAATGAGGCTGCCAGGAGAATACACTGCAGGCGCCGGGATGGTCTCTCCCCCTCCCCCCGGTTTAATTTAAACCCCTGACTCTGCAAGACGCTGCCTCCTATAGAGACACATCTCCAAAGAAACACCTCCTCCCTCCCTGGGTCCAAGGCTTTGCTCCCCTCCCACATTTGCTCACCTAAGATGCCTTGCTTGTAGACCGGGACTGCAGGCTCCCGAAGCCCTCCCTTCCTGGGACCACATTTTGGAGAAGGTGTGACTTGTTGAGAAGTTTGAGATGTGCAGCCCGACGCCTGGGAAGCAGCCGAGGCCACGAGTGTTGGTGGACTGGGCTTAGAAGAGTCCACCCGTCCCTTCTCTAAAAGAATAGAGGGAGACCCAGGGTGAAAAGAAGAGGAACATTCCTCTGTGCCCACAAATTTTCAGCCGCTTGGGAAATCTCTATTTTTGCTACCCTTCAAGAAAACCCCATTAAAAAAAAAAAAATCCATGTGCCCGGGAAAGGTACAAGATGGCCCCAGCGTGCACACTTTGTCCTCGAACGTCTGCGAGTCTTAGTTTTTACTCCTGCCTCTCAGGCACATTAATATCATTGAAGAGTGAGACAGGGGGTTAATTGGGAAAATGTCAGGAGACAGAAGCACTTTACATGCAGCTTTTGCTCAAACAGCACATCCAACTTTCATCCACAAGACATAATGCAGAAGAGCTGAGCCGCAAAGTAGAAGAGGGTGAGGGGAGAGATACACAGTCCCCACTTTGGATTTCATGCCAACCCAGAGTCTGAGAAAGGACTGTAAAGGCGAGAGGGGGAGGCGACTCAGGCTCCTAAATAATTGTTCCAAAGGCCCGAGTGCACCAATTCCATGTACGTTTCATTACTGAGGTGAGACCTGGTATGTGACTTGCTTTAACTGAGCAGGAGGGACGCCCTGCTGCCTGCGTCCTGTCTGGGACACTCACCGCCACTGCTGCAGTGCACCATGGCCTCCCAGGCTCCATGCCGCACTGGCTGCCCGCACCCACCTGCCTGGTCCTCAGGCTTTGGCAGATGGGTAAAGCCCCGCAGTGCCAGCTGACCTGGCAGCAGAACTGAGGCCCTGCCACCTCCTCCGGGCTGGCTCCCTGGCTGCAGATGGGCTGGGGGAGAGTGCCGCAGGCTCCTGGAGTGTCACGATGGAAGGCACCCTAAAGGGCATGCAGCCCAGTGCCTCTATTTCACAGACAGGAAAACTGAGACCCCAAAAATGGCAGGGCCTCACTAAGGTCACCTGGCTGGGAAGGCGCAGAACCTGGATTAGAACTTGGGTTTGGGTCCCAGATTCTTTGTCCCATGAGTGTCCCTCCTAGGTGAGACTTCTGCCTCCTCTATGTCCACCCACGACCTTGAGATCACCTCTGCTCTGAGATTCAGTTTCCCCTGGAGAGAGGCAGACCTGGCCCGCAGGCAGAGGAACAGCCACTCGTGGAAAGCGGGAAAGGACCAGGCAGGTTTTCTGCCGCCAGAGGCAAGAGTGTCCACAAGGCTTAGGACCCAACGCCAGCTCTCTCCAGCCCCTCGTGTTTTGAGACTCGGAGGTCATACGCCTTCCCCTGTGGCTGCTATAACAAGTGGCTTAAAACAACAGGAATTCACTGTCTCCTAATTCTGGGGGTGAAAAATCTAAAATCAAGGGGTGGGTGTGTGTTGGGGGTGGGGGTTGGTCCCTCTAGAGACTCTAGGAGGATCCATCCTAGGCCGCTCTCCTGGCTTCTGCTAGTTGCTCTTCAGTCCTGGGGTTCTTGATCACCCCAATCCCTGTCTGCATCTTCTCTGTGTGTCTCCCCCTTCTCTCTCGTCTCTCCTCTCCTAAGGACAGTGTTATTGGGTTTGGGGTCCACCCTGACCCCCAGCACGATCTCTTGAGAGCCTTAAGTTAAAAACACCCGCAACAACCCCTTTCCCAAATAGGATCACATCACAGACTCCAGCTGGGCATAGCTTTGGGGGTGGCGACTCACCCCACTATGCTGTTCAATACAAATTTTCATTTGAAACAAATTTTTTTTCTAGGAGAACCAGCCACCACGGAACGGAAAGGCACCACCCCTGCTTCGTGGGATCTTGCCCCCTGCCCCCTGGGGCAGAAGAAATTAATAGCCACATCCACGTAGATCGGCCTCTCTCCCCCCGAGGGCTTGACCTGCCTTGTTCTTCCGACTTCCGTTTCATCGGCGAGGAAACTAAGGCATGAAGAGGTTTAGGTCACCCCGCTGCTGTGTGGCAGGGCCTGGGCCTGCTGGTTCCAGAATTTGCTCTCGCCCACATGTCTGCTTCATGGTGCTGGGCTGGCGATTCTCTCCCCCACTGGACACCGTCGATTTTCCACCCCACCCACCTCTCTGACTTGTTTTCTTTACAGGGATTTGTTGGGCGACTTTGGAGCTGGGCTCTGGGCTGATCTAACTGTAAGCATCACCCTTCGTTGTCCCTCCCAGGGTTACCTTTTGACCTTTAGGCACCTGCCTGGGGAGACTCTGTAAGTGACCAGCATGGATAAGAAAGGAGGGGCGGGTTCGCCACACCCCTGACTTCTCCCCGGTGATGGACAGAGCCCTGTCAGGTCACGAGACAGACACTCACTGTTAACGCAATGAGAAGACACGCGGGTCGAGGCGTGTTTGGAGAGGCAGACACCGTGGGCAGGTGCTGGGCTGCCCGCCTCGCCTCTTGCTGTTTTAGCACATCTGGTGATTCTTTCGCTTCCTTCAAGAGCGAGTCCTAACAGTGGGTCGTCTCCATTTTGGCCCCAAACCTTGCATGCCAAGGATGCTGTCAGCTCGGACCTTGAAAAAAATACCTGCAGCCTCTGGTCGTCTGCACTGCGGGGAGCTGTTTGCACACGCAGGGCTGGGAGGCAGGTGCTTCCGCGCCTGGTGCGGGACTAATGTGCAACCAGCCCAGCAGAGAACGGGGTTAAGCCCAGGGAAACTGCTCTCTCTGGAGACTGTTCTGAAGGATCGCCTCTTGAGTGGATGGCAGGGCCTTCCCCTTCCGGGATGGGGCAGAACCCCACAGCCGGGTCGCGGCTGCCGAGGTAAGGTCTGGGTTGTCCCTGAGCAGGAAGCTCTCTCTGTCTTCAATGACAGAAAGGCCCTGGCTTTAGGCAATAAGGATCCAGAGTCAGCGGGACCTTCCTGCGTCCCAGAGGCTGCGGGGCTGACTTCCACCCGCCTGACCTTTTGTCTGCCACCCCAAAACCTCCACCACCGGAGCGGGGCCCCAGGGTAGCTTTTGTCTGCCAGGGGAGATAAAGCCTTTCCCTCCTGGGGTCTCTTGCTAGCTCACTCTGATGACTGCGCGGGTCTGGCGTGCACACCTCTCTGGGCCCGCAGGCACAGGCGTCACAAACCATTTGCCAAAAATAGTAACAGCCCTTCCACCCCAAACAAACAGCCCTTCCTTCCTCCCGCTTCTTCATCCTCAACCTGGGAGCCTGGCCGCCTCCCATCTGCCTCTTGGCGTAAACAGGATGGTGGCCGGGCAGCCCCCAGTCCTGCCCGCTCCGGCCCGCGCCCTGCGGCTCTTCCTCCCCGCTCCACACAGGGTGGTAGAGAGGAGCCTCGTCCCCCCTGGACTGCAGCTGAGCTTGCTCTCCCCACCAGCCGGGGGTGTCTTTGTGGGATGCTGGAAGGCCCGAGAATGCAGACTCCCGTGGCCAGTGAACGTACACGGCAGATCCAAGCTCCTCCTTGTGGGGCTGGAAGCTGGCCAGCAGGCATGGGTGGGCTGGATTCTCCTGCAGCCTCTCTCCTGGGGGTGCAGACAGTCACCTTCCGCTGTGTCCATGCGGGGCATCCCTCTGCGTGCGCCCTAGTCTCTCCCTCTTGCCTTATGAGGACACCAGTCCTGTGGGACTAAAACCCACGCCCGTGACCTTCTTTGACTTAACAGCATCTTTCAAGGCCCGTCGTCAAATACAGACACAGTCAGTATGTGACGTTTTGGGGACATGTAGAGACACCACACTGGCCACTTGAGCCACCCCAGCCATCACGGGGACTTCCGTGCCCTCCCCCACGCTCCGCCTCCAGCGCCCGCCCCCACCTCCTCTCAGAGTCCCTGCTGCTCAGGTTTAACTCACAGGATCTTGGTCGCTGGTAGCAGAGTCCCCTCAGGGCCATGGCTCCATTGGCTGGGAGCTGATAAGGGCCCGACACCACCTGGTATTACCACACTGAAGCTTCACAGAAACCCCGAGGCAGCTCTGGCCACCCCCAAATTATCTAGGTACAAACCGAGTGCAGACAGGTCAGACGACCTGCCCAGAGACATAGACCTGAAAGTTGCGGGGGTGGGGGGACCCAGAGTGGACCCCCCCTTCCAGACCTGTGCTATGGTTGTGGTTTGGTGCATGGGCTCCAGGGCGCAGCATCACCGGGGAGGGGGCCCAGGACAGGCAGGTGCGCAGAGCAGAGGGTGACTGAGGGGGGCTGGCACCCAAAGAAGAGGCAGAACCATTATGAAAAAGTGGACTGAGAATCAAAAGCCTGGCACCCTGGGCTCATTTCATTTAAGGGCTGAGCACACTACAGGCCCCAACAGACCTGATGCAGCTCGTCCTGGGTAACAGCAGGCGAAGGCTAGGCTTGCCCAGGTGTTTGGTTAGGGCTGGTGGGCTTAGCAAATAAAAACACACACCCCTGTGTTCACAGTCACACTATGTACAAAAGCCAAGTTACCAAAACAACCTGAGTGCCCAGAACAGAGCAGTGGGTAAGACGATGTGGGATAGACACACGACGAAATACTACTCAGCTATAAAAAAGATGAAGTCTTGTCATTTTTTTTTAAAGGTTTATTTATTTATGCATGCAAGAGATGGGGTACAGGCCAGAGATGTGGGGGTGGGGTGAGAGGATTCACCAGAGACAGAGTGGGGAGCAGAACAGGCAGACTGACTGAAATACACTGCTGAGGGGAGCAGCGGGGAGACAGGAGAGGTCTGCTGCGCCATGTGGATTGCTCCCTGGCCGCTGGGGATCAAACTTGTGCTGCAGTGGATGCAGATTGCTTCATAGTGTGGTGCTTAGGCCCTTGTGCCACCAGAGAGGCCCGAAGTCTTGTCATTTATTTTGTTTTATTTTATTTTTTAAAAGATTTATTTATTTATGCATACAAGAGCTGGGGCACAGGCCAGAGATGAGAGTGGGTGAGAGGATTCACCAGCGACAGAGTGGGGAACAGAACAGGCAGACTGACTGAAACACACTGCTGGGGAGCAGCAGGGAGACAGGAGAGGTCTGCTGCGCCATGTGGGTCAGCTCCCTGGCCAGGGATTGAACTCGTGCTGCAGTGGCTGCAGATAGCTTGATAGCGCTGTCTTTAACCCCTGCGCCACCAGGGAGACCCAAGTCTTGTCATTTTCGACAACATGGCTGGAACTGGAGGGGGTGTTGCCAAGTGAAATAAGTCACATGGAGGATGGCAAATACTGCATGATTTCACTCATGTGGAACACAGAGAAACAAAACAAAGGAAGTGACCCCACCAAAACAAACCCTCGAAACCTGACTGTAGCACTGAGGCTACCAGAGGGGGCGTGGGGTAGGGACAAAGGAGGCAGGGCACCCAGTGGACTATGGGGGAGGCTTATCGGGGCTTTGGGCGTGGGTGTGTATGATAACATACATGTGAGAAGTGTGAACCTATACCCCATCAAATATTTTTGTAAGCCAACATTATTTCAATATAAAATAATAAAAAATACATCTAGTTACGCTTTAATTCCAAATACGTAACAAATTACTTTTTAGTATAAATGTTTCAGGCAATATTTGGGACATGCTTTTCCTTAAAAATTATGTGTTGCCTATTTGAAATTCAGTGGAGTGTCCTGAAGTTTATCTGCCCTATGTTCACTGCATGCTTAGCTTAAAAAGGCAAAGAGTGTGCAATTCTCTCCAGAGAAATTTCCTTCGAAAGTGGCTAAAGTAAAAAGATGGGTGCCTCAGCCATCCTTTAGGGCTGATGTGACAGTGAAGAACTGCATAGTGACACAAGCCGTAGAGAAAGAAATGCAAACAAAAGTTTATTACCCTTTCACAGAAAAGAATTTCTTCTCCTTCACATAAAAGAACTCCAGAGGTCGAAGTTCCTGGGGTGTCTGCTGGCCCTACAGTGTCACGAGGGAGCTGGTCTTCTCCTGCCTTTCTTTCCCACCATGCTTAGCATGTGACTTCCAGTTCCACAGTTGCCTCATGAGCCAAAAAGGTTGCTGGAACACCAGCTGTCACATCAGCATTCCAGGCAAGAAGCAAGGAGCAGGGGGGAGGCAGAATAGGAAAAAAAGCACATGCCCACTCTCACTATCCACCTTGACATAAATTCTCCCCAACAACCTCTGCTAACATCTCATTGGCCAAAATTAATCTTGTGACCACCTTTATCTGCAAGAGAAGTTTGGAAAGGCGGTCAAAACTGTGTCCTTGCCACACGGAACACAATCGGGTCTAGCGGCAGAAGGGGAGAATGGAGAGGCAGCATGGAGCAGGCCTCTGTCTTTGGGTACGGGGAGGTTGGGCCTGTTCTTCAGGAAGATGCTAAGGCCCCACTTTAAAAAAAATGCAGGCAGTTTTAATGTGCCTGCAATTTGTTTTATAGACTTCACTCATTACAGCTCTAAGCCACCAAGGGCGCAATTTAATATAACAAAAGGGTAATAAAATAAAGCAGCAGATCGAATTTTTAACACATAAAATCTAATTAAAAAGGATGTTTTTGAGGAGAAGAGCAAACTCCTTGAAGAATAAAGTCTGGGTCTCCCTGGATCCCCACTTCTTCCTTAGATGGCGATGCGACAGCGGTGCGCGGAGGGGGCGCTAAGCCAGGGGGCGCTTACAAGGAGAGGGGGTCGATCAACCAGGGGTGCTGAGCGGGGGCGCAGGGAGGAGGTCGGGCGGGCGCCCGCGGGGCGGAGCTGGGCGCCCAGGTGATGCACCAGGTGATGGATGAGCGCGACGTGACCCGCGAAGGTGCCGGCGCCCTCCTCACGGGGTGCGGCGAGGAAGGCGAGGAAAGGGACGCGTGCGCGGTGCAGACGGAGGCGGCGGGAGGGCGCTGGCGGGATCATCAATATTCCCGACGAAGCCCCCCGGCGGCGGGGGATCGGCTCCTCGGCGCGCGCCCGGGGCGCGGGGGGAGACCCGGCCTGCGCGCTCGGAGCCCCAGACGGGCACGCGCGCCCCTGAGCGCCGAGAGCCGGTCGCCCACCCTTCAGCCTCCCTAGTAAGCAAAACTCTTGAGAGACGGAAAGGAAGACACCCCAGCTTTGCCCCCAGCCTTCTGCTCATTCAAAGCACTTTGGATTCGGGGCCCCAAGCCAGGGGGTCTGCGAGGGAAGGGCGGGCGGCGGCTGCGCAGCCCCAGCCTCGGAAACTGCCTCGAGGAAGAGAAAGAACGCACAATCTGAGACTGGGGCGCTGGGGTCTCCGGAGCGGCGCCCCCACGAGGACACGGGCGCGCTCCCCCTTGGCCTGGCGCCAGGGAAGCTCCCGGGAGCGCGCTGGGAGGGCGCGGCCCTGGGCGCGGGCCTGGCTGCCGCGGGGCCTGGAGGGCCGGTCCCAGGTGTAGCCTCTGGGGGCCGGGTGCCGGCCTGGGGAGCCTGGCTATCCCCAGAAGGCCCCCTGGAGGCGGGAGGCGGCCCGGGAGGAGGGCTTCTGTCCGGGAGCTGAGGGTGGAACCACAAACAACAAAGGGATAAACCAGAGAAAGCGTTTTCACGGGCATCAAAAGAACAGGTGTGAGCAAGACCCTCGGACGTCCCTCTGTGGGCACCGCCAGGGCGTGCCCTAGGCTGTCCGAAGGGTCAGGATGCATTTTTGCTTGACAGACACAGAAAAAAATACGACGTGACTTTTCTGACAATCCCATAAATTGGTGAAGCCACTCTGGAAAACTATGGCAACTCCTCAAAAAAATTTTGAAAAGAGCTGGCAGAGCAATCCCCCTGCTGAGAAGTTACCCGACACAATGGGAACACTAATCTGAAAAGATCTCTGCACCCCATGTTCACTGAAGCGCTGGGCACAATAGGGAGGTATGGAGACACCCAAGGGCTTGTGGGTGGGTGGCTGGGTGGATGGATGGGTGGAGAAGACGTGGTAAGTCTGCAATGGAATACGACTCAGCCATAAAAAAGAAAACTTACCATTTGCAGCAGCATGCATGGACCAGGAGGGCATTATGCTAAGTGAAATAAATCAGGCGGAGAAAGACAAACAGTGCAAGTCTCACTTTTCTGGGCATCTAAAAACCAAACTTGTAGTTACAGAACAGATGGGGGGGTATGAGATGGATGGAGGGCATCAAAAGGTTTACGTTTCCAGTTTTGAAAGAAACAGATCATGGTGATGTCAAGGTACAGGACGACATCCCCCACTCCAGGCTGGACGGCTCATCAAATTGCATCAGACAAAGGGAAAATCGTAATTTCTAAAGAATGGAGTCCACCACGCTCTTTATTTTGTGTGTAGGGCCCTCGGGCATCTTGTCTGTCTTCACACGATAGACAAGAAGGCGGTGACCTCATCCTCACCCTGGGAGCAAAGATGAAATTCTCAGGTGGCAAGGACATGTCCACTGAGGAAACTGCCCCTGGGTGAGACTCCCCCAAACTATGTTTATGTGTGTCCTGAAAGGGGGAGCAGTGATGATTTCTCCTATTGAGAAAGGGCAGAAGCTTAGGGGACACCAATCTCTTTCAATAAGGGTGTGGGGTGGGGGCACTTAGGCCAGGACAGGAGCTTCTCCTCAGCACCAGAGCCTCACTGCTCACGACGCAGAGCTGCCTGCGTTCTCCACGTCATGGCACTGGGGGTCTCGAGGCTCACAGGCTCTTGGTTAGCCTCTGGTTCCAACACCGAGTGACCAGAAGCCTGCAGCGGACACACTGAGAAAAGCCTGTCTCACCCTTCCAGGAAATGGACCCCACAGGACAAGAGCTAATAAGCTACAGATGTGAGAGTTGCTAAGCAAATAAAAGCTCTCACTAAGAGGAAAAACCTGTTACTATGTGTTGATATGGTGGTAGATGTGACCAAGACTTACTGTGGTGATCATTTCACGGTGTGTACCAATATGGAACCCTTAGGTCCTACTCCTGAAGCTCACAGGTCAGGTGCCAATTACACCTCAATTTTAAAAAAGGAAAAGAAAAAGGGTCTCATGTGATAAGCTTTAAATACCTGCCCAATCCCAGGGAGCGGTGATACTAGCCCATGACCTGCAGTCCAGGTAACCCTCACCTGTCCCTGTGTCCTCTTCCCTCGTCCCCCTGAAATGTGGGAGGAGGCAGAGGCCATATAGCTAGCAGGTGGAGGCATCGAACCAGCGGAAAAACAGTACCCCACCCTTCTCCCCTCCCCACCAGGAGCTGGGGGTAGTATAGGCTGTAACTTTGGGGGTTGGCTTGTATAGGAGACCAGGCGTTTTAAATCCTGGGGGAGAGAGAGGCCAGGAACATTGATTTTTATCCTTAGATTTCATCTAAAGCTGGAGAATGAGCATTGGGGCAGGTCTGAACCAGCGGTGGGAAGATAAAATTGTTTCTTTTGCACCCAGCGAATCCCACTCTTCAACTTACCCGCGACGCACATATTTTTAAAAATATCTCAGGGTTAGTCCTCCAAGTGCAGGGAAGCACATTAACACATGCATTAATTAGGGCTCCATTTACACCTCCTGCCTCATCTCTAAATACCTGTTTACATGGAGGTAGCTCTCCGAAGGGCTGCGCTCAATTGTGTCCTATTTGGAATGTGGATTCTTCAAGCACCTGGGAGCCTCGCTCTAAACAGTGCCCAATGTCTTGGAACTTAATGCGGAAAAACTCATTTTGAGCCTCATCCTGGTGGTGTTTAATTCTAGAAGAGTTAGGAGAACATCTTGTCGAGTTACCCCCTAGCACGGGCTCGGGGCAGGAAGTATTTCTGAGTGCCTGGTGAGTGTCTGAATTCCACGGCCTTTCCTCTTGTCACAGGGGCTCACTTGTCTGTCCAGTCAACCCCCGCCCCTCCTGGACTTGTAATCAAGGCAAAGCGTCTGGCTTAGGCTAACGCAGTTACGATAAAATTGTAGCCAGACAGGTGTGGGCCAGACAGGTGTTCCTGCGGTGACACTGACTGCCTCCCCAGCGTTGCCAAGTACCAGCTTCTGGGATAAACCTCCGTGTGTCCAACCCTCCCCATACAAACCCACAGGCTGCCTGGCTGGTCCTAATCTTGGGATGCAGGGGAGACAGGTGGGCAACAGGCACTTTACACAGAGTGCCTCTCAGCTCCTCTTCCAAGATGCTGCCCCAGTGTGACTTTTAAAAAATCGTATTTGTTGAATTTTTTAACCACAGTAAAATATACACAGCATTTACCATTTTAATCCTTTGTTAAGTATATAATTCAGTGGCATTGAGTACTTACAATGCTGGCTAACCACCCTTATCACCCATCTCCAGAACTTTTCTCTTCTTCCCAAATAGCTCTGTCTCCATTGATCACAAACTCCCCACCCCCTCCTCCCCTGCCCCTGGCACCCATCCCTATTTTAGGGTTGGCATGTAGTGGAATCATATTTCTTTTTGTGCCTGGCCTCTTTCAGTCAGCTTGCAGCAGAAGTCTCTCCCTTTTTTGTGGCTGAATACTATTCCATTGAACAAGAGAGCACATTCTGTTTATTCCTCTGTTGACTGATCCTTAGGCGGTTTCCACCTTTTGACTGTTGTGAATAACGCTGCTGAGAACATTGGTGAATAAGTGAGCCCCACTTTCAAATATTTTTTAATTAATTTATTTATTTTTGCATAAAAGAACTGGGGTACAGGCCAGAGGTTTGGCGGGTGAGAGGATTCGCCAGAGACAGAGTGGGGAGCAGAACAGGCAGATCCACTGAAATACCCTGCTGAGGGGAGACAGGAGAGGTCTGCTGTGCCATGAGGGTCAGCTCCCTGGCTGGCGATCGAACTCAGGCCGCAGCTGTGATAGCGCTGAGCCTGAACGCCTAGGCCACCAGCGAGCCTATTTAATTCTTTTGAGTATGTACCTAGGAATGGAATGGCTGGATCACAGAGTAATTCTATGTTGAACTTTTGAAAGAACCTCTACGCTTTCTCCACGGCAGCTGTATCATTTTCCGTGCCCGCCTGCAATGCATGAGGGTTTCCATTTCTCCACACTTGTTATTTTCGAGCTTTTGTTTTTTTGATTGATTCTGGTCATCCTCTTGGGTAGGAAGTACCGCCTCCTCATGGCTTGGAGCTGCATTCCCCTGGTGACTGAGGGTGCTGAGTGTCTTTCCAGGTGCTTATCAGCCTTGTGTATCTTTTTTGGAAAATGTCTATCCAAGTCCTTTGTCCACTTTTGAATTGGATCATTTGGGTTTTTGGTGTTGAATTATAAGGGGTTTTGCATATTTTGAACATTAATTCCTTATGAGATGTGACTTGCAAATATTTTCTGCTATTCTGCGGGTTGTTTTGTCACTCTCTTGACTGTAACCTTTGATGCACAACCAAATGTGACTTTTTGCATGTGTTGAACAAGAAGTTGATCTGATGAAGAGCCACCAGCTCTGCTAGACTTAGCATTTCGCCCACTGAACCAACGAGCATGTTGTTCAGAGAGCCTTGGGCGGGGCGCTGGGAGGGCTTTATGTCTTTAAGGCACACAGGCTGCTCACCTGTGGTATATATAGTCCAGGTGACTCTTGCCACAAAACAGAGAAGTTGAAAAACAACAACAGACGTTTGCAGGTGTCACACGATCATTTCAAACAAGTGAATTTCAGGTGATGTGACGGGGGTGCACCAGTTCACTCTGGGGCTCTAGCACCCCCAGCTAATCCCTTACCAGGTCAAGACTGAGTATAGGGAGAGGGTGGAGGCTGCACCATCAAATCACAGAAAGGCTTTACACAACACCTATTTTATTTTTTTTTTTTTTTTTTTTTTGTACTGCTAATATTTATTTATTACTTTGGACTAATGCAGTTGATGACATAACTTTTTTTTTTTTTCCCACACCTTATCTCATTTAATCTTTTTTTTTTTTTAATTAATAAATTTTATTTTTATATTCCCCATACAATTGCAATCCCCCCATTCTGACCCCAATCCCTCCCCTCCCGCCCCCCACCCCCCAAAAAGTGTCTCTGGTTCATAGTTTTTGTTGATTTTGATTTTCACTTTCTTACAGTTATTCATTTTCCTGGTCCCTTATTTAAGTTTTCTAGATCCCTGCTATGAGTGAGACCATCCGGTATTTTTCTTTTTCTTTTTGGCTTATTTCACTGAGCATGATCCCTTCCAGCGTCATCCATGTTGCTGCAAATTGCATGTGTTTATCTTTTTTGAATGCTGAGTAATATTCCATGGTATATATGTACCACATCTTCTTGATCCAGTCATCTATTTTTGGGCATTTGGGCTGTTTCCAAAGCTTAGCTATTGTAAACAGTGCTGCTATAAACATAGGGGTGCAGGTGTTCTTTGGAATTGATGTTTCTGTGTTCTTTGGGTAAATACCTAGGAGTGGAATTGCTGGATCCTGTGGAAGCTCTATGTTTAGTAGGTCCAGAAATCTCCACACAGCTCTCCATAGTGGTTGGACCAGTTTGCACTCCCACCAACAGTGCAGAAGAGTTCCTTTTTCTCCACAACCTCGCCAACATTTGTTGTTGCTAGTTTTTTTAATATGTGCCATTCTCACTGGTGTAAGATGGTATCTCATGGTAGTTTTGATTTGCATTTCCCTGATTGCAAGTGATGTTGAACATTTTTTCATATGCCTGTTGGCCATTCGCATTTCCTCTTCAGAGAAGTTTCTTTTTAGTTCCTCTGTCCATTTTTTGACTGGATTATTTTCTTTGTTGTTGTTGAGTCTCATCAGCTCTTTGCAGATTTTTGTGATCAGTCCTTTATCATTAGTGTTGTGTGCAAAAATGTTCTCCCAGTTGGTGGGGTTTCTCTTTGTTTTTGTTATTGTCTCTTTTGCTGTGCAGAAGCTCTTTAATTTGATGTAGTCCCAACTGTTGATCTTTGCCTTCACTATCACTGCTTTGGGTGATGTGTCTGTAAAGATGTCTTTGATATGCAAATCACGTAGTGTTTCGCCTATATTTCCTTCTATGTATTTTATGGTTTCAGGTCTTATGTCTAGTTCTTTAATCCATTTTGAGTTGATTTTTGTATATGGTGTGAGGTAGTGGTCAAGCTTCATTCTTTTGCATGTAGCGACCCAGTTTTCCCAGCACCATTTATTGAACAAACTTTCTTTGCTCCAATGCATATTCTTTGCTCCTTTGTCAAAGATTAGTTGACCATAAATCTGTGGGTTTATTTCTGGATTTTCTATTCGATTCCATTGGTCTGTATGTCTGTTCTTGTTCCAATACCATGCAGTTTTGATGATTATGGCTTTGTAGTAGAGTTTGAAGTCTGGGAGTGTGATGCCTCCATTCCCTTCTTTTTTTTTCAGGAGCGCTTTGGCTATTCGGGGTTTTTTGTGATTCCATATGAATTTCATCAATAATTGTTCTATTTCTTTGAAGAATGACATTGAAATTTTGATTGGAATAGCATTGAATCTGTATATTGCTTTTGGTAGGATGGCCATTTTAATAATGTTTATTCTCCCAATCCATGAGCAGGGGATGTCTTTCCATTTCTTTGTGTCTTCTTCTATTTCTTTTAACAGTGTTTTATAGTTTTCTTTGTATAGGTCCTTTACCTCTTTTGTTAGATTTATTCCCAAATATTTGATTTTTTTTGTTTCAATAATAAAAGCGATGGTTTTTTTGATTTCTTCTTCTTCAGATTTATTGTTTGTATATAGGAAGGCTACTGACTTTTGCGTGTTGATTTTGTATCCTGCCACTTTACTGAACTGATTGATGAGTTGAATTAGTTTTTCTGTGGAGTTTTTGGGGTTCTCTATGTATATTATCATATCATCTGCAAAGAGTGATATTTTGACTTCTTCTTTTCCTATTTGTATTCCTTGGATGTCTTTCTCTTGTCTTATTGCTCTGGCTAGGACTTCCAGTATTATATTGAAAAGCAGTGGTGAAAGTGGACATCCTTGTCTTGTTCCAGATCTTAATGGAATTGCTTTCAGCTTTTCACCATTGAGAATGATACTGGCTGTTGGCTTGTCATATATGGCCTTTATGATGTTGAGGTACGTTCCTTGTATCCCAAGAATTTCAAGGGCTTTTATCATGAATGGGTGTTGCACTTTGTCGAAAGCTTTCTCAGCATCTATTGATATTATCATATGGTTTTTATATTTCTTTTTGTTGATGTGTTGGATAACGTTGATTGATTTTCGGATGTTAAACCATCCTTGTGTCCCTGGAATGAATCCTACTTGGTCGTGGTGAATTACCTTATGGATACACTGTTGGATTCTGATAGCTAAAATTTTATTGAGGATTTTTGCATCAGTGTTCATTAGGGAGATTGGCCTATAGTTTTCTTTTTTTGTGTTGTCCTTGTTCGGTTTTGGTATTAGTGTAATGTTGGCTTCATAGAACGTGTTAGGTATTATACCTTCCTTCTCAATTTTTTGGAAGAGTTTGTGAAGGATAGGTACCAATTTGTCTCTGAATGTTTGGTAGAATTCATTTGTAAATCCATCAGGTCCTGGGCTTTTGTTTTTGGGGAGGTTTTTGATTACCATTTCAATTTCGCTAATTGTAATTGGTCTGTTTAGGTGTTCTATTTCTTCTTTATCTAGCTTTGGGTGATTGTAGAGTTGTAAGAATTTGTCCATCTCCTCTAGATTGTTAAACTTGTTTCCATATAACTGTTCATAGTAGTTATTAATAATTCTTTTGATTTCTGCTGTGTCCGTTGTGATTTCTCCTCTTTCATTTATTATCCTATTTATTTGTGCTTTCTCCCTTTTTGCCCTTGTGAGCCTGGCAAGGGGTTTATCTATTTTATTTATTTTTTCGAAGAACCAGCTCTTGGTTTCATTGATCTTTTGGATTGTTTTTTTAGTTTCGATTTCATTTATTTCTGCTTTGGTTTTTATTATTTCTTTTCTTCTACTGGTTTTGGGGCTTTTTTGTTGTTCTTTTTCTAGATCTTTGAGTTTCGAGATTAGGTTGTTTCTTTGAGTTCTTTCTTGTTTCTTGATGTGAGCATCTATTGCTATATATTTTCCTCTTATTACTGCTTTTGCTGCATCCCATACATTTAGGAAATTTGTGTCCTCCTTGTCATTCAATTCAAAGAATTTTTTAATTTCTTCTTTTATCTCCTCGTTAGTCCAGTGGACTTCCAGTAGTGTGGGTTTCAATCTCCACGAGGTAGGAGAATACCTTGCCTTCTCTTTATGGTTTATTTCTAGTTTGATGCCTTCATGGTCAGAAAAGATGGTTGGTATGATTTCAATCTTGGTGTATCTGTTGATGTTTGTCTTGTGCCCCAGTATATGATCGATCCTAGAGAATGATCCGTGTGCGCTTGAGAAAAATGTATACTCAGATTTTTTTGGGTTTAGTGTTCTATATATGTCTGTTAAGCCTAAGCACTCTAGATCCTTATTTAGAGCTTTAGTGTCTTTATTTATTTTTTGTCTTGTTGATCTATCCATTGTTGATAGTGGTGTGTTGAAGTCTCCCACTACGTATGTGTTTTCTCTGATGTCTGTTTTCAGAGATGCCAATAGTTGTCTGATATATTTTGGTGCTCCTTCGTTTGGTGAATATATGTTAATGAGTGTTATTTCTTCTTGAAGTATTATCCCCTTGATCATAATGTAATGACCACTGGGGTCTCTTTTTATCTTTTTAAGTTTGAAATCTGTTTTATCTGATATGAGTATAGCTGTTCCTGCCTTCTTTTTTGGTCCATTTGCTTGTAGAATTGTTTTCCATCCTTTAACTTTGAGTCTATTTTTATCTTTTGCAGCTAAATGTGTTTCCTGGAGACAGCAAAAGGTTGGGTTTTGTTTCTTAATCCAGCCTGCAACTCTGTGTCTTTTTATTGGAGAGTTTAGTCCATTTACATTTAGAGTTAGTATTGATATGTTAGCATCTGTATTTGCCATTGTGTTTGTCTTTCCTTTGATTTTATTTATTTATTCTTTTAATAACTTTCTTTGGCCTTCTTTTGTTGTTATTCGTCCCTCTGAGGTTCTGGCTTTAGGACTCCTTGTAGTATTTTTTGGAGTGGGGGTTTAGTCGCAATGAAATTCCGGAGTTTCTGTTTGTCTGGGAAGGTCCATATTCTTTCTTCAAAGAGGAAGGAGAGCTTTGCGGGATAGAGTATTCTTGGTTGGCATCTGTTTTCTTGGAGTCTGTTGACTATGTCCCTCCACTCTCTCCTTGCCCGTAGACAACACCTATTTTATAAAGTCCTGGGTGTACCGTTTTCTTAATCTTCATTTAAAAATACTACTACTAGGAGTTATTTACTGTTGTATATAATTGAATTTCATGAAATAAGTTCTTAAAAAAACGAAATATTCAAAGGCAATTATTCACATGGTCGAAAGAATCTCTATTTTTGAAAGGCCTCATCTTCTTATGAAAGGATCTTAGACACGGATAAGGTGGGCTTAGAGAGGTGCTTCATTCCTGGATCATAGCAGCAGAGTCCCTCATCGGGGAAGGGAGCAGGGTCTCGGACATGACTGCTGAAGTGACCATTTAAGTGTGTGGTAGAAATGTGATTCTAGATGGTTCGCATGATGTTTGCATCACATGTTACTTTTTAGCAACACTTTTGTGATCTAAGGCAAGGCACTTCCCGGAGCCTAACCCCACTCACTTGACTCCCCAACCCTCCCTGCCTAGAGCTGGGCTCTGCTAGGAGAGTAGAGGCTCCCTGAGGTCAGGCTCCCCAGGAACTTGCAGCAAGAGTGAGGACCCAGTCATTAAGCCAAACGCCCAGGAAGCATCTCTTCCTCACCCCCATCACCCACCCACCTCCAGCTCCGTCAGTGTCCTCCCCAAGTTGCTCTCCGCAGAGTCAGCATGTTACCCATGTTAACCATGCGCTCCTGCTGCCCGACGCCCTAGGTGTTGGTGACCCTGGAGGGGTGTCTTGTCTGGGGGTCAGTCAGTTTCTAGAGCGAGCACACAAATCACCTATGAGTGGGACTTTCACAGCCAGCGCAGAGCCCACCCCAGCCCTTCCGCTGCGGGCCTCCCCCACTCACGGCCACTCTTCCCAGCCCCCAGACAACTAGGTGCTGCGCAACCATCCCTGGCCGGGCAAGTTCCCAGTTGATTCAGGCCAACAGAAAAAGAATCTTGGAACCTCGGGTGTATGTGACAAGCCTTTAGTGCTGAAGGAGGGGACCAGATACGCAGGCGGAACAGCACGCAGGCAGGCAGGCAGGCAGCGGCTGAGCCTCCTGGCCCCTCCTTGCGAGCTCTTGTTTCTTGGCCTGGGTGTCCGTACTTTATAGGTGCACATGCCCCACGCTCGCACTCCTAAGTGCCTGTTGCAACAACACGGTGTCACATGTGGGTAATGACACTGGGAGGAAAATGAAGCCAAAGGTGGTGGCAGCAGAGGCTGGTGGCGGGAGGCAGAAAAGAGCCCGTGTTACCCCACATTCCTTACATAGGGGCAGCACCCCCCAGTCTGCCGAAACCACTCAAAATAGCCAGTCCTAAACGGGCTCACCCCGCCCGGGCCAGCCTCCCCATGGAAGCTGCAATCCAGGCTCTCGCCCACATTTCCCTGGCGCCCTCTGGCCCAGGCTGGTGCTGTCCTGTGGGGGAGGCCAGGCACCCCCCTCTTCTCGGGAACTGTAGCAAACTCTCTTCCAGGCGTCCCTGACTCCTGCACCTGGCTCTCGGCCGCCTCTTGCTCAGCTCCAGCCACACTGGCCTCCTTTCAGGTCTACAGAGATGCCAAGTGACTTCCTGCCTCGGGGCCTTTGTACATGCTGTGCTGTTCTCTCTGCCTGGAACGCTTGTCCCCCAGCTTCTGTGTGACTGGCCTCTCTCCCTCTGGCCTCAGTCAAATGTCACCCCGTGGAGCCGTCTCCCTTAACAAGAAGGTCAGCCAACCTAGGCCTTGATTCTGTTTGCTCTCTTTCCTTGCACTGGTCACCCTGTAATTATTCTTTAAATTCTCTATGATCTGTCTCCCCACCGCACACCCCACGTGGAGAAGAATATAAGCTCCTTAAGAAGAGGGGTGTTGCTCGCAGCTGTGTCCCCCAGCCTGGCCCAGTCTGGCCTGTAGATGTGAGTAATGGCACAAGGGGGTTCTTACCTGTATTTCCAGAGCTGGAGAGGGGAGTGCCGTGGGCCGAGGATTGTGAAATAGTTCCCAGTGGTGACCCCGCAGCCATGTGGGAGCAGCTGCTCACCAGGGCTCTGCACCCCTGGCCCCTGACCAGGCCACTGCAGCGTCAGGCCGAGAAAGGAGCAGAGTCTGCTTCCTGGAGAAGCCCCCGGGCAGCTGGCTTCTGTCTCCTGAGGGCCTCCTGACCATCACATTTTTCCTGCAAGGGTGCCCTGTCCTTCCCCTGGGCCCCAGGCTCGTTGGCTGCCTGCTCCAAAGGCCGGGCTGTCCCCGGGGCTGCGTCTCCACTTGGCCCCAAGGATACGATGCAGCTTTTGTTGGTGCAGAGACATCTGGGGCGGCTGCCAACACTTTTATCTTTTCGTTTCATCTGCCAGCCAAGAGCTTTTCCCTGCTTTTGCCTCTTGAAGCTTAAGGCAAAAAGTATTGACCTTGAGGACAGGTCTCTCTTACTGCATTAGTCAAAGTCCCCTGGTCTGGTTCACATCCAGGCCAGCTGCTCCCCAATCTTCTTCCTTCTTTTCCCCTGACCCCCATCCCTTAAGCACCCTCAGAACACCATTAAGAAGTTTTCCCCTTGAGTTCTGCTCAGGCAGAAACAGCACTGCTAGTTTTCCCCTTTCACCCAAGGGACCCAGCACCCCTCTTTAGCCTGTGGCCAAATGGTCACTTGGGGAGAACATTCTCAGGGCCACTCACAGCCACGTGCAGAGATAAGGGGACTCCGGCATCTGAACTTGGCAGCTCTGCCTCCCATCCCTGCCCCTCCTTGCCCCTCATTCATCTGACACATTCTGAGGGCTGCCTGCCGGTCACACATGGGTCTCTCAGGTCCTGTCTTACTGGACCAGGGAGGGATGCCAGTCATGTCACTGCTGTGTCGCTATCCAAGCGGATGCTTTCGGAACATGTTATTTGACAGTTCAGCAACGCAGCTGGGTGTCCACATGCAAATGAATGAAGTAGGACCCCCTCCCTCTCACCTTATAAACCAAAATGAACTAGAAACGGACCAAAAGCCGGAATGGAAGAGCTGTTCACCTCTTAGGAGAGAAGGCAGGAGCACATTTTTCACGACACTGGATTACAAGAAGACAAGTCAGACATGACACCAACAAAAGGAAGTAAGTTGGACACATTATAATTAAAAACACTTATGCTTCAAAAATACCCATCAAGAAAGTGGAAAGACAACCCACAGAGTAGGAAAAAATCCTGCAGAGTGGGATAAAATCCCGCAAATCGTGTAACTGTAAAGGACTTGCATGTAGAATATACAATGAATTCTAACAGCTCAATAATAAAAAGATAACCCAATTGAAAACTGGGCAAAGAATCTAACCAGACATTTCTCTGAAGAGATACAAATGGCCAGTACACCATGGAAAGATCTTCTCTGTTCTGCGTCATCAGGAGGACACAGATCAAAACTATACGGAGATACCACTTCGCACCCACTAGGATGGCTAGAATCAAAAGTCAGATAATAACAAGTGTTGACAAGGATGTGGGAAAGTTGGAACCCTCACACATTGTTGGGTGCAAATGCTGTGGAAAACAGTCTGGAGGTTCTCAAAGACTCCCCACGCAGCTACTACATGACCCAGAAATTCCGTTCCTAGGGACACACCCAAGAGGATGGATACCTGTTGTCCACACAAATGTACCTACACATAGGTTCACAGCAGCCAAGCCATAGAAACAACCGAAATGTCCATGAAGTGATGAATAAAGAAAATATGATCCACCCATACAATCAACTGTAACTTAGCAATAAAAAGGAATGAAGCACTGATATCAGAATGTACATAGATGCACACACGTGTGTCTGTGTAACACATGTACAGAAAAGACCAAATACTATATGCTCCCCTTTGTGTGAAATATCCAGAATAGGCAATACACAGAAACAGAAAGTAGATTCACGGTCATGTAGGGCTGAGAGGGTTGGGGGGGAAGTGGGGTGTAAGTGCTAATAGGTACGTGGTTTCTTATTGAGGTGATAAAAATGTTCTATATTGATTGTGGTGATGGTTTCACATCTCTGAGACTACTAAAAACAAATGAATTGTGCACTTTAATTGGGCAAATTACATAGGATGTGAATTATATCACAGTAAAGCTATTATTAAAAAAAATCATGTAGTAAACATTCCAGGTAATCAAGAGAGTTTGAGACTCTGCAAAGATATCATTTGGGGGTAGACAGAATAAGGACTCCCCAAAGGTGTCCAGGCCTTGGTGACCCCAGACTGAGTTCATCACAAAGGACTTTGCAGAAGTAATTGAGGGTAAGGACTCTGAGAAGGGGACATTGGCCTGGATTGAGTGTCCAACCTGATCGCACGAACTCTTAAAAGAGACCCTTCCTGTGCTGGGGCAGAGAAACTGAAACTCCCAAAGGAGGCGAGATTACAGCACTCACTCTTGCAGTGCTGGCTTTGAAGATGGACAGTGTCACCAACCAAAGCACAGGGCAGTTTCTAGAAGCTGGGGCTGACCCTCAGCAAGCAAGGACACAGGGATCTCAGTTCTAAAGCTTCAAGGAAGTGAATTCTGCTAACACCCAAATGAACAAGAAAGGGCTCCTCCAGAAAGGACTGCAGCCTCGAGACCCCTTGGTTTTAGAGTATTGAGTCCAGCATCGGCCCTCCGACCTCCAGGACCATAGGAGAACACAGATGCATTAAGTCGAAATGCTGGGAAAGCAAGACTTTATGAAGCCTTGAGCTCTGAGGTTTCTCATGTCTGGAAATGGAGAGATGAGCTGGTGGCTGGGAATCCACAGCACCTGTTCTCCCCTCCCCTCCCCTCCTCTCCCCTGCGGAGAGCATAGCCAGCCAATGGTGCGCTGACTTGGAGTGGAGTCCAAAAATAGAAACTGCAATGTGATTTTCCTTCTACCTCCTCAGACATCCCTGTGAGCCATTCATCTTTCGGGGTCTCCCTCTCCATGTCTGTGCTGCAGGCTGAGTTACCCTGACCTCGGCCCGCCCCATGGTGTAGGGAGATGAAAAAAAAAACAGCTCCACAAATCTAGGCCAAGCCACAGACACAGATGGGGCCCCAGGACCCCCAGGGGCATCACTCCCTTCTGGCTTCCTTCAGGGGCTCTTGGGTCACTTGGCCCCCTGTGGTGAAGTCTGGAGAGTCTGGTAGCTGCGTTAGCACAGAAACAGGAAACCTGCAGGTAGGCAAGGTGCTGGGGGTAACCTCACACCTGGATGAGACCAAATTGTTTTCAGGATGGGAAGAAGGCCAAGCAATGGCTCCGAAGAAACTGGAGGTGGGCAGAGTGATGAAGCATCTCAGTGATGGGTGGGAGGGGACCAGCAGGGGGGCATGGCCAGACCCTCCAGGCCCATTTCACATCACTCCTCAACCCCACCCCACAGGTACCTGTGTGGCCATTAACATTTTAATAAGCTGGTTTAGCAGACTTGGCATTTTAAAGATGCCTCCCAAGATGACCCTAATGCCTGCAGAGGGGCCTGAGGAATGTCGTCTGGATCATCTCGGTCTAGGGCACCATGCCTCCCCAGGCCCTGATTACACTGCAGTGCATGGAGAATAGAACGTGGCAAGGCTCTGGGCCAAGAGTCCGGTTTGGCTGCCCACTTCCAGCGGTGGCAGCAGCCTAGTGAGTCTTTGGCTCCTTGACCCTCCACCCAGGTCCCACTCAGCATGACCCAAATCTTTCCTGAGGCCCAGGAGCTCACAGCAGGCCCCCAGATGACAGTGGGGCACAGCGCTTCTTGGTCCCTAATCTTGCAACGCTCTTGCCCAACTTCCTGTGTGGTCAGCACGTCTGTTGCCCCACTTAGTCTTACAGACCACCACCGAGCTCCCTCTGCTCGTCTCCAGGGCTCCCACCTCTCGTGGAATCTTCGTGAAATCAAAAGCTGCCACAACTTTTTTCTCTCTCCTTTGGAGCCCTTCTGTTGGGTGGCCCAGGCACTTCAGCAGAGGAGCCAGCATTCGCCTGTGCCTGGGAGGGAGGAAGGTGCAGCTGCAGAAGAGACAGGAGTAGGGAGGGTCCCTATGTCCGGGAGGTAGTCCTGGCTGGTGGGGCTCGCTGGTGCAGCTGCAGCCCTGTCTTCATTAACTCAAGGTTGCTTGGGCTCTGCAGAAGGAACAGCATCTTCTAGTGGCCGGGACCCCAGTGGGGACACTGACAACACGTAGGGCTGGAAGAAAATTGGGCTGGAGATTGCTGCAGTTCGCACACATTATGAGGAGAGGGCGGAGCACAGCTCCCATCCAGGGGGCACCTAGTGGGGCTGACCCTTCACGTCCCCTCCCCTGCAGAGAAGGCCACCTTCCCCCTGTCTTTCCAGTGAAGCCACAGAGCGGCAGGCAAGCTATTGTTTATTGGCGCTTGTCACCAGCCAGACACACCTCCTGAGACTGGCGCTCCCGCTGCTCCCCCTGCACAGGTGAAGAAACTGAGTCTGGGGTTGGTGTCTTCAGGGTCCCTCAGGTGTGAAGCTGTCAGGTGGAGGCGGGGCACGTGTGCTCTGTGACCCCCACATCACCACTTTGGATGCTGAAAGTGGGAGGGCGCGAGCCGCTGGCCCTAAAGATGGGGGACCCGGTTCCGGGTCCCACTTCCCCTCCTCGGCGCAGGCCCCGGGGAGTCAGCCGTCGGCTCCCAGGCTTCCGCCACGCCTGAGCCACTTCCCTCAGCCGCTCCGGGGCCTCGCGTGTCCGAGCAGGCGCCCCCCTGGGGCGCGGCAGGGCCCCAGCCTGAGAGACCAGCGGCGGGAGGCGGCCGGACGGCCGCTCGCCCGCCCACTCGGCTCTGCGGCCCGGCGCGTCCACGCAGCCGGGACTCCCGCGGGAGGCCCCGCCTCCTGCCCTCGGCGACCCCGAGCTCGGGGCGTGGCCTCACCTGCGCCTCCGCCTGCGCCGCGCGCACCCCCGGGCCCGAGGCCCTCTGCGTGCGCGCACCCCCAGTCCGGGGCCCTCTGCGTGCGCGCCCCCGGCCCGGGGCCCTTTGCGTGCGCGCGCCAACGGCCCGGGGCCCTTTGCGTGCGCGCGCGCCCGGCCCGGGGCCCTCTGCGTGCGCGCGCGCCCGGCCCGGGGCCCTCTGCGTGCGCGCGCCTGGCCGGCGGCTCCGCCGCGCTCGCGAAGCCTGACGCGTCCCGGGCGCCGCCGCGGACGACTTGGCCGCGCGCCCTGCTCCCGCCCCGGCCTCGCGGGAACCCAGCGGGCGCCCCGGCCCGCGGAAGAGGATGCGGGGGGCCCGCGGGGGGCCCGCGCGCGGCCTGAGCCCGGCCCTCCGCGCCCCGCGCCCCGCGCCGCCCCCGACCTCGCGCGCGGCAGCGGCCGGCGCCGACCGCGGCCTGAAGTAAGACCCCGCGCCGGTATTTATAGCCGCGGCGCGCGCCTGCGCCGGGCGGGCCTGGAGGGCGCGGCGCGGCCGGGGGGGACCGGCCCGGGCCTCGGGTTCCGACGCGCCGCGCGGGGGGCCGGAGTCCCCGCGCCCCCCGCGCCCCCCGCGCCCCCCGCGCCCCCCGCGCCCCCCGCGCCCCCTTCCGCAGAGTCAAGCTCCAGGTCCTCCGCGCGGGGCCCCGCCCCGGGCTCCCCGGAATCCGGCCCCTGAGAGCGCGAGCCCGGGCCCCCCGCCCCCCGCCCCCCGCCCCCCGCCCCCCGCCCCCCGCCGGGCCCGCTGCTGCTTTCGCTTTCGCTCGGGTTTTCGTCGGCGCGGCCGGCACCCCCGGGCCCGGGAGCGGGCTCCAGAGCCGGCCTCTGGGGCCCTGACGAGCAGCCCCGCAAAACCGGAACCCCGAGTTCCTCGTCCTCCCCGGCCCGCCCCGGGGGCCCGACGGGGGCAGACGGGAGCAGACCCCGCAGGCGGCTCGAGGGGGCTTGTTTGGAAAGGGCCGAGCCCTGGGGGCGCAGCGGGGGGCGAGGGCTTTCCAGTGGCCGAGGCTGCCGCTGGGTCCCCTGGGGGAGCGCCCGGGGTGGAAATGCCCGGGGCTTGTCGTGGGGGGCTTGTCGTGGGGGGCTTGTCGTGGGGGCATCGCTGCGGACGGCTGTTTGCTGCTCAACATTGAGTCACTCCCGGCAAACGTTACAGTTACTTTTATCCAACAAGTAGAGTTCGCGAAGTTACTGTTACCGTCCAGTGGATTTCGGGCTGGTGAAAGGAAACCGTGGCGTCTGCGGGCGAGACCAGGGGAACGCAGAGGCCCCGGGGTGCGCCCCCCCCCCCGCCCCCGCTCGCTGGACTGGTGAGCTCCGAGGAAGGCGCGCGCCCTGACCCGTTGCCAGAGCCCCCGTGGGTGTGTGCGGCCTCACCCAGGGCCAGAGTGGGAAGCCTGGCTTGGCTCTTTGCTGCCCGGGACTTGGAATCCAGGTGTCTGTTCATCTGGGACCGCTTTTACCCCAGCGCCTCCCACACTTTCACAGCCCTTGTCGGGTTTTTGTTTGTCTTCATCAAACATTAAAAGGAGGGGACTGATGGGCCTGCTCCAGCTGGAGGAAAGACGGGGAAGAGAAAAGTGACAGATCTGTGGTGCCAGCTCTTTTCTTTGCTCCCAAATTCTCTGGGCCAGATTATGAACCCCTCAAGGGGGTTCATGAACCCCTCAGGGGACTTTTTAATCATCTCCGCCTTCTATCCCTCTGGCTTTTGGTCTGCGACATGGCAGGAGAAGTGGCGGGCTCTGCGCTGTCCGGAGCTGTGCCTGGGTATGTGTCTCCAGTGTGGGAAGGTTCCTCGGGTTTGCAGCTCTTAAAAAAAGTCCCTTTATTCCTGAGATTGTTGGTTTAATAGTGACAGGAGCTGGTGTTGGCAGCTCACCTGGGCGCTCTCTGCTGTGCTTCTCATCAGCTTGTTTTCCCATTCTGGTACTGAGGGAGAGGTTGAGTAACTCGTCTGAGGTCACACAGCTGCTAAGTGGCGGATCAAAGGATTTAACCCGGAAGTTCTCACATTTAACCAGTTTTCCAGAAACTAGCACTTTCTCCCCCCCCCCCCAAGTTTTAACAAAGCAGCTAAAGCTTAACCTTTTGCACTCCGAACCATTCTGGACATTGGCTACCAATGTCCCCTGAGAGGGGACAGGGAGTGCAAAGGGTTAAACAATGTTTAACCACTAGAGGTGCTGACCAGCGTGGGGAGCTCATGGGAGAGAAAGAGCCTGCCTGGCTCAAGCCACTGGGGTTCCAGTCTTTCAGGGGAACCTGTTCAGGCCCCATGCTAATACAGTGTTTTCAGGCTTGCCATCTGGGGTTGCAGTCACATGTTTTATGGATAGCTGGGAGGTCAGCCCTGGAACCAGAACTCGCATATGCAAGTCCTGTGGCCTTGGTGCTACCTGACCTTCAGGAACTTATTTTCCCTCCTGCACCTTCATTTCTCCTATACTTCTAAAAACAGGGGTAACAATGCACCTACCTCCCAGGGTTGCGGTGAGAATTAATCGGTGTGATTCATGTCAGGTTCTTAGCCTAGCATGTGGCTTTTGAGTAAACCCTCCATCAGTAGCTCTTCTTATGAATAGCATTGTAAGAGTAGTAAGCTGCCGTGTGCTCTGTCACAGTGCTTGAAGTCACCGTTAGACACTTCACTTAGACATTTCACCTTGGTGCCATCATTCAGAAGCAGAGAGCTCACATACTACAGGTGACAGTGTCCTGGGCAGGTGGGCTTGATCTCCCAGCAGATACTTACAGTGTACTTAGACTTTTAGGGGGAGGGGCGACAGACAATAAACAAAATAAATATGCTAACCACACACAGTATAGTAGAACAAGTTATGTACTACAAGAGAAATAAGGCAGCAGGGAGGATGTGTGTGTGAGATGGGGGTAGGATGTTGACTCTTTTCCACAGAGTTGTCTGAGAAAGTCTCACCGAGAAAGGGACATTTAGCAATGAATTACAGTTAAGAATGAACCATGTGGATGTCCACAGGGAAAAGTGCAGACAGAACAGCAAGTGCAAAGGCCCTGAGCCAGGAAGGTGAGTGACTGGAACCTCGAGAGAGGCTGAGCCATAGGAGGAGACACAAAGAGACAATGCATGGGAAGCCAGAATGTATGGACCCAGCAGACCCCTATGCCTGACCACTCTCCCCCCCCCAAGATTTTTTATTATTATTTTTTAATAAGATTTATTTATTCACACATACAAGAACCGGGGTACAGGTGAGACTCATGGGAAGGTGAGAGGATTCACCAGAGACAGAGCAGGGAACAGAACAGGCAGACTGACAAAATACACTGCTGAGGGGAGCAGCAGGTACGACAGGAGAGGTCTGCTGTGCCATGTGGGATTCTCACCCACTGGCCGGGATTGAACCCGCACTGCAGAGGCTGTGGACAGCTTCACAGTTCTGCGCTCAACCGCCTGCGCCACCAGGGGAGGCCCAAGATTTATTATTTATTTATGCATGCAAGAGCTGGGGTACAGGCCAGAGGTGTGGGGGGTGAGAGGACTTACCAGAGGGGGGGGGCAGAACAGGCAGATGTACTGAAATACACTGCTGAGGGGAGCAGCGGGAGACAGGAAAGGTCTGCCGCGCCATATGGGTCAGCTCTCTGGCTGGGGATCAGACTCAGACCACACCAGTGATAACATGAGAGCACTGAGACTTAACCCCTACGCCATCAGGGAGGCCCATTCGATCACTCTTAACTGCTGTGTTAAGGCCAAGATAGAAATGAGGGAGGGGCCAGTTGGGTGGTTCCTGCAGTAATTAGAAGCGGTGGTGGTGGGTAGGACCAGGAAGGTTGGGGACGGTGGTAAGAAGTAATGTATTTGGATACATTTTGAAGGTAGAAGCAATAGGATTTGCTGACAGATTGGATGACCCCCCCCCCCCCGAGTTTCTAGACAGCTCACCTGGAAGGACAGAGATGGCCATATACTGAGGCTAGGAAGATCTGGATTTAGAGGAGCTTGGGAGATAAATCAGTTCTATTTTGAACATGCTAAGTCTTGAAAACCTCCAATTAATGCTGTCAGAGGAGCAGCTGATGGTCTGAATCTGAAGGGGGGGATGTCTTGGCTGGAAATAAAGACTTGGTGCGTAGGCAGTGAGAACTGGTAAATGCTTAACAACTGGCCCTGCAAGCCATTGAGTCCGACTTGGCGTCTGTTCATGTCTGTGGTGTAAATATCCCCACTTTGGTCAGTTTCATGCTCAAGGTCATAGGGCCTCTTTACAAGTACAATAGATGTAAGTAATGTCAAAAACATAGAAAATGGTAAAATAATTAGGAGGTGGTAAGCTTTGAGTCTTTATCATATTTGCCTTTAATTCAATTTATTTATAGGTACTTCTCAGAGAGATCATGGATTTGAATCCAGGCCACGAAAATAAAATGATAAATAGAGTTGCACGGATAACTTCCCAGTACAGATCCAGGCTGGTCTAGAGTTTACCGTCATCCGAAGCGTGCAGCAGCGTTCTATCTAAAACAACAGTGTTTGTGCTTTATTTGTGACACAGATACCCACTGAGCAGGTGCAGCTGGAAAATGGTGCCATAGGTTTGCATGGTGCAGGGTGGCCACAAACCTGCAGTTTGTAAAAGGGCGAGATCTGCAAAGCCCAGTGAAACAGGCTTGCCTGCCCACAGTTGTCCATTTATATAATTGGGGTTTCTATGCCTGTGTTTAACAGTTGTCCTGAAAAGTTCCTGAGAATGTGGCACTTGAATTCTGTGCAGAAACCAGAGGGCTCAGCGCACCTTTTGGGTTTGAGGAGCTGCATTGTTACCTGAAGAGGTGAGGGCAGTAAGGCTTCTCTGAGATCAGGGAGAAAAGGGCCCCAGAGCCCGGCTGGCAGCTCTGTCCCAGCCTTGGCCCGAGGGGCATCAAGGCAGACCAGTCCTCGGGAAGTCTTGGCATCCAGTGGGTGTGTGTAGGGAGGGACAGAGCCAGAGGGAAGAGTTGCGGGGAACAGCTGGAGTTGGAGATTGGAGAGATTGTCCTTTAGAGAAAACCACCTTCAGTTTGAACTCCCATTTACACCCACGGAGTCCTTTAAAATTCCAAGGTCATGGGCTGTGATTTGAAGAACATTCCCCTCCTTTCTGCCTGGCAAACAGAAGACAGGTCAAAGGTAAGGCAGGGCATTGGGAAAGGGCAGAGGCAATCGCCACTGACCTGGCCCCCGGTTGCTTTCCCCGCCCCATCCCTGTTTCCCAGAAACCACTCTGCGGCTGGCTCCCCAACGGAAGCGGCCCGGGGCCGTGCGGGGCCTGTCGGGGCTCAGCTGCTGGGTCTCAGCCTATCTGCCTCTTGCCCCTGGGTAGACGGAGGCTGCAGAACCCTGATTCTGAGCCAAACCCTTTGTGAGGCCAGGTCAACATTTATGCTTTTGGGGGTGTTGGCAGAACAGAGCTTTTAAAGGTGAGTCTCCCTGATGCCTGGTGGGCGCACTCTGGCTGAGGTCGGGGCAGGGAAGGTGCCCTGGTTGTGGGCCCGTGCCCATTCACCCTGATTATAGAACACTTTTTGCACCTGCCTAGGAAGGGCCCCCACCTAGGGGGTGCCCCCAACGTATGGAGCTCTGTAGGGGAAGTGTGTTTCTGGCAAGTTCTTGAGTAATTGTTGTCAACTCGCTGTCCTTTTCCTAGGCGGTTCTTGGCACTTAGTTACTGTTCTGATCGCGCTTCGTCGCAGGCAACCTCTCAGTTACTCCTCACTACTCCTGGTTGGTGGTGTGTGTTAGCCTGTTTTACAGATGAGCAAACAGAGACCCAGACGGGACTGAGGGGGCTCCCCGCCAGGAGGGGTGCCTGAGCGAGGCTCCCGACCCTAACGCCACGTCCCTCCCCTTGATGGAGGAGGCTGCCGGGCACGGTCCCAGGGCCCCGGGATGTGACACGTGGCCTCACCTTCCAGCGTCCGCATCTGTAAAATGGGCATCACTGCAGACACCCCTCCATGAGGCGTCCTCTGCCCGCTGGTGGACATCAGTGCTGGCGCTTGGCGCTCGGCTGTGAGCAGCCAACTCGGCTCCGGGCAGCTTGTGCAGAGGGGCAGGCAAATATTAACCATGTTTGAGGCTGTTTTGAAATACCCACGTCTGGGCCTGAAGTTCCTTGCCTTGGGGAGGAGGAGGCCGGGGCTGTGTGTTTTGGAAAGCCCCGCCGCGTTCCACCACTCCGTCCAGGGTTCCAGGGGGGCTGGTCAAGCCAGCTCGCGGCACCTCAGGCCCTGCCCTGGCCTTCTGCGTCAGAATCTGCATTTTAGAAAGATCCCCAGGGAGATTGCCGTGCACATGGGCGTTGGGATTAAGTTAAGGCGTTTGAGTGTGAGTTTGTGTTAAGGTTACATACACGTGCGCGCGCACACACGAGAAACCCAAACGAAACACCACCCACGCTGGTTTGGGGAAGGGTCGCTCCCTGGTTGTGTGGCAACCCCGGAGTAAGTAACCGTGTTGCAATAACCAGAGACCCCGATTTGACTTGTTTAAGGAGTGCTGGGGCGTGAGCAGGAGACGGGGTCACCCGAGGACAGGAGCTGGGAGCCCGGAGCCCGCAGCGAGACCCCATGGGCACGGCGTGGACAGGTGCCATCCATCGACTCTGTAGTCCCCTGGGGCCGTGGTAGACGTGTGGCCTTGGGCTGCCTCACCTGCCTACCCTGATGCTCTGAGGGGCTTGAGCTCCTTCCTGGCACCAGGCGGGGCCAGAGCCCTGGTCCCCAGAGCCAACCATGCAGCCTGCCAGCTGGCGGCTCCACCTTCTCCGGGCTGTTTGCTGGGCTTCAGCTTTCTCTGCCTTCCCGCACTGACCTTGCAGCTCTTTCTTCCCTCCAGACAGGGGCGATTGCCAGTTGAGACAGAAATGCTTGAAGGGCCAAGGGCAGGGAACAGAAAGTAGGAGAGGAAATTAGCATGGTCCCGTGGTCCAGCTGTAGATTTGGGGTGAGTGAAGACAAAGGGAATGTGGAAGAGGAAGCTTGGGGGCCATTCAAGTGGCCCCTCGAGCCTCTAGTTAAAGCTCCGATAACTGAGGTGGCCGGAGTCCTTAAGATGCTGGTGCAGCCAGTGTTATTGGAGCCTCATCTGGAGTGGCCACTGGCTGGGCCCAGCGTTGGGGTGTATTGAGAGAGAGAACAGGAAGAGGCAAAGGGAAAGGCGGGAGGAGGGGTCTGATGTCAGAATCGGGCCAGCAGTGGGCCCCCCTCCATGGAGGGGAGGTGTAGGGATGAGGGAAGCTAACTGGCCAGGTCTGCAGGGCCTTGATAAATCCTGGATATCTCGTTAAACTTCGATTTCCCTGGCTGTCTACCCGGCTCTCTGCCTTCTGGGTGACAATGCTGTTTCTCTACCTGGCTCGGGCCACCCCAGTAGTCTTAGCCCCCAGGTGGGACCCCATCCCCCCTCTATTTCTGAGAGCCGGTTGCTGATATGACTCCTTTCCTCCTCGCCCCATTCGACCTTCCTCTCAAAGCGCTGGTCCTGGGGAGGCGCAGACCAGGGAGCCGTGGAGTAAGAGCTGAGCACAGTGGGCCTACAGCGCGTCACAGCAGGGGGCAGAAAACACAGGCTTTCCCGCGCACGCGTGACACCTTAGCTGCTTCAGATAGGGCTGAAGCCTGGCCAGCCCCAGGCCTTCCATGGGGAGCCCTAACCTGCTGCTGGGTCAGCTCAGGAGCTCCCCCACCCCCCGCCCAGGGACCTGCACCTCCTTGAGTCTCAGCTTCTCTGTCTGCAAAAGGGGGGCTGTAATAGCACCCTGTGCACTGATCCTCTCAGAGCTCTTGTCTGGACTTGCTGGAGGCCACGCACAGAGGCCCTGTGGGCATGGGCTAGCCCTCAGGTCTGCTGCTGCCATTACCATCCTGGAATAATCACGGCCACGCCCATGGGGTCAGCACGTGGCCAGCACTGTCCTAAGCACATCACAGCCACTCACTTTGTTCTCAGCACAGCCCCAGTTCAGATGGGGAAACAGGTGCAGAGAGGTGAAGTGGCTGCCCAAGGCCGAGCCGGGAGTCAGGCTCCGTGTTTCCAGTCTGTCTTCATCAGTGTGCGAGAGCTAGCAGGCACCTGGGCCTGGTGAGCAGAGGGAAGTGAGAGGAGGTGATGGCCACCTCTCACGGAGCCAGCTGTCACCTAAGGGCCTGCTCCCCTTCCTGGGCATACCACCTGTTTATGGAGCAGGCCCCCACAGAAGCCGAGCCCCTGAAGGTGGGTAGCTGGGGCTCTCCATTTTCTTGAGAAACACGTGGCTACCTCTTGCCAGGCAGGAAATGTTTGCGAGCCGAGAAATGTGTTTGACCCAACGTCACAGCCACTGGAGCCATGTCTGAGCCTTCCTTGTCCCTTGTTCTCCCCTTCCAGGCACCCAGGCCTTGGGAAGATGCTCCTCGTGGCCCTGTGCGTGGGCTTTCTGGGCTGCCTGCCGGCCCAGGCGCTGCAGGGACATGTGTCCGTCATCCTGCTGGGAGCAACAGGGGACTTGGCCAGAAAGTACTTATGGCAGGGGCTGTTCCAGCTCTACCTGGATGAGGCGGGGAAGGGCCGCAGTCTGAGCTTCCATGGGTCTGCACTGACGGCCACCACAGAGGGCCAAGAGCTCCTGGCCAAGATCCTGGACGCCCTCTCCTGCCCCAGCGACATGGCACCCGATCGCTGTGCCGACCTCAAGGGTCAGTTCCAGCAGCTGAGCCAGTACCGCTGCCTGAAGACCACTGAGGACTATGTGGCTCTGAGCGGGGACATCGAGGCACAGGTCCAGCGCACAGGCCGCCCGGAGGCTGGCAGGATCTTCTACTTCTCCGTGCCGCCCTTCGCCTACGGAGACATCGCCCGCCACATCAACAGCAGCTGCCGCCCCCAGCCCGGCGCCTGGCTGCGGGTTGTCCTGGAGAAACCCTTCGGCCATGATCTCCTCTCGGCCCAGCAGCTGGCCACAGAACTCGGCAGCTTTTTCCAAGAGGAGGAGATGTACCGGGTGGACCATTACCTGGGCAAGCAGGTGAGCTGCGGCTGGGGGCCTGCCTGGGTTGGCGTGAGTGGAGGCAGGTTGACTGGGTCAGACCCCCGAGAGTGGAATCGGGCCCGAGGCCTGTGGACGCTGAGCGCCCCGTGCTTGTCTCGAAGGGGGTGACAGGGGCGAGTGGGGGAGCAGCGGGCAGCGTGGGCAGGACTGCTCGGCGCTGTGCTGCTGCTTCTGTGTGTCCGTCTCTGCTTCCCAGCGGCGGGGGCCTGCTTTCTCAGCATGGCCCAGAGCCCCGGGAGCCCAGGCCTGGCTTCCGGTGGGGGAGCGGTGAGAAATAGAATTCATCTTGTTCAGCACACGCTGCCTTTTTTCAGGATCTTTCTCCTCTTGAGTTCTGCTTTGAGCCAGGAGGCCGGCGACCCAGGTCCCGGCTCGCAGCCGGATGGGTGCAGAGCAGGCCAGGCGGAGGGTCCCCCTGTGTCCTGCCCGGGCTGAGGCCCAGGGCCACGGGGCAGGCACACAGAGGCACCCCGCAGGGTGGCCATCGGCCTGGTGCCCGGCGTGGTGAGGTTTCCACTGGTTTATGGCAAAAAATGAGAAAAAGAATGAGCGCGTGCATTCAGTTTGACGCTTTTCTTGCTCCATTTTTGGGTGTTAAAATGTCTTTTATGAGAAGGTGTTGGTTATAAAGGGACCCCCTAATTTCTTCCTGGTGAGCCTGTGGAGTCCTTGCAGGAGCGCCTGCCCTGGCCACGGGATGCTCGGGCGGGGTCCGGGCTCCGGAGTGACCGCCCCGGAGCAGGCACAGAGCTGGGGGCCTTCCTTGGCGTCAGGGTGTCCTCTTCACCCTGCAGGCTGTGGCTCATATCCTGCCTTTCCGAGACCAAAACCGCCAGGCCTTGGACGGGCTCTGGGACAGGCACCACGTGGAGCGGGTGGAGATCATCATGAAAGAGACCCTGGACGCGGAAGGTGGGTGCATGTGTGTCCCCCGCGCCCCTCAGCCGCCGTGTGTCTGGGGGCCCTATGGGACTGAGCGGCCAGCTGGGAGCCCTTTGGCTGGTGCTTCTGAAGGACGAGATGCTGGTGTGTGATCCCGCTTCCAGGGCCTGGTGGGCCCAACCTGGGGGGCCGCAGCCCAGGCTCCCGCTGCACAGCCCTGACAGTTATCACCGCCCTCCTGGAGGGCCCGGCATGGCTAAGTACACTCACCCAGGCCCTGAGATGCTGGCCAGCAGGGAGCCTGCGGGGCCCTGCCCCTTGGGTGGTTTGTGGAGACCTGGACCAGTCTGGGCCTGGGCCCCTCCATCTCCTCACTGGCCAGCCCCTCCCAACCTCCTCAGCGCCTCTCACGTGTCACTCCCTCCCACTCCCTCCAGGTCCGCTCCCCACGCCCCCCCTGGTCTCCTGGCCTCATGCCTCCCAGCTGTAGACTCAGCTCCTCCTCCCAGGCACTTGGCACACCCTCCTGATGAATGGATAAGCAGTGGCACCTGGAGAGGAGGTGGTGCCCGGCAGCTCCACTTTCTCCCCGGGACATGGCACTCACTTCCCTCAGCTGTGAGAGGAGCTGGCTGCGGAAGGGGCAGCTGCTCCAGCCTTGGGCTGCATCTGTGCTCTCACCCCAGTTTAGAGTCTTGCTTCTTCTCCCAAGAAATAAAAGCCGATCCCTGGTGGTTCCCGATCCCCAGTGGCTGGATAAGGGGGGCAGTATCATTGCCTTCACCTGCCACAGTCAGCGGCAGGACCGGGCGGGACTGACCTGGACTCTGCACCACTGCCCCGGACCCAGCCCTGCTTTTCCTCAAGAAGTCACCTTTGGATTTGAGAGAGAAAAGCAGAAGGCGAGACAGAAGGGCTGGCGGGGGTCTGGGCTGGGCTCTGCGGCCGGGGCGGGGAGAGTCTGGGCTTCAGCAGCAGCAGCCGGGTCCCTACGGGTCCTGCCTTCAGGGCTGCCTGTGGGACAGAGCCCAGCCCGGTGCCCTGCAGCGTGGGCTCCCGGGAGGGCCTTGTTCTGCCCATCCCAGAGCCGAAGCTTCTTCACCCAGCTAGGCTCTGTACCCTCCGTCCAAAGGCAAGGAGAGAGGGGCGGACGAGAGGGGGACAGCAGCCCCAGGGGTGAACGGCCGGGAAGGGAGGGATGCAGGAGGACTCTGCTGTCCGGGGGCTGGGCCTCCCTGGTCAGCTGCTATTGCCACTTGCAGACACAGGCGGGGACAGCTGTGTCTGTCCTTTCCAGGGACCCCTCCCTGCCACAGGCTCAGCCCACAGCAGGCGGGCCTCTGGGCATGGGTCCTTCGACTGCAGAGAACCCCCTCCTTTCAGTGGCCCAGCACTGATCCTCGAGGGCCATCTGGGTCCTCCCACGCCCTGCCTAGACGAGTTCAGGCTGGAGAGAGGCCAGACCTGTGGACCCGGCAGGACCCCACCTCCGACCCACACAGGGTCCCACTGCGCTCCCCTGGGCTGGGCTGGGAGGGAAGGCTGCTCTGCTGGAGTTGGGTCGGGTGCCCGCGGGTGCTGCGTGGCAGAGCATGCCTGTTCCCTGGCACCCAGGTTCCGGGATCAGGCGGAAGCACAGTGCAGGGGGCCTGCTCCCGTCCCACCCTGCCAGCCCTAGATGACCGCCCTGCGGATGCTCTGGAGTGACCTGGCTCGGGTCACCTGGCTGCCACCCTGCATGCTGGAAGGGGGCACCGAGGGCGAGAGGCAGCTACTCTTGCTACCCTGCCCCCTGGAAAGGGACTTCAGAGCCCAAGGTCGTTTGCCTTGCCCCACGCACATGTCCAGATGGGCAGGGGCCGGCTCCCCGCTCCCTCTCTCCCCTTCCCTCCATGCAGCCAGAGTGGTTTTTTTCTCCTCTTCTGCCGCAGCCTCTGGCCCAGAGGAGTTTGCTGCAGAGTTAAGGCTGCTGCATAGGCAGGAGAGGGGTGAGGGGAGGAGGGAGCCATCCAGCTCTCAGGTCTGGGCTCCTCTGGGGGCCCCTCTTGGGAGTCCCCATGCGGTGAGCCCCCAAGTGACAGACACCCCAGCTTCCTGGACCTAAAGCAGCACTCTGGGAGTGACCTTGGCTGGGCCACTTAGTCTGGCTAAGAGCTGACCCCGCCAGCCTTCCCCCCTCGCCCCCCAGGAGGGCTGAGCAGAGAGGAGGGCTATGTTGGGAATGGGGCCCTTTTTCTCCTGGGAGGGCCGAACTTGAGCCTAGTTCTGTGGCTCCCCAGAACCCAGCCTCTGGCCACTGTGCTCTCCGGCCTTCCTGCCAGGATGTGCTCAGGTCCCTCCCTCTGCGCCCCTGGTTTCCCAGCTGGGGGAAAACTTTTTTTTGGCAGGAGGAAGGACGGGAACTTCCTGGGGAGGGTCCCTGTCTGGGGAAAGGTCGCGACGCGTGTTCACGTCGCAGGTTGCAGTGACAGCTGGGTGCCTCTCAGGGAGGGTCCATCGCAGCCGCTGGGCCTCGGGTGCACGCCAGCTGCCCAGCCTGCAGCCGGTGCTGGGAGGGGCCGCCAGCTCACTCAGCAGATGGGCCGCCAGGTGAGGCCAGGCCAGCTGCAGCCTCTGACCTGAGAGCTCCACCACGACCTGCTTCTCTGTGGCCCGCCCTTTTTTTTTTTTTTTCGTAACCCTAGCAGGTGTTAACAGGGATGGCAGCAAGTGCACAGGGTTTTTTGTTGTCAGATCTGTGCAGGGGGAATCGGGGTGTCCCATAGTGCAAAGGCTGTGGGAATCCGTGTCTGGGCCCAGCTGGGATGGCTGCCATTTCAGATAGTCTCTGGCTGCTGCTAGCCGGGACTACCTCTCCCGGCAGGGTCTCTAGCTGCTCTAGCCCGGACTGCCTCTCCCGGCAGGGTCTCTAGCTGCTGCTGGCCCAGGCTGCCTCTCCCAGCAGGTCTCTAGTTGTTGCTAGCCTGGACTCTCCCGGGATGGTTGTAAGGGGTGAGTCAGGTAGTGTCCAGAAATACTCCACCAATGGAAATGTTGTTGTCCTTCCAAGTTGGCAAGGAGAGGGGGCTGCAGTGCCCTTGGGCCCTGAGCACTTTTGGCGTCTCTGTGACTGTGGAAGATTCTGGAAAGGCTGTGATTGGTCTGTAACACTTTTTCATGTCCATTCGTAACCCGATATTTTTTTCCACTCTCACTTATATGAATATTGAAATCTCCATGTATGGATAATCTGCATCATAGAAACTGTTTTTTGTGGTCGTATTTCTGTTAGTTCTATTTATATCACAACCTGTGAATTGTCCTGTTATTAAGGCATCCTAGTTTGCAGTTTTTGCTATTTGAAAGAGTACTTTGAGATCGTGTGAAAAATTAAGATACAATTCGCTTACCGTCAAATTCACCCTTCTGCAGTGAACAAATCAGTAATTGTTAATGTATTTATAAAGATATGGGACCTTGAGCTAAGTAATTCCAGGACATTTATGAGCATTGAGTTTTCCCCCTTAAGTCCACACGGGTGAAGTGGGGCTACGAGGCTGAGGAGTAGAGTGACTTCAGAGCTGCTGCTCCGTCTCAGCCTGGTTTCCTGAAACCGGCCACAGCAGCGCGTCTGCTCTCCCTGTGGCTCCGCTCACGTCGCGCTGCTGCCTCCTCGGTCCAGCTGCCGGGCTTCCTAGCAGCTCTTTTGGAGGGGCACCACTTCTCTTGCCGTTGGTGGGGCTGCCCCGGGAGGGTGTGAGGCCCACACCCTGCCATCTTGGAGCTTGGCTGAGTCTTAGGCTTGGCTGGAAGCCCCGTTGTGGGTCTTCTCTCCTCCAGCTACCTACCTGCTGTGCTTTCTCTCCCCGGCGTTGTGGGTTTTCACCTTGACCTTTCAACCCAGGAAAGGGTACTAGGAGTCAGTCTAGGTCATTTTCAGGAAAAATCAGTCCACAGAAACTGGTAGGAATGAGGAAAAAAAAGTCAACTTGCCGCCCATCTCCAGCAGAGCTAGTCCAGTGCCGCCCTGCCTGAGCCTCTCCTGGGGAGACCTCTCCCCGGGGGACCTTTCCCGGCCCCCCCCCCCACCCCGCAAGCTGTCGACACGGAAACCCTGAAAGACAGAGCTAACCAGGAAAGAATCAAAGTCCATAAAATGCAGGGCTGTGCCGCAGTGCACCCCCTGAAGCTTGAAATTAAGGAATAAAGGAAGCTCTTTTACACAGCAGGCAGGAGGCCTGCGAAGTGCTTCTCCCCACGGACTGAGGGAGGATAAAAATAGGGACGGGCCGCGCGGGGTTTGCTGAACTAATGAATAGTAAGCAGATAGCAGGACGGAAAGGACGCTGCTGTGTTCTCGCCATCAAAAATTCATCTGTTCCCAAGGCTCCCCTCTCCTCTATACGCCGAAACCGCGGAGGTTCATCGACGCCCAGACACGTGTCTTCGCGTTCGCGTGTTCTCTGAAGTCGGGTTTGCCTGGGCAACAGCTGAGTTTCCTTCTCGCGGGGCATGAAACAAGGATGCTTTCGCCACGGGTGGCACCTCCGACTCGCCATCCGGGGCGTCTCCATGTTCCCCGCCTCCCCTCTGACCCCCAGCTGCCTTGTCGTTGGTTTTCCTGGACGTCGCCTCACGTGACCCTCTGGACCCAGCAGGCTGAGGCAGCACTAAAGCTGAAGTGGTGCTTTTCCTAAGTCCTTTATCTCCAAAGGGCGGCTGTTCCCTGACACCCCGGCCAGTAGCCCCGACGGCCTCGTGACCCTAAAACCCCAGCGTGTGTCAGCGTGCACCGGGCGCGTTCCAGACGGTGTCTGTGTCAACTCACCCATCCTCGCGGTCGCCCTTCTGGAGCTACTTCTGCCTGGAGACAGAGCCCCGGCCCCGGGTCACAGGGCTGAGACCGCCCAGCAGCGCTCCCCGCCTGGAGGCCCCACTGGCCTGCCTTCCCCACCCAGCCAGCGCACCTGCGCCGCAGGGGAGCATGTCCTGCCTCCTCCCCGCTCTTCCTTCCCTCTGGCCACGTCCCTCGCTGCTTCCTGAATTCACGGCCGCCGCCCCCACCGAGCAGGCCGCACGCGTGTCACCCCCACGGCACCTCTGCCTCGCGGCCATCTCCCTCTGCTAACACATTTCTTAAAAAACGGTTTTATTGGGACATAATTTGGTGTCATGCAATCCACCGTTTAAAGGCTATCATTCACTCATGCAGATCACCTGCTGAAGGGACACGATTTAATGGGCTTTCATCTGCTCAGCTGGGCATCATCAGGGCCCTTTCAGGATATTTCCATCACCCCGAGAGCAGCTCTGCGCCCCAGCTGCCATTCTCTGGCCCCTCCCAGGTCTCTGCGGGTTGCCTGCTCTGGACACGCCCCGTGAGGGGGTCGCACGGAACTCACCTCCCGTCCGCTTTTCTCCCTCAGCATCACGTTGTCGGGGCTTCCCCAGACTGCAGGGGCACAGCATCTCGCCTGTTCCCACTGCTGAGTGCCGCTGCACGGCTGGAGGGGCTGGTCTGTCCCTCGTCAGTGGATGGGCGCGAGTGGCTCCCACACCGTGGCTGCCGAGGGCGTTCCCGTCCGGGTGGACGGTGTCCTTGTTTCTCTTGGCTGCAAATACCCTGGTCCTCAGGGCTGGTGCTGGGCTGACCAGGCTCAGGTGCTCACTCAGGCCAGCAGGTCAAAGAGCAGGACCCGTGTGGCCGATGGGACCAGCGGGCCCAAGTTGAGCCCAGGATGCCCCCTCGCCCCAGGCTGGCAGCACCAGCACTGTGGGCAGGAGGTAAAGCCCCCGGCTGGTAGGAAGGCGCCCTCAGCCTGGATGCCCCAGTGCCCCCGCCCACTGAGGAAACAAAGGCTGAGTCCCTAGCCCCGCGGGGCCTGGTCTTCCGAGTCCCGGCAGTGTATCTGCAAAGGATCAAGAAAACGTAGCAGTGTCCGGGTATCAGCCCATCTGCTCCCCACGGGGGTGTGCAAGGAGGCCCGCTGTTATCTAAGCACCAGGAAGCTAAGCTTCGAGAAGTCAGCTGACTTGGCCAGGGGCCCACAGCTGGTAGAGGGGAACAGTGAGATTTGGCCCCAGCGCTGGCAGTTCTTCCCACCAACACCACCCCTTTCAGCTTCCCACTGAGATCTGAACAGCCCCAGAGCCCTTGGCCCGCGGTGCTCTCCCTGTCGTGAGGTCAGGCGGGAGCCGACCTGGGGATGCGAGCCCAGGGTAGGGCCTCTGTGAACACTAAGCTTCACAGCGGGTGGGCTGGATGCGTTCAAGTCTCAAATAGTCAGAGCTCTCGCTGAACTGGGAGGAGGGAGGGCTGGCAACTGGCACCAGGCTCTGTCTGCATTGTCCTGGGCCTGACTTTTCCCTCCCCTGAGGAGCAGGGACGACACTGGCACTTGCCCTGTGGGGTCCCTGGTGGGCGTGTCAGCTCGAGCCAGGCCAGGCCGCTGGAAGCCTCGGCTGTCCCTGTGTGCACTCCCTGTCACCCTCACAGCAGCCCTGTGCACCTGCCAACGGGTGTCCCCCCCTCCCCTTGAGCTCAAACTTGCTGCTAGTCTTCATCTGGACCCCCGAGGGCCCTGTCCGCAGTGCTCTTCCTTCCCTGGCTCTGGAGGTGCCAGAGGGAGCTCCCGTTGCCGTCTGCCTTGAACGCTGAGCTTTACCAACGGCTAGTCTTCCCCTCCCCTCTCCGCTCCTTCCCCCCCCCCCCCCCCCCCCGTAAGCTGTGTGTGTGTGGAGGGGGGACTGTCTCCCCGGCCCTTGCACATGTGCCGGCTGCTACATCCAGTGGGGGATCAGAGCAGGGACCTGGCAACCTGGCCCTGACCCCCACGCTGCAGCGTCTTGCAGCCCACAAGCCCTGTCCAGGGAAGGCAGGGCCGTGGGGGCCGCGGTCTGCCCTCCCAGTGGCAGGGGGGTGACTCACAAACACCCCCTTCCTTCTCCCGCCGTGGCGTGCTCTGCCATAAATCATTTAATGGGCTCTTTGGGCTGGGGAGCGGGGCTGCCTGGACAAGGAGTGGGGGTGGGATCTTTGTGCCCCTGGGTGGGACGTGTGGCCCCTGGTCACACCCTTCCCCTCCTCCGCCCACAGGTCGCACCAGCTTCTACGAGGAGTACGGCGTCGTCCGTGACGTCCTCCAGAACCACCTGACCGAGATCCTCACCCTCGTGGCCATGGAGCTGCCCCACAACATCAGCAGCTCGGAGGCCGTGCTGAGGCACAAGCTGCAGGCCTTCCAGGCGCTGCGGGGCCTGCAGAAGGGCAGCGTTGTCCTGGGCCAGTACCAGGCCTACAGCCAGCAGGTGCGCCGAGAGCTGCAGAAGCCAGCCAGCTTCCACAGCCTGACGCCAACGTTCGCAGGTGGGCTCCACAGCCGCCCAGCGCCGGGCTGCCCCAGATGCCCTCTGGTTTGGGTTGGAAGGAGCCCGAGACGGGGTTTTCACTGGTGCATGAGAAGTTGCCCTGCCTCCCTGGCCTCCGCCAGCTTAAAGAAGCAAGTCACCTCTGGGGTCCCCTAGGGGACAGACATTCCAAGGGGGGGTGCAGTCCGCCCACCCAGTTTGGTACACAGACACTGACCCTTCCAGGGCTCGCCGAGCCGGGTTTGGGTCTGGCTCCCACCCTTGTGGCGCTCCACCAGCCGGGTGGGCCATGGCTGGAGACCCTCCCAGCGGCAAGCGCAGGCCACAGCCCTCTCCCGGCAGTTCCAAGCAGCTGGGAGCCAGCCGGCTGCAGAGGATAGGCACCGCTCACGCAGCGGCTGTTTGTGAGGCTCTGACTGGGCGCCAGGCCCTTTATGCACGGGGCTGTGGCTAACCCTCCCCTGCCGCGCCTCACCTGTGCGCACGCTCAGCCCGAGGCAGGTACATTCTGATGCCCACTTGAAGGAGAAGAAACGTGACTTGGTAAAATTGCAAACACTTGCCGTAGTCCTGCAGTAACAGCATGCGGGGAGACCAGGCCCGAAGCTCAGGTGTGGGTGCTCCAGCATTTGGCTTACCTCCGTTGCCTGCCAGGCCCCTTCCCCACGCCCACAGCCCACCGGCCTCCTGCCGAGAGCCCAGTGCTGCCCTCCCACCAAATCTGTCTTGCTCAGACTCATCCTCGATGCGCTACCAAAACAGAGGCGCACCCCTGGCGGTCAGGACCCCCAGCCTTGTCCCTTCATAGCCCCTCTCGGGGCCTGCAGGCTGGAGACGCACCCGCTCTCTTTTGCTCAGGGGTCATGACTCAGAGGAAAAGAAGGTGACGGAGGGGCATAGGGGTGGGGAGAGCGAGGCCGAGGACGGGGTTTTCCAAAGGCCAGTGCCCTGGGGCGAGCCGGGAGGGGCCCAGGCTGGCTGGCGGGAGGCGAGGGGGCTGGGGTCTGGGGGTGCCGTGCTGGAGCGTCACCTCCGCTGTCCCGTCACCTCAGGCGTCCTCATTCACGTGGACAACCTGCGCTGGGAGGGCGTCCCTTTCATCCTGATGTCCGGCAAGGCCCTGGACGAGAGAGTGGGCTACGTGCGGATCCTGTTCAAGAACCAGGCATGCTGCGTGCAGGACGAGCCTCGCTGGGCCGCTGACCAGAGCCGCTGCCTGCCCCGGCAGATCGTGTTCCACATCGGGCACGGCCAGCTGGGCAGCCCCGCTGTGCTGGTCAGCCGCAACCTGTTCAGGCCCTCGCTGCCCTCCGTGGGCTGGAAGGAGATGGAAGGCCGTCCCGGGCTCCGTCTCTTCGGCCGCCCTCTGTCGGATTTCTACGCCTACAGCCCGGTGAGTGTGCAGGACGCCTACTCCGTGCTCATATCCCGGATCTTCCACGGCCACAAGGACTCCTTCATCACCACGGAGAATTTGCTGGCCTCCTGGGTCTTCTGGACCCCCCTGCTGGACAGCCTGGCCCAGGAGACCCCCCGCCAGTACCCAGGAGGAGCGGAGAACGGGCATCTGCTGGACTTTGAGTTCCACGGTGGCCAGTTAGCCTTCTCTCAGCAGCAGCTGGAGCAGCTGGTGCCAGGGCTGGGTCCTGCCCCCCTGCCCCGAGACTTCCAGGTACTCAGAGCCAAGTATCGGGACAGCCCGCTGGTCTCGGCCTGGCCCGAGGAGCTGATTGCCAAGCTGGCCAGCGACATCGAAGCCGCAGCTGTGCGGGCCGTGCAGCGCTCTGGTGAGTTCCACCTGGCGCTCTCGGGTGGCTCCAGCCCCGTCGCCCTGTTCCAGCAACTGGCCACAGGCCACTATGGCTTCCCCTGGGCGCACACGCACCTGTGGCTGGTGGACGAGCGCTGTGTGCCGCTCCGGGATCCCGAGTCCAACTTCCAGAGCCTGCAGGCGCACCTGCTGCAGCACGTCCGGGTGCCCTACTACAACATCCACCCCATGCCCGTGCACCTGCACCAGCGGCTGTGTGCCGAGGAGGACCAGGGTGCCCAGGCCTATGCCAGGGAGATATCCGCGCTCGTGACCAATAGCAGCTTCGACCTGGTGCTGCTGGGCATGGGCACCGATGGGCACACGGCCTCCCTCTTCCCGCAGTCCCCCACCGGCCTGGACGGGGAGCAGCTGGTCGTGCTGACCCAGAGCCCCTCCAGGCCACACCACCGCATGAGCCTTAGCCTGCCCCTCATCAACCGGGCCCGGAAGGTGGCCGTCCTGGTGGTGGGCAGGATGAAGCGTGAGATCACCATGCTGGTGAGCCGTGTGGGCCACGAGCCCAGGAAGTGGCCCATCTCGGGCGTCCTGCCCAGTTCTGGCCAGCTGGTTTGGTACATGGATTATGACGCGTTTCTCGGGTAACTGGGTTGATGGTGCCTTTGCCCTCGGTTCACCCCCATGCTTCCTTTTCCCGTCCTCTCCCCGCCCCCCCTAGTCCCACTAAATGCTCTGGGCCCGGCTTTCCAAGTCTGAGACCTCAGGGTCAGGCTGCAGACGGGGAAGGACAAGACCCTGTCCCAACCCTTTTGACAGCCAGGCCTTGTCTACTTGTGGACACAGAAATGCAGAGATGGAATGTCTGCTCTTAGCAGCTTTGCACCTTGAGGAAAGACCTGCAGCAGTCACAGGCGGCATCAGCCAGCACAAAAGAAGGCGATGTGGCAGTCCCAAATCCAGGAGGACTGCGGTGGGCTGCGGTTAATCAGGGGCGGCTTTCTGGAGGCGGTGATCCTTGAACTGCCTCCTGTGGACAAGAAGAGCATGGATGGTGGAGAGGGGGAGGCCGGCATCTGCGCAGGGCCCAGCTGTGGGGCCCTTTCCACCCTCTGTCCCCCTCCTCCCCAGCCTCCCCCCTCCTGCGCTCCCACCTGCCCCCCCTCCCCTGGCATGCCGCTCCCCCTGCCCCGTCTCCACGTCCCTTCCCGTCCCCGGATTCTTCTCATGGCAGGAGCCGGATTTAGGGTGTTAAAAGCCCCAGAGCCTCCGGGTCTGGAGTGCCCTTTCTCAGTATATGGGCGTGTTTGCTAGGTGGGGGTGCCAGGGTCCCCCAGTTTGCTCAGGGAGGAAGCCCTGCCCGCTCTGCTCTCTGTTCAGACCCTCCGTGAACCTGGCGACATGGACTGTCACAGGTGCAGTGTGGTCGGGGTCCTGACACCTCAGGGGTGCCCAGTGGGGGTTTCCGGCCCGCCCCCTAGTCTTAGCAAGAAGCAGCCGCTGGTTCTTCATCTGGTGCTGGAGTCCTTGGGGGGAGATGTGAGGTCCGGTGGGGCCCTGGCCCCGAGAGCTGCCCGCCGGCCCTGGCTGCACCTCCGTCCAGGGACGCGGCTGATTCTCAGCCCAAGGGGGCGGCCGCGCCCTCCCTCTCCGGGCCCTGCGCCCCCCTGCCACCCGGGCTGCCCCTCCCGGGGCTGAGGGCCTGGGCGCTCGGAGACTGCGGGGTGCGCCCCGCGCTCTGCTCGTAGCCCCGCGCCGGTGTCCCTGGTTCTCTGAAATCCTTAAAAAAAAAAAAAAGGCTTGGGACACTTAATTTTTATTTCAGCTTCCCCCAAGACCTGGCGACCGAGGAGGGGGTTCTCGGGCCCCGCTCCCCCGCTGGGAGTCCCGGCGGGGCCTTGAGTGTCTGCGCTTTCCTCACGCTGCGGATTCTGGGGGTCCCGCGGCCGCCTGAGGGGCGAGTGGTGAGCGGCGGGCGCTGAGCCCGGGCCCCGGGGCGGGGGGACCCGCAGGGGCTTTACCCCCCGCCCCCCGCGCCCGACCCGCCGCGCGCGCCTCCTTCCCGGGCGCTCCGCGCCCTCCGGCGCCCGCTCCGGCCTCCTGGGGGCGCGTGCCCCGCCCCGCCCCGCCCGGCGTTCTCGGGCGCCCCGCCCCCTTCTGTTCGCGGGGCTCGGCCGCGGCCCCCAGCTGCGCGCCTGATGTCCCCGTCTCCGAGCCTGAGTCAGCCGCGCCGGGACGTCCTGTTCCCCGAGGCGCGTCCTTGGCCCGGGCTCGGGTCGGGTACGGGGCCGGGCCCGCCCGCACCCCCGCACCCCTCCGCCCCCCCCTCCCGGGCGTCCAGACCGGACCCGAGCCCGGCTTTCCCGCGGTGTCTCGCCTCCTGAAGGGGCTCCTGCCCTCAGCTCCGGGGGTGCCCGCTGGGCCTTCCTTAATGCTTGTGAGCCACGAGATTGATGGCTGCGTGATTTGGAAACGCTGGCCGCCTCCGCCGGTCCCCGGCTTGGAAGGAAGCAGATGGGCCCAGCTTGGGGGGCACCTCTGACCCTCTGGGGAGCCCCGCCTTTCCCTCCCCGCGGCACGGGCGCGGGGTGCTGGGCTCTGCGCGAGGCGGAGCTGAGGGGCCGCAGGGCCGGTGCGGACGCGCCTTCCCGAGCCGGTGGGCGCCCAGGCCGAGCGCGGGGTCCTGCTTGTCCTCCCGGCCGGAGGGGCGGGCGGCGCGGCCGCGGTCTGCTGAGGTGGAAACCGAAACCGAGGGGTTCGGTGACTCAGGCGGTGCCGGAGACTGGGCTCGGCAGATCCTGGCTGTGCGCCCCAGCACCCCTCCCTGCGCCCGTGGGTGCAGCCCGCGCCCGAGCAGGGGGACGCCGCCCGCGTGTGCCTGTGCGCGGCCCGGCCAGCGAGCGCGTCTCGGCCCCACGCGGCGCCTGCTGCGGGGAGGGGGGGCTGTCCGGGTGCTGTGCGCCCCGCGGGCTTCCGCTTTAGAGTCCGGCGCCAAGAGCTCGGGTCATTCTCCTGCGGGTCCTCGGGCCCTGCCCACGCCGCAGACACGCCTTCCCCGCCCTGTCTGCCCCGCTCCCGCAGCCAGCGGGTGAGGCCGGGTCGTTCCCTCGGGAGTGGGCGCCGGGCCGGGACCCTCTCGCGCTGCCTCGCTCCTCCCTGGCCCTGGTCGTGCCCAGGCCCCTGGCGGTGCGCTGGGGCGGGGAAGGGAGAAGCGCGCAGACCTTCAGGGGTGATTTCCCACCAGTGGGGTTTGGGAACAGCTGCTTGTCCCCGCGAGGAGGGTGCAGCCTGGCGTGAGCAGGCCTGCGGCGCCAGCAGCTCTATTTTTATCTGCAGCAGATGGGCCTGCGCCCTGGTCTGCTGGTGGAGAAGCCCCTGCGCTTCTCGGCGTGGAGACCGAGGTCTCTTCCCTGGGTGCAGGCGTGGCCGGAGGGCCATGAAAGACTCCGGAGGCTGCCAGGGCCTTGAGACAGTCACTCCTGACATCGGGGGTCGCTGAATGTCCTGGCCGTGTGGCTGGGCTGACCTGTCCTCTGCTGCTGCACCCCCTGCCCCCACCCCCAGCTGCCCCGCCCTCTCTGCACACCTGGCGCCAACGTGGACCAGGTGGCTCTTGGGTGCTGCTCGCTCGGGCAGGTGCTGTCTTCCCGAGGAGGAGCCAGTTCCTCCAGCCAGCAGTGCCTGGCAGCTGGTCAGACCCCCAGCGGCACGTGGACGGAAGGCGGCGAGGAGGCCCTGCTCCCAGGGTGCAGGCCCGGAGTAGCCTTGGGCAGTGGAGTTCTCACCTTCCAGAGTCCTGCCCCTGACTGGCAGGGGCCAGCCCTCGGCCCCCAAGCCCCATGCCGCTCTCCTCGCTTGCTTGGGGGTTGGCAGCACCATGTCGTCTTGGCCTCCGCCCCGGGGGTCTGCAAATGAAATAGAGGTGCTCCCGGCCCCTCCTGCTTTGGGCAAATGGCCCCAATGCTGGGACCAGCCTTCGCTTCCTGACACTCGGCCTTCCCTGGAGGGCGAGCGTGCCCGGGTCCGTGTGTCTGGGCCGGCGTGCCTGGGCCCGCGTCCCGGGAGGCGTGTGAGCGCAGATGTCATCCTGAACAGCCAGGACACAGCTGGGTGGCGTTCTCTGGGCCTCCTCGCCTGCAGCCCGAGGGGGGCAAGCCAGGACCCCACTCTCCTCGGCCATCCGCCTCACCAGCACTGTCCTCAGCCCAAGATGGAGACAGCGAGAAACTGGAGGCAGCGCTTGGGACACTTCAGCAAGCCGGCGAGGGGGCCCCTTTGCAGCTTCCGGGGCTGGAGGGAGAAGGTGCCCGCGAGGAAGGCGTGTGGATGCTGTGAGCCCGGGCAGAAAGCGGACAGCGAAGTGGTGCTCCCCCACCCTGCTTCCCCGGGGGTGGTCCCTGCTTCAACTCTCGCGTTTTAAAGGGAGGCTCTGCCTTTCCGTCCGCCGGTGTGGGGAGGACCAGCGTTCTCGTCCGTGGAGCCTGGTGGGCAAGTGTTCAGATGCCCATCGGCTGTGGGGCTGGCCCTTAGCTGACCCCCGTGGAGGTCCGGAAGGGGCGTTTATAAAACCTTCCGAGGGCCAGGTGTGTCCGCCTCAGCTGTGGCCCCGGGCTCTGTGGCTCCTGCTGCCATCCGTCTGGAAGGAGGACCCCCCAGTGCCAGGGCGGGGTCCCGCCTGCGGGGAGCAGGGGGGCAGGCACAAGGCAGGGAGGATGTGTAGCGAGGGGCCGGCTCCGGCAGGAGAGGGAGACAGCATTCGCCAGCACCCCAAGAGCAGGGCCACGCCGTGACTTGGCCGAGGGAGAAACCGCCACTGCTGTCCCAGAGGCACTGGACACTTACGCCCTGGACGACGAGATGCGTTCAGGACGGTTTTTAACATGCCTTTTTGTATGTCAGATACATCTATTTTTTGAACAATAAATCGTTTTGTCAGAAGGCGCCTTTCCTGCTTCCTCTGGGAGGGGGCGCTGCCCCCAGAGAGGAGGGTGCCCTGGGCCAAACCAGCAGCTCCTGGCAGGGGCCGCCCGCCCCACCCCCCAGCGCTGCGGCATCAGCGCTCCAGCCGCCATCTCCGCCTGGGAGTGGGCTGCCGCGTACCCCCTTCCGGCAGGGAGCAGGTGGTCCGCAGCGCCTGCCTCCTGGCGCCTCGCCTCAGGCCTCGTGGCCTCGGGCTGGGGTTCCACTTTATTTCACGTGGGCCCTGCCAAGGATGGGGCTGGGCATGCTCTCCACGGGCAGCACAGGCTGTGGCCGCCTGGGGGCAGCACCCTAAAGACAAGCAGGAGATTGGGGAGCCAGGGTGCCAGCCCGCATCCCCCTTCAGGAGTTCCTGGGGCCCCGGCCCACACTCCTGCTTTCCCAGCCCCTGACCCGGGCCGCATGCCACCTTGTTCCTGGACTTTGTCACAGACTCCTTTGCTTGCAAGTGACAGAGCCCCAACTCAAAGTAGGCTCAGAGAGGGGGGAGCATGCCCAGCCCCCGAAGGCCCCCTGGGGATGCTGCCGCCTGCAGCGGCTGGATGGTGCGGTGATGTCCCAGGAAACTGCCCGGAGTCCCTGGCCTCAGGGCGGCCAGGTTTAGCAAATAAAGCTTCCGGGCACTCTGCGAAACTTGAATTTCAGATAAAGAACAAAGAGCAGGCAAATGGGTAGAAGTACGCCTGGTGCCTCCTTTGGGGCACACAAATACAAAGCATTGCTTGTTTATTTGAAATCCAAATGTGCTTGGGGTCCTGAGTTTGACCTGGCCCCCCGCTGTGTGTGCCCCCTTGTTCTTGCCTTTCCTGTGAGGGAACGTGGCTGCCAGGGCTCTCGGCATCCAGCTGGCCTGGAGAACAGAAGGAGAGAGGGCACTGGCTCCTGGCCTGGACACCCCAGGAAGACTGCTTGGGTCTAGCCTGGGTCCTCTGGGGGCAGCACCAGGAGAGCCCCCCGGCCACTTGTGCCAGCAGCCCCAGCCCCGGTCCTCGCCTGTGGACAGTGGAGCTTCTCTGCTTGCTGAGTGCAGGGCTGGGCTGCCTTGCCGCCACCTGGCTGCCCCCAACCCTCCTCGTGGGTCTGTCTTGGGGTCCATCAAAGGATGGGGCCGGAGGTGCCTTGTCCGCCCCCCGATGTTGCACCCACCATTCCCCAAAGGAGCAGATGCTGTGCCCAGACCCACAAGGGTCTGAGGGGCCAACAGCAGAGCAGAGAACTCCCAGCTCAGCTCTCCACGGCGTCGGCCTCGGCGGCCAGCGCAGTTTCGTTAATAGAAATAACAAGTCTAACAATTGCTCCATGTCCGGGAGAGGGAAATGTTCCTAATAGTTATTTCAGAAACAAGTTATCCCCCAAGAAACCCAAACCCAGAGTTTCGCCTTGGCCTGCTGCCACCTCCCCAGCCTCAGGGAGCCCTGGAGGAAGGAGCCAGAAGGAGCCAGAAGCTCCGAGGCCACCCAGCGCCCCAGGCCTCACGTGGTTTGACTCCTCGCAAATACCAGGCCTTACTGTGCTGCCAGAGCGATGTTCACAAAACCCTAAGCTGGGCGAGGAGGGCCCTGGGTACAGTTGCCCATCTCTCGAATTTGAGCGACATTTCTGGTCCTCTCGGGCAATGCCCGGTCACCTGAGGCCAGAAGCCCCCTGGACTGGCCCTCGGGTGACCCTCAGCTGCCTCTCCCAGGGCAGTGCCCCCACTGTCTGCCCAGGTTACAGCCACTGCCCTCCGTCCCCTCCTGGACAGCCCTGCGTGGGGGGTGTCCTGGGACTCCAGGCAGGCTGCGCGTGTCTCTGTGTGTGTGCGTGTGTGTATGTGTGTCCCGTGGGAGGGAGTGTGTGCTGCCTGGTAGGAAAGGATCCCACAGTGCACTGTGCTTCGGTGCCTGTGCCCCAGGGTGTCATGGGGACTGGTTCACTGCCCCCGTGTGCCCTGCGCATCCCGTGCCCTAGAGAGAGGAGGCCCACCACGGGCCGGAGCCCTAGGCCTCCCCAGCACCCCTTCCCTGCGTCTCTGGTCACAGCTGCCACCTCTTCTCTGGAAGGAGGCTGAGGCCAGGCTGCACCCGTAGGCCCTGGTTACGGGAGGACCAGCTGGTGGCAGCAGCGGGGCTTCCTGTCTGCCCTCGTCGGTGCTCGCTGGAGGTGGCTTAGGGTGGTTTGGGTGGAAAGTTTGAGCATCGCTTCATGGGAAGTCATCAAGGGGCTTCTAGCTGGGGAGGCTCTGGCTGCAGTGGGAGGTTTGGTCAAGGGGAGGGTGGTCGGAGCTGCCAAACCAACTCACCAGTGGAGCCACCCACCACCCACCACCCACCCACATCCACCATCCTTCCCCCCAACACTCTCTAGCACCCCCACCCCCTCTCCACGCATCCCTCCCGTAAGTCACCGGCTGCTCGGCCTCTTGCGGGGGGGCTGGAGTCACAGCTATGAACAAGGCTGGCGCGGTCCCCTCTTTCCATTGCTGCCCCCTGGCCCGGCGAGGGCCCTGTACTCATCTCTCCAGCCCGCTGCCGGGTGGAGCAGGCCCCCCCCACCCAGGGCTGCTTCACTGAGTCGCTGCGCTCAGCAGCGGGCAGGCCGTGTGGCCGGGGGTGTTTCCTGCCCTGCGTTTTGCATTAATGGAGAAGCCCCCGCGTCAGCCTCCCGGTTCCCTTCCGCGCTCTGCCCACACAGCCGGGTGCCCCGGTGGAGGGGGTCCCGCCAAGAGCCGTTTCCTTTCCAGCCCAAGGCCTGTCCCATCAGCCGGCGGCGGCTCCGCTTACCCTGCGGCTCGTTTCCCGCGCCCTGTACCACGCTGGGAGCGAGGGCCTGGGGGCCCCAAGGGGCTCGGCCTTTCCGCACGTGCTGGTGCGCTGTGGGGTTGAGGGTCGGGCTCTGGAGGCCGATGCCCAGGGAGCGCCCGCTTCCTCGCGGTGACTTCCTCCCGCTCGGGGAGAGGAGAGGGCGGGAGTCGGGCGTCCCTGCGCGGGGAGACTCATCCCCAGCAGCTGGAGGCCCAGCCACGGCGAAAGCAGGACACAGGTACCCACGAGCTGTTCCTCCGACCCCTGCGGGTCCCGGTGCCACGACACCCGCGTCTGTGCCCGGGAAACGAGGCCGACACGGCGTCCTCGGGGGCTGCAGCCGACCCCACAGACCTCGGGGCCGGCCCAGCGCGTCTCCAGGGAGAGATGGTCTGGGCGCCCCCTTGAGTGGTGGGTGAATGCTGCCAGCTGGCTTCACACGGCCCCAGGGGGCGCCTTGGGTGGCTACTGTCTACTAGTTTTGGGCTAAACGAGGCACAGGGCAGAGGAGGAGCCGACCCGGGTGCCTGGCCTGGTAGGGGAGACACCAGGCCCCCGGCCATCACAGGCTGTTTGGGAGGCTTGTGGGTGCCCGGTGGAGGGGGGGGCACCTACCCACCCAGGGGGGCGTCACAGATACCTCTCCAGGAAGGGACGCTCCAGCTGGACGCCTGCTTGGGACAGGGGCCAGCCCTTCCCGCCCTGGCTTCAGCTCGCTGGTGAGGGGGCTGAAGCTGCCGCCCCCGGTTCTGATGGGTCCGAAGGGCTGTAACCCCAAAGCCTCCCAGGGACGGGAGGATGTGCTACTTAGTGACCTGGAAGCCCTTTGAGGGCACAGAGCCTCCTGGAGCGCCCCTTTAACTGGAATCATGCGGAGAGGCCCTGGGTCCAGGTCTCAGCACAGCTGCGCCGGGGACCAGGGCCCTCATCCCCAAGGGGAGGCAGAGCATCTCCCCAGGCCCTTGCTGCAGTTCCCTGTGTCTTTCCAGCTCCCCGCCCCCCAACTACAGAATCGCCTTGAGCAGCTTCCTGCAGCCCGCCGGGCTGGCCACGGGGAACACGGGCTGACAACCGCGGAGATGGCCCTGGCTCGAGGCATCCGCTGCAAGTGTCTCCCAGATGTGGCTTCCAGACAGCTCAGCCCACTCGCGGTAAGTGCCAGCTGCCTGGGTGGTCCGGCGTCAGAATGAAATCCAGCGGCCAGAAGGAGCCAGGGTTCAAATTGCCACCAATTTCCTGAAAGTTCCTCCTGGAGCTCCAGGCAAACCCACTGGTCGAGTGGGGGAGAGAAACAGACCCCTCGCTTCAAACCAGATGTCAGCCTGTCCTGAAGCAGCCCCCCCACCCCCGCCCCCCATCCTCCCTGCAGGCCGGGTCAGGCCCCAGCCCCGGCCTGGCCAGATGCGCGAGACCTGTGCAGAGGGTGCAACTTCTTAGCTGGCACCTAAAAATACTGACTTGGGTTTTTTCTTTAAATAGAAAAGAAGTTCACCTCACCCCACCCTGTCCTCCTCCTCCTCGTTCCGAGTGGGCACCCTGGGGACCTCACCCAGACTCGCTTCCTGAATGCTGAGCTGCTGCGGCTCTTGGGGGGGCAGAGGGCGAGGATGGGGGAGGGGGGTGGGCAGAAGGGGCAGATCCTGAGGGAGGATTCCAGGGAAGGCGGAGGGCCTGAATGGCGTTTGGCTGAGCCCATATCCCAGGCTGCCCTTCATCCGGGCAGGCGCTGGGCATCTCTGTGGCACAGAAATCAGAGGACAGGAGCAACCGGGGGATTCGTGCAATGAGAAGGGAGGCCGGGGGGCTCTGGGGCTCGGGGTCACTGGGCTGCCTGACCTCACCTTCCCTGGTCCTCCACGGACCTCCCTTGGGGTTGGGCCCCGGGACTCTGCGCTCCGTGCTCTACCCGGGCCGGGGCCTGGCTTCACACAGGTCCTTGGGCAGGGGCCGTGAGCTCCCCCAGGGCCTCCATACAGTGCAAAGGCTGACTTGGTTCCAAGGCGCCCATCCGATGGGACGCTGGACAGGGAGGCTCTTGTGCGCTCGCTGGAGCCATTTCCAAGACAGATGGTTAAGGGGAGAGCATGGAGAGGGACCCCCGCGCACCAGCGGGCAGTTAGATGCCGCAGACGCATCCACAGACGCACGGGAAGCTGGCCAGAGCGTGGCCTCTGCGGCGGGCGCTGGACTGGGAATCCCTCTTGTACTGTGAGAAACTCCTTTCCTTGATTTGATTTATATTTTGATCAAAATAATGCGTGGAAATTGTTTTTAAATGTCAGGGTGCTGTACCCAAATCTATAATTGCAAGACCTCCTATCCTGAGATATACCCTTATAAAATTACCAAGTCAGTGATCAAGAAAAAATATGAAAGGCTGCTCGGGAAGAAAAAAATTGAACATACAAAGACACCTGGATCAGCCTTTCGTGAGATTTCTCTGCAGAAACTCTCAAGACCAAAATATCAGAGTTCAAGAAAAACAACACCCCCAACAGTTTCCTGCCTCACCCCTCCCCACACCCAGTGGCTCCCCCCACGAAGTGACTCCTTGCAGTCCTTTTTAGCTGCTTTTTCTGCTTTTACTTGCTGTGTTTCTCAATCCCTTGCTAGTTTTTATTTTTTTTGCTTTTGATATTACCTAAATACCTGAACTCTACGAAGTTACATAGAATAAATGGTTAAATGCTGATTTCTTTTATATATTTATTTATTTTGTAGAAGAACTGGGGTGTAGGCCAGCGGTATGGGGGCTGAGGGGATTCCCCAGAGACAGAGTGGGGAGCAAAACAGGCAGATCTACCGAAACACTGCTGAGGGGAGCAGCGGGGAGACAGGAGGGGTCTGCTGCGCCCTGTGGGTCAGCTCCCTGGCTGGGGATGGAACTCAGGCCGCAGTGGGGATAGCGCTGAGACTTAACCCCTAGGCCACCAGGGAGGCCCCAGGATGCTGATTTCTGAGCCAGGCTCTGCCACTTACTACTAGGGCCGCAACAATTTCTCCAACCCATGCTTCAGTTTCCTGCTCAAAAATGAGGAATGGCAGAACGTACCTCATGGGACTTGTAAGAAGAGCAGATGATTGACATGTGCGCGCCAGGCCTGGCCCACAAGCTCTCAGATGTCAGCCATCACCAGCGCCACCGCCACCCGGGGTAAGTAGGGCAGAGGCCTCGGGAGCCATGAAGGAAGTGAGCAGGAAAGGAGCTTCTCCCAGCATTCCCTCAGGGACCACTGGCAGGACCAGCGTTTCTCACCCCGTGGTAAAGGTGGGTGGGTGCTGAGCTCTCCCACAGCAGCTCAGTGCTACTTTCTTGGGGTCTCTGGGGGATATTTCCCTGCAGGCCAGCAGTGGGGCCGGGGCATGTCTAATTGCAAAGCATCCAGGGCCCCGAATTTCCTCATGCCTTCATCTCTGTTTGATTAATCTTGCTCCCCAAAAATGTTTTTAGTCAACACATAGGGGTTGAGGACTGCAAGAAGTTAGGCTGTTGTCTAGGAGTCTAGTGTGTACGTGAGCTCTGAGGCAGAGCGCAACAGGACGCGACGGTCGGAAGGGATGGGAGCTGGGAGCTGCAGGAGGAGCAGGGGATGACCCTGGGAAGCCGGCAGTGCCTCCTGGCAAGAGGGGGCGTGGGTTTTGGAGGGGCTGAGGAAGGAAGGAAGGTGGTGGAGCCAGAAGAGGTGGCAGAGGGCACCGTGTGAGGCTGGCGGGCGGGGGCAAGCCAGACTTCCTCGGGTCTGTGGGCGTGCTAAGAATTCCAGATTAAGACCTGTGGCTGGGGGCGGGGGTCCATGTGCAATAGAGGTGTTGCAAGGATCGCTTCTGCTGAGGGTGGAAACGGATGGACGGAGTCACAAGTGCCAGCAGGGCGGTGGTGAGGACGCCTGCTGCTCAGGCCAGCCAGACGTGACCTTGGCACCCGTGTTCCGGGGCTGTCATTGCAAGCGAGCACACGCTGGGGGGCCTAAAACAACAGATGTTTGCTCTCTCACAGCTCTGAGGCCTTTACTCTGCCATCCTGATGTGGGCAGCGCCTTGCTCCTTCTGAAGGCTCTGGGGGTGTCCCTGCTGCCTGCCCAGGGCCAGTGGTCGCTGACCACCGTGGGGGTCCTGGGCCTGTGGGTGCATCACACCCACCTCACACTCACCACACAGCCCTCTCTGTTCCAAATCACTCTTTATAAAGGACATTTGTCATTGCATTAAGGCGCGCCCTCAGCATGACCTCTTCCTAACTTGATGACTTCTGGAAGGACCCTGTTTCCAAATAAGGCCACATCCATAGGTTCTGGTGAGCAAAAATTTGGGGGGACACTAATCAACCTCACATGGTGTGGCATTGGGTGGGGCTGGACCCACTGTGGCTCTCTGATGTCCCCCCTTTCTCTTGACCCTTCCGCTCTACCTTGAGCCACTCCTGAGAGGCGGTACGGCTCACGACCCCGCCAGGCTTGTCGCCAACTCCACAGGCCTCCTGTTGGCGGTTGTGCTGACCCTGACCTTTGTCCGGGCGCAGAGAGGATGCTCTTACCCTTTTATCTGCCACTCAGCGCTCCCACTACCCTGGCTCTTTGGTGCCAGCTGGACCCGGGCCAACATACACTGCTCGAGCGTTGGCCACGCTCTGGGTTCAAGTCCTGGGTCCGCCACTCACTGACTGGCAGCTCTGGGAGACCTGCGTGACCAAGTCCGTCTCAGTGTCCCCAAGTGAAATCAGAAGCTCCACACATGGAGAGCCCCGTGCAGGGCGTATCGACAGCATTGAATAAGCGTGAACTTTGAATATGACGACTTGAGTACCTTCATTTTTTTCTTCTTCCAACCTGATCTCCCCTGGAGAGAAGGATCCAGGACATTCCTGATCGGCCCTGTTGAGGAAAGCCCAGCAGGGCCAGTGCACCCGTTCCTGGCTCCACGTGGAAGGGCAGGACGGGGGTCTGGAGGTGTTTCCCAGGAATCGGCAGCGCAGGAACTGGCTCATTCCCTCTCTCCAGACTGTGCCCTCGTGGAGTCAGGGCTAACTTAACAAACTTCCGGCACAGAGTAGGGTGTCCTACAGCTGGCTCCCAGGAGGTGCTCACTGAGTACATGGGGCTGGGCCCCGCCGCCCCCCCTGCTGGAGACAGGCCATCCTGAGGGGCGGGGGAGAGCAGAAAGCCTGGGCCAGTGAGTCCGGACTCATTTCAAGGTCTAACCCTGCTGTGTGGGACAGGAAGGAGAAATGAGTCCCTGGCTACTGGAAATCCCTGCTATGTCATTTGGGACAGAGGGTGAATTTTGTAGAATCTTTAAATAGAGTCTTAAAATTTGAACTAAGGCCACTGAATACAGGTCTCTGTTCAAAGAAAAATAGACCATTTAGAGGAAATGATTCATTATTAGCATTCGTTACCATCTGAAATAATCTCATTTACTGTGTATCACCTGCCTCTCCTACATAAAGGGAAGTTCTCTAAGTCCCCCAGACCAGATCTATTTTGCTTTCTGCAGTCCCCCCTCATCCACAGGGGATATGTTCAAAGACACCCGCACCCCCAGAGGATGCCCGAAAACTCAGGTGCTACTGAACCCTGCACATACTATGCTTTTCCCTAACATACATAATTAAACTCATGATAAAGTTTAATTTATAAATTAGGCACAGTAAGAGATTAACAATAATAACTTTTAACAACATAAAACACATTATAATAATACCATAACAAAAGTTTTATGAATGTAGTCGCTCATAAAATGTTTTGCTGTGCAAAATATTTTTGGAACACAGTTGGTCATAGGTGATTGAAACCATGGAAGAGGAAACTGCAGATAAAGGGGAGCTGCTGTCCCCTCCACTGCGGTGCAATATCCATTCATTCCTCAATATTTAATATAAAGGTCAATATTGAGGGACCAAGGCAATAAATACTTGGAGAATGACTCACTTCTATTTTTAATGGAATTTTATTATAATTTATATCATTTATTATAATTATTGATATAATTTATGTCGAAGGTGGTTCCCTGTGGGGGGAAATACACTGAAAGAGCTGAAGTCATGCACTGGGATCATTTTTGAAGAATTTTGCAACAATGATCACAAGTCCAAGACCATCGATTTATGGATTTGTTTTCAACGTCATGGGAACTCTCCTCGAGGTTATTTATCAACCAGAGTCTCATTTAAAGCTACGGAAACTGACCTGGATCTTTACCTTCGTTCTCAGCAAACCTGTGTCTGATAGAGCTACACTGCCATATCACACTTGGCCAGCAGGTGTCACTGTCTAATAATATGTGATCCTAGGTGCCGCCTCCAGCCATTTAAAGCCAGAGTTTATGAACTGAATCAATGCACTAATTCCTGAATGCTCTGCAATCAAGGTTCTGTAAGATGCGTCCACCCTATTTCAGTTTCACTTCATGACATGAGTGTGTCTTGTGATAGGGATGCAGAATGGGCCTGAATTTTATTAATAGGTTTCCCTGTTCTTTCTTGTGCACTGCTGTGATATGGAGTCCATACTTTTCTAGGAAAGCCCTTGCTCTCTTTTTTCTCCCTTATTTAGAATTTATTCAAAAAATAGTTAAAGGTGGGTGACAATATCAACATTCAGGCCAAAGTCCATGATGAAGCCCCCTCTTAGTCACTGATCAGAAAGAGAGTTGAGGTCGCACCACCATCTGCTCTCATGGGGCTTCTTTGTGGGTCTCCCTCAGATCCTGGATTTATTTATCCTCTGCTGGAATTGACTGTGGTTGTGCTGTGGGTTGCCACGCTTGCAGGCTTGTATTGTTTCTGGAATTTTTGTTGTACCGAGGGTAGGACATTTGATTTGGGATCATAACTCAAAAAATCTTGACTTCTGAGCCATGCTGGAAGCTTCCTGAATGCAGGTCCTGTGTCTTGTACATCTTTGTATTCCTGGTTCACAGTGGGTGCCCAGGGAATGGCCATGTGTGTGTGTGAGGGCGTGCAAAAAAAAAAGTTTCTTATTATTTATTAGAAATTACAGTGTATTCAAAGCTACAGTTGTTTTCTGCAATTCTGGCTTAAGTTGACAAGTGATTTTTTCTTTTTTTAACCCTCCACCAAACCGCCCATGCTCATATCCCACCTGCCCCCCTCCTGCAACACCCCCTTTTCCTTTCTTCTACTCCCTCTGGTAACCATTATCCTCTTTTTGCTGAGGTCAAGTTTTATTCCTTGTAGAATTTTTATTCAGGAGAGAAAATTCTCAGAAAGTTTTAAGTCATTTGCTCAAGGTCACACAGCTGGCGCACGGCTGAGCTGAGGTTGCCCTGTCATGACTTTTAACTCCAAATCCAATGCATTTACTCCAATCTGCGGAAGGGGGATTCTGACTCAAGGGTGTCCACTACATTCGTAGATAGAACTTTCATCACCAGATAAAGCAGCTGATGCTAGTCTGCTATCTGATCATTTCTCCCTCTTATTTTGCTGAAACAGATTAGAGAAATGAGCAAATTGTGCTAATGCAAGTGATGAAATGGGAGTGGGGGTGGACTTGAGGGGGTGATACCATGAGGAGCCCTCCCTTCCCCACCCCACTCACTCCATATGATCACACACAGATACTTGGTTTAAGGTTTGAGTCAGACTTTAAATTCCCGGATGGTGTTTATCAGCGATGTCACAATATTGCCAGATTATGTATCTTTTTGACAAACAATCATCTCAGCACTGATAGGATGAAAAACATCCCCCTGTCATACAATCTGGCCCCCACAGTTGCTCACCACGGCTCCCTGCTGCAGCGGGTCCCTGTGGTGACAGTTGCATGGCCTCACCCGGCCTACCTGGCCGCTGGCCTGGGGGAGACGGAGGCTCACGCCCCGGGACTCCTCTGGGAAATTTAGGTGGACTGGATCCAAGCTGAGAATTCCAGATGAATGAGGAAGGAAGGAGGGGGTATCGGGACTCCAAAGTGGGCCCTCACATCAAAGGTGGGGTTTCTGGCTTCACATCAACAGACCCCACGACCTGCATCACATAGTATTTGCCAGAGGATTCCCCAGAAGGTCTCCTCTTGGATAAGGGGAGGCACGGGTTCCTTCCACTCAGGAAAATTGTTGGCATCGTGGCCCCCGGCCAAGTGGCCACAGCAGCTGCCCCGCACAAGGGTTTAGCATGTGGTGCTGGTGAGCGGCCCCCACACACCCCAAGTGCAGCTGCTCCTCCAGGGAGCTCACAGAGCCATACAGAGGCCCTGGGCTCCTGGAGAAGACACCACTCAGGCCCACTGGTAACTGGGAAAGACCCCCTGCCACTCTAGATGTTTTCTCTGTGCCCCCAAGTGCCATCAGGTTCTGGGATGATGAACAGTTTTCAAATCGCAAAGTGTTTGGTTAGAGGGAATCCCCTGGTCTTTTGAATTTAAGCTCTTCTGGGTCGCCGACAGTGGCTGCCCACCTGGCCGCCCTGGGTTCCATATTCTAGAACCACAGTGTCAACTGAGGAGTCACCATACCCCCTGAGGCCCACCGGCCCAAGGCAGTCAGGATTTTTTTCATGGATAATAATAATACATTCAAATAATTGTTGAAAACAGAAAAATGAGGGGGGAAAAAGGCCCCAAAAGGGAGTCATTAATAAATACACATGGGAAAATATTTTGCTTTTCAATTATTAATGCATGGGAGGGATATGTATAATTCAGTAGCACAAATGATATGTAATTAAAATAATCAGTGCTGATGAATGTGCACTGTAACCAGCACGCCACTTTTCGAAGGCAACAGACTGGCTGATAGACTTTGTAATCCACTTGGAAAATGTAAATTAAGTTCATGTAACTTGATTCAATTTATTTTTGCCTCTGCACATCTGAGGATTTTGTCCCAATGTTTTATGCGAAGTTACTCACAGAAGTTTGATTCAATCTGCCAGCAGAAAAAATATGAAGTCTTTCACTAAGGGGAATCAAATGGTATTCAGTCGCAAGATAGTCAGCATTTACAATAAAGTTTTAAAAAGCAATGTCAACTGAAACTCCATACAATCGATACAAAATAAAATGTGAATAAACTACCTAAAAGGTACAGTGACTGGTTAATGACACAGAAACGGCACCAGACATCAGGGATTACCGTCTTGCATTTACTTCTTTAAACTTCTTGCCATGTGCTGACTGGATGGAATTTGGAAGAAAAAAGTTTTTGAACATGTCTCAAGTAATTACATGATCTGAAAACACCCCTCTCTTTATTTCTTCACTCCCGCTGGCCGCTGCATCTGCCCTCACCTGGCTTTGTGTGTGGAATCAGCTGCCTTGGTGACACCAACTCTTGGTGCCTCCACTGAGAATGCCAGTCTCGGTTCTGCCTGGACTCCTGCGCAGGGCTGGCTGCTGCTGAGATGCCCTGGGCACTGCGTGGCCGCTCAGGGAGGATGTCCTACACGGGACTTGGATGGCCACGCTGGTACGTGCTGTCCGGGAGTCCATCTAAGCTGCAAGGGATCCCTGGCCCTCCATCCTGTCTCTGACCCTCCCAGACCAGCCCCTCTGCCACTCGGGTATTTTGATTCAAAACTAAACCGATTTTCAGCACAGTGAGAAATAGAACTGAGTCCCCTGGGCTCCAAGCTCTGCTGGGCAGGGCCTCGGGGCAGTGGCTGCTTCCCCTTCTTACAGCCCCGACAGGAGCCCCTCCCCCCGGCCGTCCTAGAGACAAGTCAGCTAGAAATCACATTATTTCTAAGAGCTTCTCCCATAACGCTAATTCCCGTTCCCTTCGTTGGACACAGTGTGCGTGTGCGCGCGCAGGGGGCGGGGGTGTGATGTAAGATTTTGCTCTTAAAATGGTCTTTCTTTAAAACTTTCCCAGTTCTGGGGCGCAAGGGGCATCTCTGTTGCGGGCGGCCATAGGAGCAGCCCTGGGCTGAGCGTGCCCACCGCCCCTCCATTTGGAGAAGCCCTCGGAAGCCTCGAGCATTCATTCAACAAACACCGCGGCGCGCCCTGCGGTGCGCCTGGAGCCACCCGGGCCTGAGACCCGCCTCTGCAGGTACCGGGACCGAGACGGGTCGGGGCGGCGGCGAAGCGGAGAAAGCCCGGGTTTATCTGGGGGCGAGGCCCTGCGCCAAAGAATTCCAGGGTTTTCAGCAGCTGGGAACGTCGGATGAGGCCAGCGAGGCCTTGCTCCCGAGGCTGCGGACACATCCCGAGCCTCCCAAAAGGTTTCGAAAGTCACTCTCGGGGAGCACCCGCCAGCCCGCCCCCCGCGCCCGGCCGGCAGCGCGCGGCCCTCGGGGTGCGGCACCCCAGGCGGTGGCCCCGGCGGCCTGTCCGGCTTCCCCCCGACGCCCGGCGGGGGCCGAAGCTCCGGCGCGGCCCGTGGCGCCCGGGCGGCCTGCGGGAGGCGAGCGCCGGGCACGAGACGCGCCGCCCCCCGCGCCCCGGCCCGGCTCTCTGCGCTCGGGGAGCCGGAGCCCGGGGCGGGGCGGGGCGGGGTGGGGCGGGGCGTCCCCGCCCTCCGCGCCGCCCCCGCCCCGCCCCCCGCGGCTTCTCTATCTGCCCTGAGAGCCGCGGCTCGCCGCCTCCCCGGAGCCCAGGAGTCGCGCTCGGGCGGCCCGCGCGCTCGCAGCACAACCAGGCGCTGGCGCCGGCGCCGGGGCCGCGGGGAGGCGACTCGCTCCCTGGGCGGGCGCGGCCCGGGCGCCCCGAGTCCTGCGCGCCGAGAGCGGCTGGCGGCGGCGGCTCCCCGGTAGGCAGCGCGCGGGGCGGGCCGGGCGCGGGGCGGGCGCGGGGGGCGCGGGCATCGCGCGCTGGGGACCCGGTGGCGGGCGCGGCATCGGGCCTGGGCCCGCAGGGGGCTCGGGCGGGGCTGCCCCGGGGCGCCGGGGAGACCTGCCGTCGCCGCGGGGTCCGGGGAGGGGCCGGGAGCCGCTACCGCTGCAGCCCCGAGGCGGGGCGCGGGGCGCGGGTCCCACCTGCGCGGCCGGCGGGGCGCGGGCTGAGCTGGGGGCGCCCGCAGACCGCGGGGCCGGGGGGCGTGCGGGCCCCGCCGACGTCCAGGGGCCCGGGCGCCCCGGGGCCTCTCCTCGCCGCCGTCCCCGCGACCTGCCCGAGCGCCCCGGGCGGCGTGACCCCGCGCTGCCGACTTGGTTTCGCTTTTCCCGCGCGGCCCGACCGGGCCCTGGGGCGCACCCGCCGCGGCCGCGCCTCCCCGGAGCCCGCCTGGCGGCACCCGCGGCGCCGCCCGCCCCGCCCGCCCGGCCGCCCTGGGCCCTCGGGCGACCCGACAGCCGGCCCAGCGGATCGACTGAGGCGGGAGACCCGCGCGGGCGCGTCCTGGCGAGGCGGGCGGGTCCCCGCGCGGCGGGGGCGACCTGGGGGCTGCCCGCGGGCCCGGCTGTGCGCGCGGGTCTGGGGAGTCGGCAGGACCCGGCTCTGCGCGCCCGCGGGTGGGGCCGTGCCGGGTGCCCCTGGGCACGGCGTGGGTGTGTCTGTGCGCGCGTGTCTGCGGCCGTGCGCCCCTGCGCAGCCTGTCCGAGGGCGCCGGTGTGCGTCCGTGTGTCTCCGCGAGCGTGTGTGGAGTGAGTTGCACGTGTGTCTCTGAGTCTCTGCGTGTGTCTGTGTCTGTGTGTATGAGTGTGTGTTTCTGAGTGTGTTTGCACGTGTAATCTGCGTGAATGTGTGACTGAGTCTGTGTTTTTCTGTCTGCGTGTGTCTGTGTTTTCAGTGTTTGCGAGTGTGTCCGCGTGTGTGTCTGAGTGTTAGTGTGTCCATGCGGACATGTCACTCGTGTGTCTCTGTGTGTCTCTGTGAGTGTGCGTGTGAATCTGTTTCTGCGTGTGCATCTGTATGCTGTCTCCGGCTGTGTGCACACACGTGTGTGTGCGTGTGCACAGGCCACCCCTGCCTGTCCGGCCGTGAGGCTGCCGGCCCTGGGGACCCACCTGCCTGACTGTCCGGCCTGGCGCTCTGCGGGGGGCGGCTGGACCCCCGCCAGGGCGGCTGTGCCAGCTGGGAGGTGCAGGCTCCTCGCTGCCTCTCTCCATCTGAACACGAGCTCGGCGCTGGGGGGAGCTGGTGGGGGCTGCTTCCTGAGTGAGTAATATTTAATCAAACGCTGCAGCCGGTAGCATCAGAAACTCGTCATGACTTGAGCCCTAACAGGTGTCGAGGGTAAAAGCCCCTCCCCCGTGACTAAGGTTTGGTGTCCTTGGGAGAATTCTCTCCTGGGCAGAGCTGGAGGGGGGCCCAGAGCATCCCCTGGTTGTTGGGTGTGAGGGCTCTGCCCCGTTCCTAACGCCCCCACCCCTGGCTGGTGAAAGGCTCTGCATGAAGCACTGTGGGCACTGACAGCTTCTCCCCTAAGGAATCTGGGGGCCAGGGAAGCCCTCACTTACTGGCACCTCTGTCTGGGCACCTTCCTTCCCCCACAGAGGCCCAGAGAGGGTGACCGACTGACTCAGATTGCACAGCGAGGACTGTGGACCAAGTCTCAGGAGCCCTCGCTGTGGTCCTTGGTTACTGCCCCCTGTGCTGAGGTCACGGTGGACACCTCATGTCTGCTGAAAAGTGACGGCTAGATGAGATCATTGCAAATTCTCCTCTCGTTCCCTTACTGCCTTTTCTGCAGAGCTTGCCCCAGTGGACGGGGTGGGGTGTGTGCGCGCGGGGCGTGGTCTAATGCAGTAACTTTACAAACCTTCCTTATTGCTCCCTGACTGGGCACCTTGACATCGGTGACTTGGGCAGACTTGGCTTCGTCGGGCTGCTAGGCAGGGTGGTCCAGCCAGTGGCTTGGGTGATGTCCCCTTGGGGCTGGATGAGGCTGCGTTCCTCGGGCTGCTCCAGCAAGGCTGAACCCACCTTCCCAGCCTTCCCAGGGCCACCTCTTCAAATCAGCCCCCGGGAGTCAGTGTGGACGTTGATTTCTCCTGGGGGCAGGGCACAGGGTCGGGTCCAGCAGGTGGAGGTCAGCGCTGCCCCTGCTCACCATGCTGTGCTCCCCTGCCCTGCCCTGGCCCCCTTCTGGTACCTTCCCCTCCTTCTGGATGACTCTCCTGCTGCTGCGGCCTCTCATTTAGCAAAACCTCTGATTTTTGTGACACTCACGTTTAGTCTGGGAATTTCGCAACAATTACTCTCAAGAAATAGGTTGTGGCTGGTGTGAATGTGTTGATGTATTTTTTTCATTCTTGAAAAGTCTGAGGAGCATCTTTATCGGACACAGCACAGGGTGGGGCGGGGGTGCCTCTGTCTTCCCAGGGGTACGCAGCCCTGTCCTTCCCCGCACATGCCCTGTGGGCGAAATCCAGATAAAAGGGGTTTTTATTCTAGACTTTGACCCAAGCGCTCTCCCTAGTCCCAGAGGCCAGGGAGTGCCTCTGCCCAAGGTGCCGGGCACTATGTTGCTAAGAGCCTCGTGGACGTGACCTTGTCTGATGATGGTGGTGATGATAACAGGAAACACACCAGCACCAGGCTCTGTCCTGAGTCCCTGACTCATCGACTCTGGACGCTTCCTCAGAACCCCCGGGGAATGGATTCTCCCGTCTTGCTGCTTCTGTGGCTGCTTGGACCGGCCAGGTAACTTGGCCGAGATCTCTCTGTTTTGGGGGGTGGGGTGAAACCCTAACCTTGTGCTCCAGGCCTTTACAGTACAGTATGCCACTCCATCACTTTGGCCTTTTCTCCAAGATGTATGTTTATAGGTATCTAAATTGACACAAAAGTAGACAGTTCCCTTACCAGCTTCAAGTGACAACACACACGTAGCTTTATGCACCCGCACCTGTATGCACACACCTGCATGCACATACGCACCTGTGTGTACACACAGGCACCTGTACACAAACCTGTACACACACACCCATAGGCACACACACATAACTGTATGCACACGCAGGCACTTGTACACATATCAGTAATAAGCACACACCTGTGTGCACATGCACACACATGCACACATTCGTATTGGATTATTTTGACGAAAATCTCAGCCGTGACATCAAGTCAATGTTACGACTTGCTAAGATGCACTTAAGTCACAAAGAGGTGGCCCGGAGTCCCCCTGGAGGCTGTCGGGTAAGCGGGCTCCTCCTGTCGTGGTCTTGAGGTCCTTCCTTGGCAGTGATGACGCCACTGCCCGGAAGACAGCTCGCAGGGAATCGAGGCCTCTCTAGTTCCAGCCTCCCACCTTCCCGGGCCCTTTGAGGAGCTTCTTGCTTGTTTTGTGTTTTAAAAGTCTGTTCATTGCCCAACACTACAGATCAGTGCGTCCAAGGGTCACGAGACGCCATTTCAGCAGCACGCATGGGCTCTCTGGGCCTCCCTTGGAGATGGGGAGGGAACCCCCAGGGCACAGCCCAGCTCTGCCGCCACCCCCATCTGGGCCAGGCCTTCCTTGTGCAATGCGGGCCGCGGGACTCCAGGCAGCCGGGCGTCAGGGGATGTGGAAATGGGCTGTCAGCACGCGACTGACAGAGACCCAAGCTTAGTCACTGAGCGGGAGGGGGTGAGGGGGGGGAAGCGTGGGGCCTCTGAGCCCCGAGGGGTCTCTGGGGAAACGAGGGAGGCAGTGCACGGTGTGGATCCAAGATGAAGGGCACTGATATGTGAACGCCACACGGGCAGGACTTGGGACCTGCTGGTGACAAGGCCTCCCAGCCACCCAGCTGCACACCCCCTGCCAGACAGGCGCTGGGGCCGCACGCGGCTGCTGGCTCTGCTTCAGGCCTCCACTTGTTAAAACCGCTTCCTTGTGTTACGAAGCGTCTACTTCCTGCCGCTCGGGATGGAGGCTGGCAGCCTCTCTGAGGTGGGATCGCAGGCTTTGCTGACTCGTCAGACACGGGCCGTGCAGAGGGTGAGGAATCTCGGGTGTCTGCGGTTTTCCTGGAGACTGGGGGTCATCGCTCCCCTACTGGAGCGCTGGGCGAGAGACCTGGAGGGGCTTGAGCCCGTCCTGGGTGCAAGTGGTCTCCAGTGATGTGTGCAGGAGGCCTGAGGGAGAGGCCTGAGCAGGAGGCCTGAGCAGGAGGCTCTGGGAGGGGTCTTCTCTCAAAGGAAGTTAATCTGGCAGGAGTGGGTGTGAGATGGGGTGTGCCTGGGTTCGGGCCCTGGTTCCAGCGTTTTCACCTAGAACAGGGCCTTGGGCCTAGTGCTCCCACCCCGGCCTGTGCGTTTGGGGAGAGTCCACCTCTGCTAACGAGGGGGGTGTGCTGGGGTTCCCACTTGGGCGCCTGGAGCTCCAAGAACCTCTGGGAAGGCCTTTTTTGTTTGGCTTAGGGGTTTTCTACTTCCAATTTTAAATCATGGTAAAATACATGTTACTATGTACATGTAACTTAACTACTTTTAAGTGTCCAGTCTGGAGGTGTTCATTCCCTTTACATTGCTATGAGCTGTCACCACTGTCTCTCTCCAGGACTCTCTTCATCTTGCAAAACTGAAATGGTCACCATTGAATACTAAAGCCTGCTCCCCCTCCCCCAGCTTCTGCACCTGCCCTTCTACTGTCTGTCTCTGTGAATTTGACTGCTCTGGGTCCTTCAGATAAGTGGAATCACACAGTCTTTCTCCTTCTCTGACTGACTGATTTCACTTAGCATGATGTCCTTAAGGCTGCTGCATACTGCAGCATGGATCAGAATTTCCTTCCTTTTTAGGGCTGATAGTATTCCTTTTTAGGGCTGAGTAGTATTCCATTGAATGGACATACCACATTTTGCTTATCCTTTGTTCCACCCATGGACACTTAGCGTCTGTTTTATTTATTGTAATCCTTGAGAGTTCCAGGCTGGGTGGTGGTGGGGCCTCCTCATATGCCTTTGGGGTGCTTGTGGGGCTGCAGATGCAGGGGGCTCTGATGAGGGACTTTTTGGGATTCCACCCCCCCTAATGTGACCCACCCTGCCTCAAAGGCTGCTGCCCCCTCCAGCTGGTCAGAGATAAGGTGAGGCTGTTTGTGGGAGCTGGTCGAGGCTGGGGAGCCAGGGTCTCATGGAAAGAGGCCAAAGCTCTGGCTTTACTTGGGCACAAGTCCCCAGAGCTGCTTCCAGGGCGAGAGAGGTTGGTCTCTCCAGCCACCATCGAGCCTCTCCTTCCCAGGTCTGGCTCTCCACATCCTCACTTCCTACTGCTTCCAAGCCTGTGCAGCAGCCCTGGCAGTCCCATCCTAACTACCAACACTCGAGCACTTTTTGGTCTATGTCCACCCCCTCTCTGCTGCTTTGTGCTGTTGACCCCACCTCCTTAGAGAGCTCTCTTCACCCCTTGCATGCCCGCTGCATCCCCTTCCTGCTGCTGCCGCCTGGTCTTTCCTGCTTGTCTTCCCCTGGGATCCTCCCCTCTTGACCCTTCCTGCCGCTGCCGACTCCTTCCACTTCTCTCGGGCCCCCACCCCACTCAGGACCCTGCACCCCCTTGTAGCTCAGTCACCAGCATCTGCACCCTTCTGACCCCCACCCCCCACTCGGTCTCAGCACAGATGTCCCCATCCCACGTGCTTCATGCTCACCAAGCCCTGCACCTTCCAGCCTGATGTCCCAAGAGCCCTTCTGGCTAACAGCCCAGCCCTGGGTGGGGAGCCCAGCGCACGGGGTGGAGGCCGTGGGGGCTCTCATGGTGGTGTAGTGTGGTGACGGTGGCCTGCTGAGCTGGGACCCTGCCCCCCGGGCCATATATAGTGTTGTCAACCAGCTGACCTCAATTCAAAAAATACAGTTAAAAAAGAAAAAAGAACCCATCCATCCTGTCTCCAGTTCAGCCAGCCCCCTTCTATTCTTGACTTTGGTTAAAGGAAAATATTTCTTGGCCTGATAGTTCTTAAGATTAAACATACATAAAAATCTACTGGTTTTCATCTTGAAAACACAGATTCCAACATCCCGTGCCTTGCTAATAAATCTGGAGTTGACCCAGGAAAAAGAAAAAGCCAGCCTGCTGTTTCCTCTCCTTCCAGGCCCACTTGCTCCTGTGGTGTTCCTATGCGCAGGCACCCTTCCACCGGGTAACCCAGGCTGGACACAGCCCTTGGGGCCCCCCAGGACCGCGGGGTGCAGGACAGCCTGTCTAGACATGTGCCCTTGCTCAGGCTGCGTCCCCAGCGCTCAGCCCACCAAGTAGGTTCCTCTCCAGGCCTGCTGGATGGAGACTGTGGGGCAGGCCACTTGAAGGTTCCCAGCAGGGCTTGCAGCACTCTGGATTGGGGTGCAGAGGCCCTTCCTGACTGGTGACCCGGGCACAGGCTTCCCCTCAGAGCCGGCACCCCCCGACCGTGTGGTGTGGCTGCCACCTCCTGCGGTGGCCATGAGGTTCAGGGAGGTGATGTGTCACTGGCCCGCGCCTGCTGGGGCTGGCCGCCCCCATGCTCTCTCCATCACAGAACCCACTGCTGGGTTTTCAATTTGACCAAAATTTCCGCCCTCACCCCGTGAGAGGTCAGGAACTCCAAAACCTTGTGAGCTGTCATTGAGCCACTTGTCACTCATTCTGTCACTGAAACATTTATTGAGCACCTACTATGTACTACCATCTGCTGCGGCCGAGGACACATGGGACAGGGAGGGGCCTTGCTCTCCTGACCTCTCTGTTGGGAGGGGAGATAGGCTCTCTCCGGTGATGACAGCACCCACGTGTTGTGGGGACCTTGACAGGGGTGGGGAGGCAGGCGGGGCCCCAGGTGGGAAGGCAGCAGGTGTGGATGCGCGCGTGGGCTAGGGTGTGGCTGCAAAGGTCTGGAGGACAGAGAGGAGAGGAAAACAGGCCGGGGCCGGCCTTTTGGGAGAGGAGCTGGGAGTGGTGAGTGCTCCTGAGCAGATGGGCAGGACACGGTGAGGGGTGCTCCCTGCCAGGGGGTGGGGCTTGAGGTGCTTCTGTGGAGAGGGGTGGGCACAAGGGTGCCTGCAGGGTCAGCTCTGACTTGGGCTCTCGAGGCGGTGGCTGAGGGCCACTTGGATGGCTGTTCCTCCGCCGCTGATCCTCCTCTTCCCAGCTGCGGGCTCTGCAGTGGCATGGCGGGGTCCCTGGGCCTCCCTGGACGCTGCTTCCTGCAGCAGTTGGCAGAGCCCGTCTCCACTATAAATAGCTGGGTTTCCACCACCGGGAGTGTTTGGACACACCAGATTGGTGTGCTGGTGCAGGGGGGACTGCTTTCCTGCCTCGACCCTCCGGTCCAGATGGGGAGGTGGCGATGGGTTGGGGGGATGGGCACCAGGGGACAGGCGGGCTTTTGTAGGTCACTGTCACCAGCAGAAGAACCACACAAGAGAGATCCATTGGAGACGTTTGGTTCCCCGAGCTGGGCTCGGAGAACCATAGCCACACCCCGACATCAGCTTTCCAGATGCTGTGGTGCATGAAGTAGGTGGGTGTCCGTAATGCCAGCGAGACCTGTGGGCAGCACGACCCACTTCACGGATGAGAAAACTGGGGCTGGTTCAGGGCCACCTGGACATCAGGGGAGGGGGGGGCCCCACCGCCTGCTCCTGGGCCTAACCACAGAGAAAGACCGTGGCAGAAAGGAGGGCTTGAGATGCAGGTCAGAGGTCACATGTCGAGTGGCCTGCTGACTTGGCTTCTGGGGAGATGATGGTGCCCCCCGCAGAGCGGGGATCTGGGCTCCATGGAGTCTTAACTCCCGGGGCTCCAGTGGCCTGTGCACTGGCTCGTTATGTGCCTAGTTATGGTTATTAAAATTGAGGTGAAATCCACATAAAACTGGCCTTTTGGAAGCAAACGATTCCATAGCAATTTGCAGTCACCTCTGCCGCCTCTACCTGGTCCCGAACATTCCCCTGGCCCCCAAAAGAAGCTTCTTACCCGTGAGCAGCACTCCCCACGGCCGCTGCCCCCAGGCCCGGCCACCCCCAATTTGCACTGTCTCGTGGAGTTGCCTGCTCTGGACATTTCCTATACATAGAGTCCTCCATGCCGTGACCTTTGGCTGCTGGCCGGTTCTGCTGGGCGTGGAAAATTGAAGTGTTTCCCGGTGGAAGCTGGTTTCCTTTCCAGCTCATGTGGGGGCCACTTGAAGGGGGGAGCAGCTCTGTCCAGGCTGCTCGACCCAAAGGCTCCCCTAGGACCGCAGACACCTGCCTTGCCTCATGCCCCCCCCCTTGCCTCATGCCCCCCCCCCCCGCAGCGCAAGCCCAGCCTCTGCCCTCCTGCAGCTGACGAGCTTTTTCATTCTTTTTCATTGTTTCCAGCAACCTTGGTGAATGCATACATATACCTGGCGGGTTGTGACAGCCACCCTGACCTCCCCGACCTGGGACCCGGCCTCAGGGCACGTGGAGCGGCCCCTCCCCCGCCTCCCATGGGCGCTCCATGTGTCCCCGAGTGAACCGGCTGGGGTTTGGGGCCTGTAACTCAGGGAGTTTCCAGGATTGGTCCCTGCCAGTAGGACGCTTGGTGCCACTGGACACTCCAGCTGCCCATCTGGGACCAGAGTTTCAGCTTGAACAGCCTCTGGCGTCTCTTCTCCTTCCACTCCCAGTGTTTTCTGCGATCTGGCCGGGGCTGCGGGGAAGGGACTGTCTCCGTCTCATCTGGCGTCTGGCTGAGCCGCAGCCGACGCCTTCCGGGCAGGGATGCCCTGCCGTGTCCACGGCCTAGAGTCCCGCTACTGTGTATCACCGGGCCGGGTCACTGGCCCTCAGCGGCGCAACCAGGGGGCCGTGGCTGGGGGAGGGGGGGCGTCTGCAGAAAGCAGACTGGAGGGTCACCCTGGGCATGGGGGAAGCCCAAAGCCATGGCTCTTTAGTCCCTGGAACCCCTGACAGCTCTTTCCTGCCTCCCCCCACACCGCCCCGCTCCTGGGCCAGCATTTCGTTTAGGGCGTCTCTGCTCCATCTGCTCTGAGAGGGATTCAGCCAGAACAGTCTTAACCTTTCTGGAATGCCTGCTGCGTTCCAGGCGCCGCGCTTGCCTGGTCCGTGGGTTTCTGATCCTCCTGTCCATTGGGGAGTTAGGTCTGCCGCCCCACGGACAGGTGAGACAGTGAGCTTCAGGGTGCTCTGTGTTGCTGGGGAGACAGGGTGCGTGTGGGGTTGGCCTCCTTCCACCACCTGTGTTTGCTCTACAGCCAACGACTGGACGCTGCTTACTGGGCACTTGCTGTCTGCCGCCGTCACACTGCGGGGCGCGACGCCCCCGGGCCTGAGACTGATGGGGCAGGTGAGGACAGTGCCCGGAACCCCGGCTTCCTGCCAGCGTGTGGGCACAGTGGCCTCCTGTTCAGGAGCGAGGCTCCTGGGCAGGCGGGGAGGCGGAGGACCCCCGAGGCTGTTGCGTAGTGGGAAGGGCGTCGGGGCCAAGCCCAGGGCTTGTCTGTGGGGATGGTGCCCTTGCCCCCCCACTCACCCCAAAAGATGAGTGAACAAGCTAAACATCTTTGTCTCTCGTTTTCTCCTTGCGATACTCAGACCAGTGTCCCCCGGGAACCCCAGCGTAACACCCTGGCCCCGGCGCGGGGCCCGCTGGGGGCCGTCCAGCAGGTCAGCCGTGCACCAGGGCTGACACAGGCGCTGGGGGGTCTGGCTAGGCACGTTGCTCTGTAGCCCTGGGGCCACGGGGAGGCTCAGGGAAGTCCCTGCACCCGCGTGGGGAGGCCACGCAGGACACAGCCAGTTGGTGCGCCTGCCTGTTGGGTGGATCCCTGGACCCTGAGGTTAAACACTGGCTTCCGAGGACGGCAGGTTTTGAGTAGGGCTGGGGGCACCTCCGTGGATTTCTGGGGCCGAGCCCTTGGACACAACAGGAGGAGCGGAGGACCAGAACCTTGTTGCTTAATGACTCTGAAGCCTGAGGGGCGACCCAAGAGGGGTTTCGCTTGTCTAGGGGCTTCTCAATTTGGAGATTTAAAAAGCTATGACGGCAAAGATTGCCTTGCATTTGGGGCGCTTGGAGAAATCGTCCTTAGGGGCAGCGCCAGCGTGCGCGTGTCCTGATGGTGCATACATTATGTACGAACGTCAGGGACCCTTTTAAAAGGCTCTTCTCCCTGCGGAGCCTTCCTATCAGGCCAATTTAGAGCTCCTTTGTCAAGTGTGTATGTCTCACCCCCCTTGCTCTGAACCCCCTGGCGTCCCCCAGAAAGCCCGTCTTTCTTCCCACTCTGGCGGCTGGACGGGTGATTCCTTCATCCCTGCCTCGCTGCCTCGGGGCCCTCAGGACAGCAATGCCCCGGAGCGCCGACCCGGAGGCCCCTCCAGCAGACCCCGCGCGGGCTTTGCTTTGCTGCCATCTTTACTGTATTCTTTCAATGGAAAACCTGAAACTCACGCTATAGCAGACGCTGGCGTCGGGAGCCCCATCTTCTTGTCTCCCCCGCTCTCCAGTACTCCGGCTTGCACGGGGTACCCCGTGCTGGGACCATCAGGCTTAGGGGTAACGCGGAGGTCCCGGGCAGGCCAGGGGAACTGCTTGTGCTCTCGGGGTTTAAAACTGTTCATTTTCCTCAGTGGATCGCACAGGTGGAAGCTGCTCCCACTCGTGCCTGGGGCTCTGCCCCCCTGCTTGGAAGGAGTGGCAAGTGGCCCCCACATGCCCTTTTACCCCGCTCCCTGCAGAGCCCCTGGCTGCCTCAGCAGAGTAGCCACTTACGCGGGTCCAGCCGGCCCTTGTCGGTGCCTAGGTAGATGGAGTGAGGGCAGGTGTGTTGGGGAGGCCAGGAAACTAGAGACCCCGAATCTCGTGTTTTCCCTTCAGGAGCCACCAACACAAGTCGAGAGTGCCCTCAAATGCCCGCTGGACATGTTCAGTGTCTGCTGGGTCCTGCTGAATCTCCACCCACCCTCAACCCCCAACCCCCGCCACCATGGACCTGTGGGAAGGTGCGCCCGGGCTGCCAGCCCTTGGGTGACGTGACCCCCTGCCTGCCTTCCGCCTGGCCTGAGAGGCAGGACCGCAGGGCAGAGGCCCTGGCTTTGTTCATCAGCAAAAGGAGAGGGAGAGATGCTGGGGGATGGGAGTCCGGGCCTGGACCTGCTTCTGCTCTTTGTCCAGTAAATCACACAAAGAATCTCAGAAAATTACTGCCTCGTCCCCGGTGCCCCTGGCGCGCCTGGGGCATAGGTCTTCGTCGTCTTGTTTTTCTCCAAGAAAAATCAGCTTAAGTGTCAGACCTCACCATCCTGAGGGACATTTCCAGTGGCTGGTTCAAGTCACCAGGGGCTGAGGGCTTGCTCCTCAGTAAGATGAGTTTCAAAGTGGGTCACACGCTCAGGTGCCCCCAGGGCCCGGAAGGCGGCACAGATTTAACAGTGGGGGGGGGGGCTGCTGGGTAGGGGGAGGGCTGCGGCCGAGCAGGTTGTGGGCGTCTCAGGCCCGAGGAGCGGTCAGCATTCTCCAGCATCCATTTCCGTCCCCTCCTCGGGGAAGCCAGGAATCTTAAGCATTTTCAATGTTGCCAGATAATGACGGGGGCAGTGTGACAGTGGGGTCACACTTGGGGCTCGGGGCCGTGGGACTAAGCCTGCACCTCCTGGTGCCCGGCCTGGCCCCTCGCCGCAGCGTGGGTAAAGCAGCAGGCTGGGAGCCCACTCAGCACCTGCCACGGCATCGAGAGGGACCACATTACCCGAGAGGGCATGTCTGTGAAGTGTGACAGGTGCGTAGTCAGAAGCACTCTGCCCCCGCCACCCTGCAGGCGAGCGTGCCCCGGGCCGGCGGGCGTCTGGTTCTGGGTGGGGGGCATCACCTGATTGTCAGCTAGTTGCAGGGTCCTGCAGGGGATATGAGGAACACATTGGGAAACCAGCAGCCGCTGAAAACAGCAAGCAGGTATTAGAAGAGATAGGATGCTTTGGCCAGCAGGAACAACGGAGCCCCCGGGCAATAGCCCCCGTCACTCCACCCTGGCTCACACCACCGATAAGACACCCCCAAGAATGTGCATTCCTCCACGTACTTGCACTTGCCCCACCGTCTCTGCACCTGTTTCTAGATCAATCTGAGACTGCCCAGAGGTCGGGCTGCACTCCCTTAGGGGTGAGCCCCCCTAGACCTCTCTCACTGGACTTTGAGTATTCTTTCTCTCATCCCGCCTGCTCCCAAACTGCTGCCCCGCGAGGCGACGGGGGGTCGGGGCCATGCGGCTCCCCCGCTGGAAGGGACCCTCGAGAGCGGCGCTCCTCCCACAGACGGCTGCTCCCAGCTCACAAGGTTGCTGACTAATTCTCTTTGCAAACGGTTCAGTTTCACATGTTTGAGTTTCCAGTAACTACGTGGGTGGATTTGTTTCATTTAAGGGGAAAACAAAACAAAACAAAACATGGAGGGGGTTTTCTTTCCCAAGGAGCGTTCTCGCCAATTCTGGGTTTAATGCACGCGGCTCCGGGCACCGGGCGGCTGTGCAGGCAGCGGGCTCCTGGCAGGCGGTGGCGCTCCCAGGTGGAAATCGCTTAGTCATGTGCGAGCCGCCCAGGTGCCGGAGGTCGGGCGGGAGGGCCGGCCAAGGCCAGCGGCCAGGCCACCCGGGCCTGCCCAGGGAACAGCTGGCCAGGGCTCTTTCCCACAGGACCGGGGAGGGAGAGAGGAAGGTGCGGGGTTCACCGCACCTCCCTGGGGGCCTGACCGGGGAAGGAGAGGCTTCCCAGCTGCCCAGGCCCTGCTTCAGGTGAGCTGGAGTTGGAGGTGGCCCTGGGGCTTTGAATTCTGCTGAGGACAGGGTGAGAGGCCGCCCCGGGGGACAGTGGAGGGGGGTGTGTGTGTGTGTGCGCGCGCGCGCGTGTGCGTGTGTGCATGTGTGCGTGCGTGCATGTGTGCGTGCACACACGCCCACATAGGCTCAGCCGGGTAGTACTGTCCTGCTGGCTGGGGGTGACACTGGCTGAGGGGAGCGCTATGACATTGGCGCTGGGCGGGATCCAGGGTTGTGTCAGGCCTGATCCCTTTAGCTGCTGGTGGTCAGGGGCTCCTACGAAGGGAGGGGCTGATGATGGAGGGGCCTGCTAGGGCTCAGGGAGGTCACTGTTCACCCACAGGCCCATGTGCGTTGCCATCTTAGAGCCCATGCGCACGGCGCTGCCCGGAACCCGAATTCAGGCCCCCACTCCTGTGTGGGCTCCTCCCCAGGACGCCGTGTTTAGTCAGAGGCTGGAGCAGCTACGAACCTGCTGGGGAGTCAGATGGAGGCGGCTGGCGTCCCGCTCTGCTACTTCCTGCCTCTGGGACCTGGGCTCAGTTTCCCTTCTCTGAAATGGGGGTGTTGAGTACCCCATGGGTGGCACAAGTTGACGATACCAGTGAGCTGCCTGGTGCTCTCCTCATGCCTGGGATCCGGGACCTCGTCTCCCTTCTTCCTTAATGCTTTGGATTTATGCTCCTTAATCCTGGCCTCCATGGACTTGCTTCCTGTGCCTCCTGGACAGGGAGAGGGCACATAACCAGGTAACCCTCGAACAATCTATTTTTAAGCAGAGGGCCACGAAAGCAATTGGAGGCAAGCAGTGTTCTGGAGGGGTTTTGACGGGGTCGGGGTTTACTCTCAGCAGATGAATCCCGGAAGACTTCCTGGGCAAGGTGACGTAGAAGCTGGGCCTTAGGGTATGTAAGAACAGGAGGGGTAGGGGAAGACGGAGCTGTCACTGGGGGGTTTGTGTATAAGATGCCAGAGCTTAGATGTAGCCGGGGTGTAGCGAGCACTTGATGAAAACCATCACCAGCATCAGTGACTCCAGGATTGGCAGGTTGGGCATTGAGAGCCCATTTCTTTGGAGCTGCTGTTTCTATAGATGGTGGAAACCGAGGCTCAAAGAGGTGAAGTAATTTGTCCAAGATCCAGCTCGGAAGCCAGAATCAAAATCATTGCCTTCCCAGGGCAGGTGATAAAGGGGTGTGTGTGTGTATGTGTGTGCGCGTGTGTGTGTGTGTGTGTGCGCAGAATGTGAGCAAGTGCCTATGTGGGTACAAGTGGGAGTGCGTGTGACTGGGTGATAGGGTGCGGGTATGTGAGCTCGGGGCACAGCTTCCTCAGGCCACCAGGTGGGAAAAGGCCGCTTCAAAGCCGCTTTCAACCCATTTCCAGTGAGACGGGGCCGCAGTCCAGTCGCTGCCCTCAGTGGGCGCTGTTTTTCCTTTGCTGATCCTCCCTTCATTCCACCTGCTGGCTAAGGACCTCCGGGTGCCAGCCTCTGCCCTGCCCCAGGGCCCCATGGGGCCCTCCAGCAGGAAACCAGGACACGGGCAGGCACCCAAGGGGCGTCTCAGCCCGTGTAATTCCCTGGTCGGGTTTGAAGCCGGTGCTATTCTAGAACTCCCTCGGGCCCCGAGCCTGCCCTGGAGGGCCCAGGCTGGGCGCCAGCATCTGGCTAGCGACCCCTGGGAGCTGGGGGAAGTGGGGCGGACATGTGGCCCTGTCTGCCAGGTAGGGTGGGGAGGAAGCAGCTGCGTCTCTCCCTTCCGGGCAGGTGTGGGGCGGGATGCATTTCCTGTGGCTGACGAGGGCGGGGCCTCAGGCCCTGGGCTGCCCCTGACTCTGTCCTCTCTGGCTCCTGCCCCTTCGCTGGCTCCCTGGCAGCGGGCCTGCCCTGGACTGCCTTCTGTGCCCTCTTCCTGTGTCTCTCAGGCCTCCCACCTCCACACTCAGTCTTCCAGCATCCTGGGAAGACCAGGAGTGTTGATTCTGGCCTCCAGGCTGGAGCCTGGACCAATTACTTGGCCTCCATGAGCCTTAGTTTCTAGATCCTGACAATGGGCCTGAGACTCATCCTGCGGAATCGCAGCAGGAGCTAAGTGAGGACGCAGAGCGGGAGCCTCCTGGCACTAGTTTTCTTCATTCAGGGGCTTGTCCTTTGGTGCAGCTGGCCATGTGGGCAGCTTATGCAAGTTGGTGCCCCTGCCAGGCATTGGACTCAGCAGGGCGGGGCAGGCGGTGTCCCTGTCCGCCGGGGGAGAGTCACAGTGTGTCGGGTCAGAGGAAGCTCAGAGAAGGGACAGACTTGGCGAGTCCCCTGCCCTGCTTGGCTGATGTCAGCGGAGAGAGAAGCTGCAGGAGAGAGGGAGCTCCTAGGGCCTTAGCAGGGGACTGCTGAGGTGCCCTCCCCGAGGGGCCCCTGGGTCTGGGAACGGGGGGACACTGGATTGGGATGGCAGCCGGTGATAGATTTTAGGTGACTTTGAAGTACAGGCGCTCCCAGGCCCAGGGGTGGCTGCTGTGGCTTGGGTGGGGTGATGTTGGAGGTCCCCCTTCGAAGGTAAAGCACTAAAGCACTGTCCAGCCTGATGTTTGGGGAAGGGAGCCCCCACTTTAAGCTCCCACTGGTCCTGTGGTCCCTGGGCTGCCTGCCCAGCCGCCCTTACCTGTGCTTTGGGTGAGAAGCATATCCAGCCCCAGGCTCCCACGAAGCACCCCATTGGGGCCAGGCCCAGCGCCAGCCACCTGCCCACCCCCAGGTCCAAGACAGGACATTGGCCTTCTCAGAAAGGTGGAGGGGATGAGAACTTTCGAGTCTGTCAGGTCAAGCGACATCTGCTGTGGCAGGCAGGGACCGCTCAGGGACTCCCGGGGTCCAGGAGACGTGGGCCTCTCACTTCCCACCCCCACCTCGACTTCTTGCCTCCCTCTTAAATCTGCATAGCAGACGCTTCTACAGTCCTTCACTGAGCACCGCGCGCGTCTCAAGCGGGGGCTGCAGCAGGGACTAGTGGTGAGAATGAACCACCACTGTTCCAGCGGGGGCACCGCTGCGGAATGGCCCCCTGCCTCGCCTCTCTGCCTCCCCACAGAGGCTTCGCCCACCCCTCACTTTCCCAAGTGTTCCGAGCTGTCCTGTGATGTGGAGTTTCCGGTTTCTTCCTCTGAGCCCCCAGGAAGATGCATCCAACCCTCCCATCTCAGGCGATGGGGCAGGATGGGTGGAGCTGGTCCTGTCTCACTGCCTGGCGGCTGCCATGGTGCCCAGGAGGCTTTCGGGGGATCTTGGGGAATGTGATGGGAGGCGCAGAAACATCCTCCTGGGCAGAGAAATGGTTCTCCCTGTTGTCTCCTGGTGTCCACAGCAGCAGCGAGACGTGGAGGGAGCTTGGTTGGTCCTTGTGAATAGACGAGTGAATGAATGAGTGAATGGATGAGACTTGCCAACCCCTCGCCTACAGTGGCAAAGCTGACCTCGTGATTCTGTCAGCTCGCATCCTGATTTTGTCTGTTGATTGTCTGTCTGTCTCCACCAGGGCAGGGACTACCTAGATCTGCTGTCTCAGGGCCTAACACAGTGCCTGGCACACAGTAGCGCTGGCTCAGGCCACCATCCTAGCCGTCGCTTCATCCTGGCGGGGGGACCCGACTGCACCCCACTCTGACTGGTCACAGCTTTCCCTTTGGGGGTGCCCTGGAGGGTGGGCTGATGGCTCTTGTCACGCACGGCCCGGCTTCGAGAGCATGGAGGGCAGCTCTGCTCCCGGGAAGGGGCTCCTCCCTCAACGCAGGGACCTTGCGTCTCCCCTGCTCCATCCCATCTCTGAGTCCTGAGTCTGGGACCCACCCCCAGGCCAAGGCCAAGGTACTGACTTAGGCTGAAAAGGGTGGCAGTAATTACAGGTACTGGAAATAGTTCCACAGAACCTCCCCCACTCCGCCCCCCCCCCCCAGATGTGCCTGTGCTCAGACACACACAGACTAAGCTGAGAAAATCTCTAAACCCTTCTTAGTTTAGTCTGCAGACGCATCCCAGACTGTGGGCTTAAACGTTGCGTTCCTTGGGCTTAGCCTTTCTTTGAGTGTCGAGTTTCTGGGTTAGTAGTACGGGAGGGAGAGTGAGGCCAGACTCCTCACAGGGGCAGTGTGTGTGGAGGGGCCGGGGGTTCCTGCGTGCACCGGTCACCTCCCAGCTCGGGCTGTGCCTGCGGGAGGAGACCCCGGTGCCTTCGTGGAGACCTCAGTCCTGGCTGGAGAGAGGCTTCAGCCTCTAGACCCCGGGGGCAGCCGGAAATGGGTGTTTGACAAGCTGCTGAGCCAGTGAGGGAGCCAGACTCGGCTCATTTTTGCTGTATTTCGTGGCATCTAAGATCCATTGAGGGTCTCGGGAAAGTTTGCCATTTTGGAGTAAGCTGCTGCTTGTCGCTGCCCTGGGCTCAGGACCAGCCAAGCAAGGTGTTCTGAAGTTGATCCCACTGGGTCACGAGTGGCGGGGTGGGGACTGGGCGTGGCTGCACTCGTGGGACAAGGTCATTCAGCTACAGGGGGTTCGGGGGGCATCTCTGGGCTGCGAGGTGCTGGGGAGAGTCGAGCAGCAAGATCATGACCAGCGTTTGGCCTGTTCTGCTTGTCTGCTTGCTGCAGCCTCTGCCCTCAAGGGGCCTCTGTGTGCACAAACGTGCTAACTCACATCTGGGAGTAGCAGGAGGCAGAGGAAGGAGACCCCAGCTCCCTCCTGGCAGGTTTTGTTGGGCTCTTGGTAAAGACCAGCTCCCAGGGCTTAGTTCCCAGGGCCCAGCACCTCTTGTCTCAGACCTGGCTCTGAGCATGGGGCTCCGGGCTGTGTGCGCCCCTGCACCATCGCACCCTCAAACTACCCATGGAGACAGCTGTGGTTATGGTCCTTGTTCAGCAGATGGGAGACAGCCTAGAGCAGCTCTGGTCACAGTTGGGGTGGGGGTTGGGGGTCAAAGCTGGGATGTGAAACATGCAGGGGCCCTCTGGAGCGGCCCCCCCCCCACCAGTTCTCTGCAGCTGCTGGTGTCCTTCCTCCCCAGCTTGTTCCGAGACGGGGCCTGTCAGAGGGATTTTAAGGTCCAGACTCGATAGGTGTCTGTGAAGGGGGCTTAGGGTGCAGCTGACCCCTATACCAGGCCCCTCTCGCTCCTAACCTGGGGAGAAGCCACGGGATGGCTGGGGAGACGTGCTTACAGGGTCCTGGACCAGCTTCTGGGAGGCCAGCCTCACCTTCTGAGAGGCTGAAAATTGGCCGAATGTTCTGGAGGGTGGGGAGGGCCAGCGCAGGTGGCAGGTGGTGTCTGACAGCCCATGCTGCTCTAGCCACACCAAGGGGGTCCTGGGAGGGAAGGGCCGTGCTGGTGGACAGACACCCTCCCCTGGCCCGCCCTTCCGGATGCTCTTCTCAGCTCCCTGCCTTTGTTGTCTGGCTGCACCAGACGTCTGGGCTTGCATGGAGGTTCCTGAATGGGCCTTGGAAATAGGTCACTCCCTTCCCGTCCTGCCTGCCCTGACCCAGAGGTGACCCTCCCGTGGTGACAGTGTCCGTCTTTGATGCTGGCTGTGGAGGGGCAGCCGATGTCTGGGGCAGGGCCACCCCTCCCTGGCCTTCGAGGACTTTGCCGCCTGGGCAGCGCCTGCCTGATGCTGCCTCCAGCACCCCCCCGGCTCCTCCGCCCCATGGGAAGGGGAAACCCGCGCTCCGGACCCTCTGCCTGAGCAGCAGCCTTTTCCGTTCCATGAAGTGTCCCGGCTGGGCTGGCGGCTGCAACTGTCTGCAGGGAACAGACCAGTTCCTGCTGGCTAGAACCGCTTGGCCAGCCCCACCCCGGGCCCATGCCCCTCGGCCTGGCACTCAGCCGTGGTGTTCCCTCCGCGGAATCACAGGGCTTTCCATTCCTGCCTCTGGCGGCCTTGGGGAGACCCCTCAGGACCCACTGGCGGAGGCCCCTGGGGGCCTCGGGAGATGCTGCTGGCCGCACTGCCCTCACCTGGGTGGGGAGCCCTGTCTGCCGTGGAGCGCTTAAGCCTTAGTCCCTGGGGAATCCAGGTGTGCCCGGAGCGGGATGCGGGGGAGCCAGTGCCTCTCCTTCCAGGGAGGAGCGTTGTTCTCGGGGCTGAAGTCAGGGCCGCCTGCCTTCAGCCCCGAGAGCCCGGGCTGGGTGGGTCCTGCGGGGCCCTTGGGCTGTGTCCACTTGGGACACCCCACCGCTACGCTTCCATGAGGAATGAATTTCTGCTGTGACACTCACAGACCGTGGGGAGCCCTGAACCCCCGGCCTCTCCCCCCCCACCTGTGAGGCCCTCCTCCTGTGACTAATGGGACATTCAAGGGGGCTCTTCCTGCCAGAAAAGGGGGCTCACGTGCAGGCTGATGTATACCAGGCCCCTGTGCCCCCAGAAATTGAGCCCAGCACCCCTGCTCAGGGCTTCCCGTTGCTCCCCTTGCACAATTTCTCGCTTTGTCCCATGTATTTTTCTCCAGGATTTTTAGACCATGTCTTTTTTGCGTGCCAGAGTAGGGGCCAAAGCCCTATTGGATACTCACACGTTTGTGCTTTTCCTAGCCAGCTAGTTGCTGCGTTGGATGCAGCAGGGCAAGGTGCCTGGGCACAGTGCCAGCGCGTAGTAGGACTCCTAACAGTCGGTTGTGTCGCTGAATTGTGTCCTAATCAGCTGTCGTCACACAGGCTCTCCTCTGCAGCGGGTCCCACGTGAGCCCCTTGCTCAGCACACAGTAGGTCTGGATGAGGCCCGGATGGGGATGGGGGTTTGCCTCCCAGGGCGCTGTGGTTTCTCTGTGCCCAGCCTCGGAAAGGTCGGTGTGGCAGGGCTTGGGTCCTGGACTCTGTGTACCCGACGGGGAGGCCAGCCGGGTGGGGATGGGGCAGAGGCAAGACAAAGGCCTGGTTGTGCCCTCAGAGAAAACCCAAACCTGGGTTTCCCTGCGGCTGAAGCTGCCAGTGCCCGCCGCCTTGCTCCCATAAAGGGAACTTTGTGTGTGGCTCCCTGCGGGGGGAGGAGGCGGCAGCGTCTGCAGCGGCCCCGGCGCCCAGACTCCCTGGGAAGGGGCGTGCCGGTCGGGGAGCCACACTCCCAGCCAGGGTAACTCCTGTGACCCTTGACTTCTTTGAGCCGAGCCAGACGGTCGCTTTGGAGACAAGTCTGTTCTCCGTGTCATGGGGCCGGTGGTGTGGGATTCAGACCAAACACATTTCTTGGAAAACCAAGTAGGTGGAGGTGTGAGGGCTGGGGGCTGGACTAGGGGTGCCTCGAGATGATGGGCCCCAGCCAGGTGGGCAGTGGGGGGGGCCTCGGGAGCCCCGTCTGGAAGCACGGCCACCCCGCTGCTGGCTGTCCCCCGAATGCCAGGGGATCCAAGGTGTGCACCGTCCAGGCTCAGCATAGACCCGGGGGTTTTCCAGAAAAGAGTGAGCAGTGCAGGTGGAGCGGAGGGCCCGGTGCCGGTGCTGGCTGCCCGTACACCACGGCAGAGTCGGGCTTCCTCGTGGGGATGTTTTACCAGTTTTCCAGGAATGAGGGGCCAGAAGGGCAGGCCTGGGGCAGAGGAGCTGCACACGCACCGGGGGAAGGTTCCAGAGCAGGTCAGGGACAGGCAGACAGATGCCCGAGCCCCCTGCAGGAAGGTGGTGAGGGAGGGTGGACCCAGGCCCGTTCCCAGGGGTGGCATGTCTGTGGCTCACCCCGGCGTGGGCAGGTGTCTCCACGGAATGAAGAGAAAGAGCTGCTGACTCATTCAGCAGGTATTCCCGGAGCATCCACCGTGTGCCAGGCGCTGGCCCGGGCCCCGGGGCACAGTGAGGACGAGGCTTAGTGGAGAACCGAGTGGACATCAAGGGCCAGTGCCGTGGAGCAGGCAGCCTGGGCCGGAGGCAGGGCTCCCCGTGGGAGGGCTCACATTCCCAATATTTGGAAGAATCGTATGCAGCAGAGCAAGTCGGAATGATAAAAACAAGTATTAGGCGTTCCTGTAACAGACAATTCGACCATGGAAAACACTTTCAAAGGCTACTGGACATGGGGGGAGCTTTGAGGTCAAGCGGGAACAGGGAAGGAAAGGGACAGGGGGACACAAGGGCTGAGGGGGGGTATAACCCCATTAGTAGAAAGACAAGTATTCCTAGCACAAAACATAAAGGAGCGTGACTCAGTGATGCGGTAACCTTGGAGTAGAGGCTATGAGGGAAGAACTTCCTGGGTCCCTGGCCCAGTGCATCTGGTGCCAGGCAGGGCTTGGGATGTGCAAAGGCCCTGAGGTCAGTGCTTGGCCTGTGCCTAGAACAGCCAGTAAGACAGGAGGGTGGGAGGTGCAGAAGACCTGAAAGGGGCCTCTGTGACACACCTGCTTTGTCCTGAGTGGAACCGCTGCAGGGTCTGAGCAGAAGCTGGTGCCGGGGGCAGAGAGGTGTGCGACTGAGCTGGCGCCCAGCTCTTCATAGACTGAAGCTGGGCCCACAGTGTTGGTTCCAGACTGGGGTTTCTGCCCGTCACCACATGCAGTGGGCTGTCAATGAGGGGAGTCACCCCAAAGCAGGCCCACTCCCGCTCTAGCAGATGTGTCTGTGCCAGACTGTGGACTGGCGCCAGCACAACCTGGCCCCTGCCTTCCAGGAGGGAGACAGGTCAGACAGCCAGCAGTCTCTGGCCGCCAGGGACTGTGCCGACCTTGGGTCAGGGTGTGGATGCTCAGAGTATATTTGAGGGGAACCCATGAGTGAATGTAAAGACCCGCAGGTATGGAGAGGGCAAGGGGGGGCATCTAAACAAGATGGGGGAGAGGCCAGACAGGACCAGTGTCCAGGTCTACATGGGACAAAGCCTGATAAGAAAAGTTTTTAAAAAGCTTGACTTGTGAGTCGATTGGGACTTTTCCAGCGAACCAAATCCAAACAACCTTAAGTAAAAAGCAGCTGGTGCCCTGAACAGTAAACAGGCAAAAGTCAGGGGGTTCAGGCACAGCTGGATCCAGCAGCTTAAAGTCCGGCATCAGGCGTTGCCTGTCTCTGTGGAAGCATCTGCTCTCCTTTTTGGAACTCATTTTCAGGTCACTTAAGCAATAGTCCCAGGGCTGGCTCTGACTGGTCAAGGACACAGGTCGTGTTATGTCCCTCGTTGCAGACTGAGGCTGTGCAGCCGCCCCCCGTCCCCGAGCCTGGGGTAGAGCAAAAGCTGCCCAGAGGCCGTGCCTGGGGTGAGATGAGGGAGGCCCCAGGCACAGAAGCCGGTGTGGGCGGAGGGGTGAGCTGTCCTCCCTGCCTTGTGGGGGACACAGTGGTTGTGCATTTTGCAGGAGGAGGAGGGTGCAGGGAAGGAGGCGGGATAGTCAGACCCAGGCCATAAAACACGTGTATGTGCCCAAGTCTGAGCGTGGTCCCCGGGCAGCCTGGCACATAGTAGGTGCGCAGGAGACAGGGTGACCTGTGTGCTTCAGGGGGGCCCCAGATGATTGTAAGCTGCTGAGAGGCTCAGCCCGATGACATCTGAGAGGGCTGGGGGGTGGAGGGCAGGGGCCGGGCCCGGGTGGGGTGGGGGTGGGCGCCCGTGTCTGCCTGCCGGGCTCTCATGGTCGCTGCCGCCCCGGCTGCGAGCCCGTCTGGACAGATTCGGACGGCGGAGTCGAATCCTGTCATTAGCCTTGGCTCGCGTCCTCTTGTCCGGAGGAGCCACTTCGTCCACTTCCCCCTTTTAGCTGCCGGCAAACATCTGTGGCGGCGAGCAGGGCGTTTCTAAAAGCAGAGTCACCGTGAGGTGAGGCCCTGCTTCCCGGCCCGGCACGCAGCCCCTTGCCGAGGCAGGTTTTCCTCCATGAGAACTCGCAAGAAGGTGGGTCCGGGGGACCCCAGACGGCCCTGCCTCCTCCTGGGGAGAGGGGGGCAGAGGGGGGATGTGCTCCACGGGGCTGAATTTGCTCTGCCCCACCTGGGCTGGTTGGGCCTTTGGGGCTCCAGAGATTTCTGGGGTGATGAAGTGTCACCCTGTGGGTCACGGGGGGAGACCTGGGTGGCCCCAGCTCTTCAGGGCGGGCTGGTCAAGCCCCTTTCCTGAGCCTGTGTCCCTTCTCTGTGCCGCGGGGACCACGGGACCGGCCGCTGTGGAAGCGCTCAGAGCCGCTGGGAGGACCACAGAGGGCCAGCGGGAAGTGTCCGAGTGGGCACCCCAAACTGCCTCTTGAACAGTGGCTAAAGGCCCCTGAGTGGCCGTGAACATGAGGAGAGGTGGGGCCTCCCCCACCCCACCCCCGGCAGGGGCCCCAACTGCCTGGGCCTGTGTCCTCCCTGCCGGGAGGGCCAGCAGGGAGGCTGCAGTGAGGCCAGAGGCCCAGCGTGGGGACCGGGGGGCCGTGTGAGGACCCCCGCAGCCGGCGTGCCCTCCTGCAGACGGGAGCTGCCCGGCACAGCCGCCCCCCGCCAGCCCCCGCCCCTCCACTGGCGGGCAGAAGTGGTAACCCCGGGTCAGCAGTCTCAGATGGGGCTTTCCTCTTTCCTGCAGTTTAGTCTGCGATGGTTTCATTGGAAAGACTTACCGCCTCTGAGTCAAACACAAAAATCCCCCTGGATGTGCCAGCGTGTTTATTGCTGCCAGAACAGAGGGTGTCTTCTCTGGGGGTCCCTAATCCTTCCCTTCCTTCTTACCGCCAGGCAGGGAGGCTCCTGGGTCCCAAGACTCCCTGGAGTCCTCTGGGCCAGGACCTCAGGGCTGGGGGAGGCACGATTCTTCCTTCTCAGATACCCCCTCTGCCTCGGCCAGGGAAGAGGTGTGCACGCCGAGCTCCCCGTGCCGAGCACCCCAGGTGCTGGGGGCGCCGTGAGGACTGGCTGCTCCTAGGGCAATCCGTTGTGCTATGGGGAGAAATTCTTTGCTTTATTTTTTTTGTTTATACTCCTCCTAATAGATTCTGAATTTTGGGAGCGTGCTTCAGAATGTCAGTCATCTGTCACTATGGGCATGTCAGCAGAATGGGTGCACAGTCTATGACTTTGGGGGGAAACATGTTTAAAGGTTGGCTGATCTGTTAGGTGTGAAGGGCAGGGTATGTTGGGGGGTGCAGGGAAGACCACCGCAGTGCAGTGCACCTTGGGAGGTAGGGCAGGGGTGGGGAAGGAAGCTTGGTGGACAGAGATGGGTCTGGGGGGCTCTGTGCTTGTGTGCCGAATGTCTTCCTGGTACATAGGACCCTGGGGATTCCTAGTAGAATGGGGTCTTTCAGGGGGTGTGGGGGGAGCTTGGGGGAGAGGTTTGGTCCATGTGTCTTAGGTAGTAAGACACCATTTCCTAAGTTCTAGACCATGGGCCAAATAGTAACCATTTAAGCTTGTGGACCATATGATCTCTACTGCAGCTACTGACGATGCCTTGTGGGGAGGGAGAAGCAGCCAGACACAGCAGGTAAACCAAAGAGCATGGCTGTGTGGCAATAAAACTTTATTGACAAAACTAAATGGTGGGCCAGGTGGGGGCCAGGCTCTGTACTGTGGGACCTCTGGGCGCTGCTGGGCTCTGGGGCACTAGGGGAGGGGCCTCATAGCCAGTGACTACCAGGTAGTGACACCAGGGCTGGTGACAGTGTTGGAATGAGCATCAAGGACTTGACTGCCTCCTCCTGGTGGGGTGCACTGAGGAGGAGCGGTGCTCTGCCTGGTCCTGCTGCGAATCAGGTGCAGGAGGAAGCCTAGGGGCTCAGAGCAAGAACTTCGGGGTGAAAAGCACTTGCAGTAAAGGAGAGGAAGGGCTTCTCTTCTTCATAAGGGCCGAGCCCCCGAAATCCTCAGGTGCTGATACTGACCACATGAGGCTGACAGGTGCACATTTGTGGCTTCAGGGGGGATGATTTCGTGTCTGCCTTCAACCCTTCTTCCTCTCTTCCCTCCTCTCTCACGCCACCCTGCTCACCTTAAGCATGTCTTCCTGCCCTTTAAAAAAAATTGTGGTAAAAACACATAGAAAATGCCCCATCTGGGCCTCCCCTGGTGGCGCAGGCAGTTGAGTGCCGTGCTGTGAATCTGTCCGTAGCCTCTGCAGCGCCGGTTCGATCCCCACCTGCTGGCAAGGGTCCCACATGGTGAGACAGACCTCTCCTGTCTCGCCCGCTGCTCCCCTCAGCAGTATATTTTGTCAATCTGCCTGTTCTGTTCCCCGCTCTGCCTCTGGTGAATCCTGTCACCCTCCTGTGCATCCGGCCTGTACCCCAGTTCTTGTGTAAAATAAATAAATAAATTTTCAAAAAAAAAAAAAAAAGAAAGAAAAAAAGAAAATGCCCCATTTGTCTCCATCAGCTCAGCCGCTGAAACAGAACACCCCAGCAAATGCTAATTCTCACAGTTCTGAAGTCTGGAGCCCAAGCTCAAGGTGCCCGCGGATCTGGGGTCCCGGGAGGTCCCTGTTCTTGGTGTACAGACAGCTGTCCTCTTACTATGTCCTCATGTGGCCTCTCCACCTTGTCTTCTGAGGACACTCATCACTCACAGGAGCTCCTGACCTAGTCACCCTCCACCAAGACCTCATCCCCTAATATCATCACAGTGAGGATTTCAACTTAGGGGTTTTTGAAGGCCACAAGCGGTCAGCCTGCAGTACCATCTTAACCATTTTTAAGTGCACAGGTCCGTAGCATTACGCGCATGCACACCACCCACCCCCTATTCTCATCTGGCAAAACTGAAACTCTGTCCCATTAAACAATAACTTCCATCCCCATTTCTACTTTCTGTCTCTGTGAATTGCACTACTCTCAGTACCTCATCAACAATATTTGTCCTTTTGTGCCTGACTTATTCCATTCAGCAAGCGTCCTCAAGTTTCATCCACATTGTAGCTGGTGTCAGGATCTCCTTCCTTTTTAAGGCTGCGTCATATTCCCTGGTAGGTGTGGACCATTTGCTGATCCACCCGTCCATGGACATTTGGGCTGTTGCTTCCACCTTTTGGTCACTGTGGACAGTGCTGCTGTGAGCACAAGTGAACAAAGATCTGTTGGGGCCTCTGCTTCCAATTCTGTTGCGTCTGTATGCAGAGAGGGAGTTCCCGAGCCCATGGCCATCCTACCAGGCTTTGAGGAGCACCGTGCTGTTCACCGCAGTGGCAGCATTGTCTTACCTTCCCACCAGCAGTGCGCCAGGCTTCCAGTTTCCCCACGTCCTTCTAATTTTCCTTTAACATAAGCTTTTCACCAAAGGTTAATATACCCTGGATGCCTGCTTGTCTGTATGACTGTAGGTAGACGGGTGCTCAGAATGCATTAACCTTCCGAGAAAGGTTTTCTGTCTGTCTATCCATCTGTCTGTTCATCCATCCTTGGGGCTGCCTTTATGTTATTGAAATGCCCTTTTTGGTTATGCTGCTCTCTCCACTGAGTGAGCATGGAGATGCTGCAGGTTCACCCCCCTTCTACTTGCCACGTACTGACTTGTGGTGTGGTAGACTGGAGCTGCCCACCCGAGCTGCCTTCGTGGCTGGCAACCCACTAGCGACTCTGTAATCAGTGCCCTTTACAGGTACCTGACGGGGGCCTTGATTCTGGACCCCCCAGAGGGGCCTTACTAGCTCCATTGTCAGCTTGTTCCCCAAAACTTCCCAGACCCCTGTTCTGCCAGTGTGCCAGCAGCACCTCCATGCTAACTGGAAATCTGGGGTGCAGAGGCTCACTGCTTCTATCATGTTGAGTGTTCCTCTGTCTGCCAGGGAGGCTGGCATCTTTTCAGACAAGTTTATTTGCAGGTTGCATTTCCCCCATCCCTCCCCCCTCGACTGCCTGCTGAGGACCGGACACAGTCGGTCCCTCGCATGTCTTTTGTGTCTCTTTGAATTACAAGTTTTCAGAATGAAAACTAAATGGCGGGGTGGGCCTGGGCCAGGGGGATGCTGTGGGCAGGGAGGCCAAGTTGGGGACTCCTCGGTGATAGTGACTTAAACAGACTTGACAATTATGGGGGGAGGGGGCTTATATCAGGTGATAATGTAGAAAGCCTGGAGGAGAAGGAATTGGGGAGATGTGAGGTTGGCGTGAGGATGAAGCTGTGGTGGGGTACGTCAAGGTCACAGAGGTCCTCCCTGGAACCACGATGCGGGGGACCCTAATGAGGGGAACCCTCTAGACGCTGGTGTTTTAGGGGCAGGAGGGACTACCAGCAAAGGAGCTGGGACAGGAGCTCTGCAGAGGGGGCTGGCATACCGCGTGGGTGCCAAGCAGCCTTTCCAGGCCAAGGACATGGTCGGGGTTTTCAGATGGGGCTGAGAACTGAAGAAGATGCTTTTCTAAGTGGTTTGTTTTATTGATTCGGAGGTCATGACCTTGGCAGAGGTGTTCCCTTAGGTGGCTTGGGCCCGAAGCCAGCTTGTGGGTCCTTGCAGCCTGAGTGTGTGGAGGGTGGCGGAGGCCACAGGAAGTGTGGGTGGCAGCAGGGGGCCAATGGGTCCTCCGAGGTGCAGGGGCTGGATTTCAGTGCCCTTCACCAGGGAGCTGCCCACAGGGTCATGCTAGGCCCCGACAGCCCCAGGTGCCCACGGGGGGCCCGGAGGGCCAAGGTGCGTGGGGACCCGCCTTCCTCCGTGAGAACCGCGGGCTGCCCTCCCAGTGTCTGTTCCCGGAGCGGCCCCGAGGGGCCCGGGGAGACATGAGTCATTTCCTGGACAGCAACCTGTCCCTGCTCCCGAGCCATTTTGGGCTTGACCTTTCACAAATGTATCCGCTTTTTCAAGTCCATTCCGTTTCCTGCCGCTCTGTCTCCTACCGGGGCTTGAGTCGCGCCGGAGGTGTGAAGTGGCAGGTGAGGGCGCCCAGCGCCTGGGCAGTGAGGCCGGCTCCCAGCACACGCCGGGAGATGGGCGCCGTCTCTTCTTTGTCCAGGGGAAGGGAGGGAGGTCGGCCCGGAGGAATGAGGGGCCCCTTAGCCAAATAAATGGGCTGTCCCCTCTCTGCTCAGGCGGAGCTCCCCAGCACGGCCCCCGGGGGGCTAGCTCTGCCCATGGGCCACCAGGGCCATCAGCTGTCTTGGGAGGTGCACGGCTGACCGGCCAGCGTGCCAGGGTGGACTGGCCCTTTCATCCCGTCATTTTCCTAGGCCTTGGGGTTTTCTCTCTTACTCTCATAGGCAACAAAGCATTTTTTTTTCATTGTGGTCAGCTCTCCAGCACATAAAATCGACCATTCTGACCATTTTTAAGAGCGCGGCGCAGACGCCTTCCGCTCAGTCACCCGGTGTAAGTGACCTTCCATCACCGTCCACTCCAGAACTTTCCCCCAGTGCCGCCGTCCCCACTGAGCGCTCACCCTCCCCTCCTGGCCTCCCTCTCTGGGAATTTCACTCCTAAGTCCCTCCTGTGAGGGACGCACAGGATTTGTCCTTCGGAGACTGAGTTGCTCCCCTCAGCATCCCTCTGGTTTCTTCCGCGCTCGTTCCCTGGTCAGAATCCCTTCCCCTCCCGTCAGTCTCTGAACACACCGGCGTGGGGCTGGCGGGTTCACTGTCGTCCTGGGGAGGCATTCGTGGGGCGATCTTGAAGGTGTCTGAGCTTCGGGAGAAGGCTGTGGCTCCCTGCTCCCTGGCTCGAGACTGGAGCATCCTCCTGAGCACCCTCCTGCGCTGAGCGCCGGCCTCCTGGCGGTCTCGGGGGTCCCGCGACCGTGTATCACGCGCGATGCGCCCAGCGGTGCCGCCCTCCGCCACCTGGGCTTGGGCCCACCTGCTGGGGCCTGGGCTCTTCCTGTTCCTCCCTTCACGTCTTCGGTGCTCCCCGAGGCCTCGCAGGAGAGGCCTGAGAATGTCTCCGTTCTCTCTGTCGTGGGTGACAACGTCCTGATGTGTTCTCCTGCTGCTGACGTGACGTTTCTTGGGTTAATGCACTTCACATGTGCTGTTTACCTAAGAGAAATTTTTTAATTCTTTTAAGCCTACCTCCCCCGGCGCAGGTGGAAGGAGGAGGGAGGGAGGAGAGGAGAGGAGGAGTTTTCTGTGTTTCCTGACAGCGTTCGGGAAGGGCCTGGGGTGTGGCCCACAGAAGCCCACCTCCTCCACCGGTGCCCTCACCTGAAACAATGAAAGGGCCTGGGTCGCTGTATTCATGGACCCACTGCCCCTCCCTGCACTTCGGATGAAGTGACTGTAATTCCTCTGTGCAAAGAGGGGAACATTAGCTCCCCATTCAGAGTTCTCCCCCGTTCTGTCTGAACATCCAGGATGGGTTCAGCGTCTCTGATCTGTCCCCTCCCCAGCTGTCCCTGTGCCTGAGTCCTGGCTCTGACTCCCTGCCAGGCCAGCAAGGCCCTGCCTCCAGGTTCCAGATCCTTCCCCTGCCCCTGGCCTTGGGATCCTGCGAGCACCCTCAGCTCTCAGAGTCCACGTCCCCAGTTCTGATGGGGGCTTCTGCCAGGGTCCCTCTGCTGCCTCCCTCCCCACTGGGATTTCAGCCCTTGGTCAGCACCCCTCAGAGGGCACCCTCCTCCACCCCACCGTCCTCCGAGGCCTCTCCCAGCTCCGGGTCTGCCCTCGCTGTCTCTGAAGGCCTCTGCTGTCCCCGGAGGTGACCTCATTGCCTCAGTCTCCCCACCCCAGGCTCTGCCTTGTGGATCAGGCCCTTGTGCTTGCTGATCACTCGGTGAGAAGAGCAGGACTGTGTCAAGAAGCTTCCTCTGGCCTGGTGGTTTGAATTTTTCCTTCTGCATGTGAAGGAAGCCAGTGCACAGGTTTTTAATGGAAAAGGGCCCTGCTTGGTGACTTCCTCCCCGGCGGCTCCCGTGGGTAAGGCAGCAGGGGCTGCCGAGTCGGGCCGGGGGTCCTCAAAGGCGGAGGAGGGAAAGTGTGAGTTGGGGCTGGTTCCAGGATCCTTGGTCCCCTCTGAGATGAAAGTCCCCACCTCCCGAGAGTCTGGAAGAAACTTCTCCACCAACGCCGCTTATCCCAGCCGGGCAGACGTGGCGAGGGGCTGGATGAAAGGAGGGGATTTCTGGCAGTTTCTGTCTATAGAAATGTTCCGTTTCCATCTCCAGCCCATGAGAATCGTGGTCTGAGACTCGAACCCCAGTGTTAAGTCCTGCCCCTTAGCATCCCCCCAAAAGCAGCTTCTCCAGGGGCTGGGGGAGGGGCAGGGGCCAGAGGTGGCCTCCGAGTCCCCCGAGACAAGTTGGGCCTTGGCCGGTGGGTCAGGAGGCTGGGAAGGCTCCCGAGCTGGGCCCTCACCTCTGAAAGTACTGAATTGTTTGAAATCAAAATGGGGGACCTGCTTTGTGGGGCCACCACGGGTGTCACCCCCACAGCACAGCCCGGGTGGGAACCTGGCACCCCCACAGGGACCGTCTGCCTCTCTGGTCAGGAAGGTTATTGACTTCAAGACCTCCTGGTTACGTGACAGGAAACCCTCGTTGAGAGGGAGAACAGGGTGAGGCTGGGGCAAGGGTGAGGTGCGCCCTAGCTCCATCACCGCCTCCCCTCCGGTTATGAGCCCGAGGCTCCTGTCTGGCTGGGGTTCCCCACTGTGCAGGGTGCCCCGCTGAGCAGCCTGCCTGGATGGGGAGCTCCCCCATGGGGTGCTGTGCTGCCCAGGCCCAGCTGACAGTGTGGAGTCTACAGAACTTCCAGCCTCTGCCTCGGATTCCTTCTGCTTCCTGTTCCGTCTCTGTCCCTGTGTCTCTGCCCCATCCCTGTCTCGTCTGTCTTCATCTCTCTGTCTCTTTTTGTGTCTCTGTCTCTGTCTTTCTGTGCCTCTGTCTTCCTCTCTCTCCCCTGGAGGGCCCGTGGAGTCCACAGACCCTGCCCGCCAAGGCCAGCAGGACATCAGTGAGTCTGAGTGTGCGCCCTGGCGGCAGGGCGGGGCAACTCGAGGGTGACACAGTGTTCTGGTGGCTCTTCCTGTTCCTCGGGGTTGGGACCTGGTGCCATAGTCCCCATCCAAGGTCAGCAGCCTGTCCCCAAAAAAGGCTGGGCTAGGGGTGGGGAGCAGGGAGGAGAGAGCCAGCCTTGAGGCGGAGCCTGCCAGCCACCAGGCACAGGTGCAGGTCTCAGCAGGGGTGAGGGGAGGCAGGAGAGCTCCCCACAGGTGTCCCTCAGCTCTCCCCTGTCCTGTTCCATGTCGGCTGCCTCCACTTTCTGCTCCCAGGAGACTTTGGACCCAACCAAGGCTCTGGACTGGGGGCGGAGGGGCCTTCTTCCTAGAGGCGATCCCCACCCCGACAGAAGATGAGCGACTACTGGGGTTCAATCTGCTGGGACAGGAGGTGGTGGGGTCAATGTCCAGGCTGGGCGGGAAGCCGGGAGGACGGCACAGGGAAGCCACAGGCTGGTACGATCCTGGTATTTTGTCGTTTGTGGCTGAGTCTCTGCTTCACAGGCTGCCCCCGGGGCGGGTAAGACTGGGCCTGCAGGCGGCTGCCCTCACCTGCCCGCTTGGGCCCACCTGTCCTTTTGGAAACTGGTCTGCATGGCTGCTGACCAGGCCCCGAGCGGCGCGCTGCTGGTCTGCCCGCCTCCTCCATGGCCCAGCCTTGCTCCCGCGTGCGCCCTGGGGGGGTGGAGGAGGTCCCGGGGTGTCTGAGGTGCAGCTGCAGCAGCAGCGGGGTTACAAACTGGCCGCCCGCTGGGCCCTTGGCCTCCATTCTGGAGGGCGTTTGGAAACCGGGCCGATTACCTTGTAATTGTTCCCAGCAGCGAGGAGCAGCGGCCTCCAGTGTTTGTTTTGCCTCTGTGTTCGCCGGGCCAGTGGTAACCAAGGGCCGCTTCCCCTTGGTGACGGCGGTGCTCACTCAGGCCAGGCTGACCCAGCCCCAGCCAGGGCGGCTGCGGGGCACCCGGAGGGGCCCGGCCTCCAGCAGGGAGGGCACACGGTGCAGGGGGCTGCCTGCCTCCTCTTCAGTGTGCCCATTCTGAGGAATGGGGCTTCTCTCCTGGCACTTTCCCCAGGCACTGGCCCAGAACATTCCAGAACTCTGATCCTCCGGTAGGTGTCTGGGAGACAGTGAGGCCACTCACTGGTCAGGGGTCTCAGGCAGCCTGGATGCTTGCCGGGGCCGGGAGAGACTGCGTTCTGGATTCTGGCAGGATCCAGCATCCTGGGGTAATTCTGGGGGAGATGGGGTGGGGGCGAGGTATGTGTGGACCAGTCCGGGACTCAGAGGCTCCCTGGCAGCGAGGCCAGGGCCGTGGGACTCGGGGGCCTGTGAGGTGGGAGGAGCTGTGTTATGACGAGGTGAGGCTAGGCTGGCCTGGCTGGCGGGGGACGGTACGGAGCCGAGGGGCTGCTCCCGCGGCTGGGGCGGAGGGAGCTCCTGGGTTATCAGACTCCGAGTGGCCGAGGGCTTTTAGAAGGCCTGGAGAAGGAACCCACAGCCTGTTCTGACCACCCCCACTCCTGGGGTCTAGGAAGGACAGAGGTGCCCAGACTCTGCCCACGACTTCTGTGGCGCTTGGCGGGTCTGGACTTGGCTGGGTAGGCGTCGCCGTGGCTGGGGACTGCTCCCTGGGGGAGGGAAGCTGCTCCAGCCCCTTCCTCTGGACGTGTTTCCTCCAGGCTGCACCTGGGGAGGCCCCCACGGCTCCTGCTCACTTGGACAGGCGGGTCCCCTGGTCATCTGGCCACAGGACCCTTTGCAGGCCGTCCTCTGGGCAGGGACCCGAGACCCACGGATTTTTCCCCGGGCGGTGCCTGCAGCCCATGGCCTCCCCGGGCGTGACCAGGTGCCAGGCACTCAGCTCCCTCAGCCCAGCCGATCCAGGAAGGAGCCGACTGCCCTGCCCCCGCCAGACCTCAGTCCTATCTGGCTCCCGTCTGGGGGGGCCTGCAGCGGGGATGCCATCCCTCAGGGGAGGTGGGGTATCTGGGGGGCAGGGGCTGGGACCCCACAAATCCTTCCACCAGCCCAGCTGCCGATACCATTAGCCTCCGTGATTCATTGCAGCTCTTCAAGGGGAGGCTCGTGTTACAAAACCCGTGGGTCCCAGAGGCTTGTTTGTTGGCAGGTCTTGCTGCCTCAGCAGAAAAGAGGCACTTTTGATATGGGAACGGAAACTTGGGACAGTTAGAGATGTTCATGTGCTGGCAGGGGCGACCTGTGCTTGCGGCCGTGCAGGGCCGGCCAGGCGGCTGCAGCAGGGCCGGGGCGGGGTCCCCATGACGCCCCCCCCCCCCCGCCAGTCTTCCTGACAGTGAGGCGTCCTCTGCTCCCCTTTCGCCACTGCTTTTATTTGATGGAGAACCCAGCTTGCGGAGGAAATACCTTTCTGAACTCAGCCTGTGGGTGTCACAGAGCGGCCGCGGGGGAGCCCATGAAATGTACCAGGATAGGGACCCCGTCACGCTTGCCCCCCCTGGGCTTGCTCCCCAAAGCTGGGCTGAGCAGCTTGCAGGACGCAGCTGCCCTCACCTTCCTCCCTCCCTCTGCCCTGATTGCCATCCTGGACTAGCCCATTCAGTGCTTATTGAGCCAATTTCCCTTTTTCCCCACTTCCTCTTTCTTCCCTTTGTGTTTGCAAAATGTGATAAGTACAACAGACGCTCCCCAGACCCAAGTTGCTTTCCCGAGAAGCGTCTCCAGAAGCACATCCAGGCCACCTGGCTTCAGAGCAGAGGCCTGGCCGCCACCCCACACCCCCCAACCTGGGACACCACAGACCTGCAGGGAGCAGACCCTGGTGACACCAAGGGGAGGGGGCGGCCTGGCCCCCCACCCCCCAGCACCTGGAGTCACTGTGAATGAACCTGAGATGACGGCAGGTGGCTGCAGATCTGAGTCACAGGTACCCCAGGTTGCTGAGTTTGGGGTGGGGAGTCAGTGGCTGCGTTCCACCGCTGGGGAAAAACACCCCCTTCTCCAGACACAGCATCCCTCCCTTTCTCCTCAGGCCACTAAATTGCAAATTCATCCCCTGTGCTGGCTCTTTGTTACTGTTAAGTTTGCCAAGGGCACCTCACTGAATCCTTAAAGCAACCAGGGCAGAGGTTGCACAAAGGGGCATCTGAATGAGGCTCCGAGAGGCCAGGGCCAAGCCCAGGGTCACCCAGCTCCAGGAGATGCAGCCCCCATGTGACTGCTCCACCTTTGTAGCCCTTGGCAAGTCTCCCTTGACTGGCCTCCTCTCAGTCTGGGTCAGGTAGGGGCAGTCAGCTCCTGGGGTGAATGAGCCCTGCTCCCCAGCTCGTCACTGGGCCTTCTCTCACCACCCTCTGCCTTAAGTAGCACCGTGTGGTGACACCGATGGGGCTGCAGCTCCTGTGGGTGACATTCTGACTCCTACCACTTCATCCACGCCCTGGTCAAACCCCTGTGTGTTGACCCCCTGGTGCCCCTCTTGCTGCCAAAGGCCTGTTTTCAACAGAGCCCAAGGGATTCTGGTTCTGAGGGGATGGAAGTCAAGGGGCGCCCTCTGAATGCTCAGAGCCCTCTGCTGGTTTTTCTTCCTAATTAAGGCAAAATCCAAAGTCCTTACTGTCACCCCCAGGCCTGCGTGGCCTCCCTCTGTATGGTGTTCACCCCGTGGTCGCTCCCTCCCTCTGCTGCAGCCACTTGGGCTTCTCTTGCTCCCCCAACATGCCAAGCTCATTTTGCCCCAGGGCCTTTGCACATCCTGTTCACATCCTTGTGCTACCCTTGAAAGTCGTCCTCCCTTCCCTGGGTCTCTGGCCATACAGCACTGTCAGAGGAGCCTGCTCTCCCCACTCCTACCCCCTCTCTGCTCACCCCTCTGCTCACCTTTTCATTCAGCCACATTTGTTCCCTGTGTCGACCACGTTTCGGGCGCTGCTGCCGGCGCTGGGGCTGCCACTGTGGCACAACAGGCCCAGTCCTTGCCCTTGGAGTTGTGTTAGTCGTTCACATAATCATCTGTCACCTGCCCTTCCTGCCAGACTGTGAGCCTGGCGAGGGCAGCGGCGTGGCTGGTGCCTGTGGATATTTCTTGGAAGAAATCCCACCCTGGAGCCCCCTTGTTTGGACTTGGGCATTTTCAGACAGTCTCTCAGGTCAGGTCCTGGGGGTTCTACCAGTTCCCCATCCGGGGCAGATGGTTTAGGGGGACACTGTCCTGCTTTCCTAAAACTGACCAATTTTGAATTATCCATCTTGTTGAGGGATTCAGGGACCAAGGAACAAAGAAGGGGTCTCCTAGGCCACCCCACTAGGCTGATCAGATGCTGGAGGGATGATCGAGTAAGCAACTCAGTCACCTCTAGGGCACCTACTGTATGCACACAGGCCTTGCCCGTGATCCTTTGGGGCCTCCTTCCAGGTGATACGAGAGTGAGTCTGAGCTGAAAGGGCCCGTGGCAGGTGATGGCAGTTGGCACAAGAGGCCGGGGCAGGGTCTTGACCCTCAGAGGAGGTTTTCATGCAGACTGTGCTTTAGCCTGGGGCTCCCTGGCTGCGGCCGAGGCCAGGTTCCGGGCCATCATAGCTGGAGTGTCTCAGGCAGGGGGGGAATGGCAGACGGTGTCCTGATATCATAGTAGGGCCATTGCCACCTCAGAGCGGCTGCAGGAAGTGACCTGCCCTGTGAGAGGCAGAGGCTGGGGAGCTCTCGTCCTCTCACCCCCTTGCTGCTTCTCCTGCCTGTCCCGGAGCAGGACGCGAGTGCAGTGAGCCCGTGACATCGGTTCTTCCATGTCCTCATCCTAGACCAGCAGCACGTGTGCCGGGCGCCCCTCCCGGCCCCCGCCGGGCGCAGCACAGAGCTGCAGGCACGCATTCTGGATTCCTCCAGAGAAACTTGATCTACAGGTGCCGTCTTGAGGCAGCAGGGCCGCCAAACCACAGCTCTGTGCTTTTTTGGGGGGTTGGGGGTGAGCAGGAACAGAGCACTGGATTGTAGCAAGTCAGCTCTGGAAGGCCCTGGCTTGCACACGGGGGTGCCACTAGCCTGCGCGTGGGCCTGGCTCACGGCCTGCGTCTGGCCACCAGACCTCGCAGGCTGTGCCTTTCTCTGCTCTGCACCCTCCCTCCTGTGGGTTCTGGAGGGGTCAGCAATTTTTAATCCATTTATAAATTGTTATTTTTTGAGGTGAAATTCATATAATGTTATTTTTTTTAGTGCATTGTCAGTGGGGTACAACCATCACCTCTATGTAGTTCCAGAATATTTTCATCCCCCACCCCAAAGAGACCCCGAGCCATTCATTCCCCATCCCCCAACCCCTGACCCTGGAATTTCCATCTGCCTTCTGTCTCAGTGGATCAACCTATTCCAGCTATTTTCATACAAGTGGGATCATAAAACAGGTGACCTTTCTATGTGGCTTCTTTCACCTGGCATGAAGTTTTTAAGGTACATCCGCATCGCATCGTAGTATGTTAATACTTTATTCCTTTTCACGGCTGTGCAATATTCCCTTAGAGATGTAGTCCACAGTTTATCCATTTATTGCATTGATGGACATCTGGGTTCATCATTTATGGTTTTGCAACAGGTAAAACAGGTAAAACAGCAGTAAAGAAATTTAAGAGAAGGGGAAACTCAGCTTCATCACTGAAGACACAGAGACGTTTTCATTTCCTGGCTTCCTTTTCATCTGTTTTCCCGCATATGCCTGGATAATTTTCTAGATTTTACTCAGGGCCGATACTCAGCATAGCAAACTCTGGCCTCGCCTCTGGTGCTGTGGTCCTTCCTCATGGATGGCCATGCAGTGCCCCATGGATGAGCCAGCTGGGGGGCCACTTCCCGCCTCCTTCCCTTACCCCCCCATGCGTCCAGCTGGCACCGTGGGACTCTGGACCTTTGCACTTGCTTGGAAGTTCAGGACTCCTTTATTCACCACCTTCACACTGGCCCAGGCCAACCCTTGTCCAGTTGCAAGTTTGGGTGGTCAGAACCATCCACGTGGTAGGGACTGGAGGGGAAGCCAGTGGCACAGAGACTCCTGGAGGCGGGCCCTTTAAGAGTGTGTTTAAGTCTTCTTGGCACCGACTGGCCTGTGAGGCCCAGGGCGCTCCTCTCCCTTGGCATCCTGTTGAGTTCGGTGAAATCCCACACAGGGAATGGTGGCGAGGCCGCGCTGGAGAGGCACTGGGTGATTTCCTTCAGAGTCCTCCCCAAGTTCATGGGCTGCAGTTGGCAAACCTTCAGTCCAGCTGAGCAGAACTGCCGAGCGCCTCCATTTGCCCCTGTCAGGTGGACGCTCAGGTGTCAGCCTGGTGGCCCATGAGTGTGGGTGGGGGCGCAGAGGGGGATGACAGGGGAGGTGGCCTGAGCTGAGTGACCAGGAACTGCTCCAAGGCCTGGAGAAATTCCTAAGTCCCTGAACATGACCTCCCTAGCCCACAGGAGGTGCCCACCCACGAGGAAGGTGGCACAGGTGGCACAGAGCACGCTGACACAGTAGCTGAGGTGGGGGGGGGGCCTTTGCCCCAAGTGGACTGTGCCTGTGTCCCCGTGCATGTGCATGGTGTGGGGAGGGAACACTTTTGCTTATACTTTCTACATGTCTGCATTGACATTCCACATGGACAGGCGAAACCTTTGAAATATTCCAAATCAAGATAGAACAAGTTTTTTTTAATTGTGATTTTAAATCCAAGCCTGAGCAATAATCCTTTAAACCAGCAGCTCCCTAATCCCCAGAGGGCCCCTTAGAACACCAATTACGTACCCAGAGTTTCTGATTCAGGAGGTTGGAGCGGGGTCCATGCACTGGCATCTCTAACAGGTTCCCATGTGGTGTCAAGGCCATCGAGCCAGGGACCCCACTTTGAGAACCGCTCCTGTGACCCTAACTCCAGAAAAACAGCCCTATATCCTCTTCCCCCCATTATTGTGGGTCTGCTGCACCTGCTCTGTACCTAAGAGATTTACAGGAGATAGGCTGGGGGATTTGAGGTTGTGAACCCACAGTTTTGCTGGAGCCGTGGCCTCCTGCAGGACCTTCCCGCCTCCCCACTTTGCTCCCACAGCCACAAGGAGGGGTGTGTGCAAGTCTCCCACCCGCGCCCTGCCCCTCGAGGAGCTCCTGCTGCCTGCCTGGGCTTGCCAGGGCGAGGGGCTCTCCTGCACGCGGCCTTCGAGGTCTCGTCCCGCCTCCGTCCTGCTCGTTCTCCCTGGGGCGGGGGGCTGACCCATGGCACGGTGCCCGGAGGTGACCTTTCTCGCGGGCTCTGCTCTCACTCGGCCGCCGCCCTTGCGCAGCCACAGCAGGCGAGCTGCTTGGGCAGGTTGCTTCTTGGTGTCTGGGAAGACCCTGTTTGCACGGACCCTCCCGCCTCAGGGAAGGTGAGCCTAACCTCACTTTACTCAGGGTGGGAAGTTCTCTGCACCACCTGGGGGGCCAGGCTGCTGCCCCAGCCAGGAGGGACAGGTGTGTCTGAGCCTTTCCCCTTGGATGCCTCGGGGCGCTCCCTGTAGCCCTGCCTCCCTGCCCTTTTCCAGGAGTGCCCCAGTCCTGCATGGACCAGGCAGGCCCAGCTGGATGGACGCCCACTTCCAGGCTGGGCAATGTCAGGGGCCCCCGGTCCAGACTTCTCGCACTGCCCCTCCAAGGCACGTCTGCTGTGCCCTCGAAAACGCTCAGCGGGGGGATGTCATCCTTGTGGGTCGCAGAGGTCCCTGCAAGCATAGGGCTTCTTGTCTGAACGGCGCTCACGCCGCTGCCTGTACAACCTCGGCTGGGCTATAGCCATGACTTTTTATTTAAATTTTTAGTCTCTGTATGAGTGTGATGCTGGTTTCCCAGGGGCGAGGCTCGCCCCATCTGAGCCCTTTCTGAAAGCGCCGTGAGTAATCTGGGTCCTTCCGTAGGTGTCACCAGCAGGTGCACTTCTGGTCTTTTGAGGTCAGAGGCTCGAGCTCTGGACCGTGTGGGATTTTCTTTCCAACATCACTCGGCAAAACTTTCCAGAAGGGTCCGATGCTTTTTGTTGATTCTGGGGTCAGAGACCTTTTATCTCCCCACTTGAGCAAGAACACAGCTCCCCTGCGTTCTCCCGGCATCTCCCCTCCAGTGGCAGGTGGGGAGGGTGGAGGTGGTAACCACACGCGGTAGTCTTGCTGCTGGCAGCACCTGTGCCAGGGCCGCCGTGGCCAGGCTTGCAGGGGGCACGCTCCGGGCACTCCCACCCCCAAAGCGTGTTTCCAAGCCCTGGCTCCCAGGAGCACAAACCCCTAATTAGCAGGCAGAGCCGGGCAGCACCGGCCGGGGCACAGAGGCTGCCTGCTGATATAATAACAGATCGCTCGGGGCATGCTTCTCTTGCAAAATCCTGGGCCGCAACCGCCGATGTGTGAGGCGGGGAGGCGGAGGGAGGGAGCGTATTTGATCTTCAGGTGAAAGGAGGCTTTATAATTAGGTCACCTGGTTCCACATCCTGAATTTCATTCTTTCCCCGTCTTGGGTCCAGACAATGGTTTTACTGTTCTGGGGTCAGTCGGACGGACAGAGGGACACACTGAGGGGAGCCGAGCCCAGAGGAGGTGAGTGGCCTCCGCTGTGTGTCCCTGGCACCCCCTCCGCCCCATCCCTTTGCCACTGGTCACCTGGACGTGTCTCCTGCAGAGAGGGCACAGCTCCTTCAACAAACTTTGTCTTCAACAACCAAACAAAAGGGTAATTTTGAGTAGCGGGGAGACGCCAGGGTCAGTTGCCTGGGCCAGCAAAATGCCGTTTGGGGAAGGGGCTGCGGAGTCACGGCTTTCACTGATGCCCGCTGTGGGTCCCTGCCCCGCGCTGACACGCCTGCCCTCCGCCCTTGCCAGCCGGGGCCACCCTCCCGCCTGCTCGCCTGGCCCGGCCGTGGCTGGACCCCTGGCCCTCCGGGCAGCGGCTGCGGTGGCTGCGTTTCGGGCGTGGGGCTGGAACCGTTGTTTTCTTCTTGTTTTGAACTGGCCAAATAGTCGCTCCGTTTTTACTGGGCAAATTGAAAGTTGTCATTGAGAAACTGTACGCGGAAGCGTTGGACGATCATTGCAGAAATGCTGTCCCTCTGCGGGTGGCCCGGAGCTTTGTGGCTGAAGGAAACATCCCGAAGATGTGACTCCTCGGGAGGCCGCTAGTCATCGCCCTGCAGACATGTGTGCTGCGCGCGGGGGCGCTCTCCAGGCCTCTGCAGCCCCGAGTGCTGTGTGTGCTCTTGACATAGTTTTCATTACAAAAGTAACACACGCGCTTTTCCGTATTTCAGTTCAGAAAGTCCTGCAAATGAACATGTCTTCCCACGCCAGCCCCCAGGGTTAACTGTCGTGAGAGGTTTGGTGTTTATTCTCCCAGACCTCTCTCTGGGCCTGCGGACAGGTAAACCCACGCACAGGTAGAGCTTTAAGTTCCGTTTCTGCAGGCCAGGCTGTGTCCCCTCTTGCTTTTGAAAATGTAACAGCGTCTGGTTACAATTTATGTGGTGTCAGCACATCTGGGGGCACTGCTGCTTCTCCCCAACACTGTGTGCCATTCATGGGGAGTCTCCAGATTCCCAGGGCAGGACTGCAGTGGAACAGGCCCCACTTTACACTTTCCTGACATCCAGGTGCCGAGAGCTCCGGCCCAGGTGCCGCCCACCCGTTCAGCAACACCCCCTTAGCCAGGAGCTGCCCTCTCCCGGTCTGCTCCGTCCCGGGTCTGTGCCCGAAGCCTGGCACCCAAGAGTCTCTCCTGCAGGTCAAGGAGACTTGTGGGGGCGGAAAGAAACTGTTGCTTTTGTGCGAGGCTCAGAAAACCAATAGGACATTATTTCCTTCATCCAGGATGGACACTCAGGTCAGGAATAGCAGTGGGGGGCTCTCAGGCCCTCAACCTCCTCCTCTTTGGATGTAACTCCGCCCCCCAGTGCTGTCACGGACAGGAGGCGATGATCAGTGAGGTCCCTCCTCTGACATACATGCCTGATCTCCCTCGAAGAAGCCAGGGATGGGGACCCTAAGGCAGGACTGGGTGTCTCAGAGCCCCACCTCCCCAGAAGGGACTTGAGGAACCAAGCACTGGCTGCCAGTTGAGGGTGCAGCTGGGGCGGTGGTCCTCGAAGTTTAATGCAGCGCTACCAGGGGCTGGGGGTGGCCTGAGGCTGGCCGGGGTCTGGGAAGAGCGTCACCGGCGGCCCCCGTCCAGGCGGGAGGTGGTACCTCCCGGGAAGGTTGCGCTGTCTGGGGCCTGGCCTGTGCCGACACTGGGAGGACCTGTGCTGGGGAAGAAAGGGGAGCTGGGAGTCGGCATCTCAAGCAGCAGCTGCTGCTTCTCGAGCCCCACCTGCCCTCTGAAGAGCAGGCCAGTGAGGCCAGCTTCCCTCGTCTGACCAGGGAAGATGCCCGGTGCGCCAGGGCTATTTCAGGATCTGTGCCAACCTGAGGCCCTGTGATTCGGTATTTGGCGAGCATCAGCTGTGTGTCTCGGCCCATGCACCCCCTATATTCGTAACGTGGGGGCCCCGAGCCCACATCTCCATGCACACGATGGGCGGATGGAGCTGACCCCGGTTAGGGTGTCCCCTCCTCCCGCTCCTCTACTCACAGACTCCCCCTGTTCTTTCCACCCGTTAGGCAACCCTAAACACTCCACAACCTGCACGGTCGCCTAGCAGCCTGCCGGGAGCGCCGCCCGGGCCTGGCGGGAGAGCTGGAGAGGAGGCCTCACCATTAATGAGTTTGCCTGGGGAGCCTGGGGAGCGGTGAGAGGAAGGCGACATGGGTCAGAAGGTCACCGGCGGCATCAAGACCGTGGACATGAGGGACCCCACGTACCGGCCCTTGAAGCAGGAGCTGCAGGGGCTGGACTACTGCAAGCCCACGCGCCTGGACCTGCTGCTGGACATGCCCCCCGTGCCCTACGACGTCCAGCTGCGCCACTCCTGGAACAACAGCGACCGCTCGCTCAATGTCTTCGTCAAGGAGGACGACAAGCTCATCTTCCACCGGCATCCGGTGGCCCAGAGCACGGACGCCATCAGGGGCAAAGTCGGGTACACGCGTGGGCTACACGTGTGGCAGATCACGTGGGCCATGAGGCAGCGGGGGACGCACGCTGTGGTGGGGGTGGCCACGGCGGATGCCCCCCTGCACTCAGTGGGGTACACAACCCTCGTGGGGAATAACCACGAGTCCTGGGGCTGGGACTTGGGCCGTAACCGGCTCTACCACGACGGCAAAAACCAGCCCAGCAAAACCTACCCCGCCTTCCTGGAGCCTGACGAGACGTTCATCGTGCCCGACTCCTTCCTCGTGGCCCTGGACATGGACGATGGGACCCTGAGCTTCATTGTGGACGGACAGTACATGGGAGTGGCTTTTCGGGGGCTCAAGGGCAAAAAACTGTATCCTGTCGTGAGCGCCGTCTGGGGCCACTGTGAGATCCGCATGCGCTACTTGAACGGACTTGACCGTAAGTGTCCTCTGGGGTCTGAGTGGGTGCTGCCCGGTTCCCTGCATCTGCAGGCCTGGCCAGGCTTGGGAAGAACCTGGCATGGTCAGAATTAAAGTGCCTTTGAGTACATCACAGCGAATTCAGATAGGCAGAGGCTGCTCTTGCCGCCCTCTGGTTATAGGAACAATTCTAGCTAGAGTGTGCCAGGTTGCCTGCAGCACCTCAGGGATGAATAGGTAGGGAGCTGGATGGGTGGGTGGATGGACAGATTGTTGGCTTTATGGGTGGGTGGGTATGTGGATGGGTGGAAGAATGGGTGGTGGGTGGGTGGATGAATGGCAGAGTGGATGGATGGACAGACAGATGGACGATAGGTTGCTGGCTGGCTGGCTGGATAAATGAATAGATGGATTGTCTTTGACAGGTGTGGTTTGCTTCTGGCTGACCTGTCTATAAGTTTGATCTGAAATCACCAAATTCTAGCAGAGTCGCCAGGTAGTGAGCTGGGGTTTGGGTGCACCTTGGGGGTACTAGGGCCTCTCACGAAAAGGGCCTCTCATGAAGCTAGTGGCTTTGCTCACTCATTAAACAGGTGTAGGGGCTGTCTCTCCTGTGGCTGGGGGGGGGGGGGGGCTTTGAGTCCATTGCTTTGGGACATAGTCCCCAGAGGGGCTTGTTCAGTCCTGGGGCCAGGAGACCTTCAGAGAAGAGTATGCAGGTTAGAAACAGGTTGAATCATCGGTAACTGCCCCTTGTCTCTTTGGGAAGGGGGTGGAAATAGCCACACGTGGTACCAATGAACTGGTTTGGGAGGCGGGAAACTCTGTGACTGCCTGGCTGGGAGTCCCTGGTGGCCCAAGGGTCTTGAATTGTTTGACCCTTCTCCTTCACGGGTATCTTCTACCATCTGCAAATCCAACTTGGAAGGGGGCAGAGCCAAGGAGCTTCATTCACCTGCAGGTGCTGACCATCTTTAAAGGGTAGGTTTGGCCTGGAGCCAGGAGACCTAACCCACCCTGAGGCCAGACACGGATGGGCGGGGCCCTTCGGGGAGCACAGATGCTTATTCCTGCACTTCAGTCTCCAACCTTCAGGTTCTTCCTACCCCTTCCCGTTTTGGGGGACATCAGAGAAAATACCCAGGGCGTGTGGCATGAGCAAGTCCTTAAAGGTTTCTCTCTGGACCCCGCCACCCCCTCTCTGTGTTCTCCTGCTCTGGCTCTGCCTGCAAAATGACAGTTGGGTGCCTCACTTGCCCAGCACCCCTGGGTCATGGGACTCCTGGCTGGGCAGCCAGGTGTGACTGCAGCAGGTAACCTCCCTGAGGAAGTATCCTCAGACCCGGTCCAGGGAACCAGCAGAGCGAGTTCTGTGAGTCGGGCTCCCCAGGTGACAGTGCACAGACGCAGCTCTGGCCACATTCTCTGACGACCTGGGAGCTCAGGAGGTAGCCACAGCCCTGTCGCCTCCTGCCAGGGCGATCCCGGCCCCCAGGAGCTTAACTTTCCTTCTGTGCAGATGGATGAGTGAATTTCTAGGTTTGTTGTGTTGCTATCGGGCCACAAAAACTGTCCACAAGCATCATGGCCCAGCCTGGCCCCTCAGAAGAGGCTGTCGGCTGGGAGTTGGCAAGGCCTCCAGTCCAGAACACTCACCCCTATTCAGCCTGGCGAGTCGGGGCGCACTGCCTGGCCTGCCGAAGGGTCCAGGAGGCCCAGACAGGCGCCCCGTCCTGTAAATAGGTGGGTGTCCTGCTGGGCTCCGCGTGGGTGGGAGGCTGGACTCTTTCGTGACTCCTCTTGTTCGGGACTCTTAGCAGGGCAGGGAGAGGGTATGAGCGTGGGACTGAGTTGTCAGTAACAGCGTCTGTGAGCTGGAACTTGGGGGACTTGGTTAATGATGCACCCCCACCCCACCCAGCAGAATCACCATAACAGGACGCTTGGCCTCTGACCTCCCATCCCTGTAGATGCTGCTCAAGCTGGCTTTGAGGTCTGTAAGAAAACCCGGTGGGGGAGCTGCGGCCTCGGCCGGCGGTGGGGAGCAGGCGAGTGTGCACGGGGCCTGCGGGCCGCCTGCCACCCTCACTCGGCTCCTGTGCTGAGAGCGCCTCGTGTCCTAGCATGGCCACATGCGCTGGCTGCTGGGTGGTGCAGGCGCTTGGGGGCGGGTGGCCGACAAGGCCCGGGAGGAGCTGTAACAACTGTGCTGGGAGAGGCCATGGCACCTGGGCCAGGTGGGGACGTGACCCTGGAGATGCTCCCTCACACCCCTAAGTGACTCTGACATCTGGAGCCAGGGCCTGGGTCACGGTCAGTGGGGCATCCCCTTGAGAAGGGAGGGGCAGGGCTGAGGTTGACGTTTAGAGGTCGGGTGGACAGGCCGGGGAGACAGGCCGAGGGGCTGGAGCGAGGAGAGTGGTGTCCTGGACCCCAGGCCAAGAAAGGACTCTAAGAAGGACAGTGACGCCAGCTCAAGTACGGTGGTGGCTGAGTCAGGGCCAGGTCAAGTGTGTCCATCAGCTTCTGTGACCTTGTCCAGAGTCACCTGGGCCGGGTGGAGCCCAAGCCAGAGGGAGTGGCTGTGCAGAGAAGCGTGAAGGGGGCGGGGATTGTTTCCTGAGGCAGCCTGAACAGGACAGACCATGATCTGGGCAGCTTAAAAGGACAGAATGTATCCCCTGGTGGTTCAGGAGGTCAGATGTCGGGAATCGCAGTGGAGAGGCTTTGCCTGCCTCTCCGGGCACGCACCGCTGCTGGCAGTGCCCAACCTTCCTTAACTTTTCGGCACGTCCATTGCTGCCTCCACTGTTGCGTGCCCCCCCCCCCCACCCGTGTCCTCTCTCCTCATAAGAACACCAGCCCTGGGCTCCAGCGCCCGCCTCCTCCAATCTGACCTCATCTGAGCTGCTTCTATTTGCAAAGAACCTCTTTCCAGGAGGGCACAGTCTGGGGTTCCAGGTGGTCTTGAATTTGGGGAGTGTCCCACCCACTGTATACAGAGGTGGAGACAGTGGGTATAGACCTCCGGCAAGGCCTTCCCTCCCCATGCAGCTCCCGGGGGGGGGGGGGGAATGAGGCAGCGACGGGTGGAGCTTGTGCATGGCGGGTGCCCATGTTGCCCAGCTGGGGCCGGGTGTCCTTTCCGGGTGGCATGAACAGGGGTGGTGCTTTGTTTTGCTTCCTTTTTGCAAGAACCCCCTCATGTAAAGGGGGAAGGCGCCCACCTCCCAGCCCCGCCCCACCACCACTCCCTACTATCCATTGGGGGGCATTTTCACTGCCAACAGCTTTCAGGAGGAAGCCTGGGGCCAGCTCAGGAGCCGTGATGGTGACGGGGGACATCACTGCCTCTGGGGCATTTCCGGACCCTAGACCCACATCCCTGAGCCCGCAGTTCATTCCTTTAGCCCAGGAATAGCCTCGGCCCAGTCTTGGGAGGTTTGAGCTGGGCCCTCCGACTACTGGAGCTTTAACTGGGGCGCTGGGCCTGTGTGTTCAAATAGGCCCCCAGGTCAGTGTCTGTCCTAGAAATGGGGGAGCAGATGCCTGGGACCTTCCAGTCCCTCCACCTGTGGCCCCTGATTCCAGAGCTGCTCTTAGCACCCGTCGCTCATGCAGACCCCACAGATGTGCGCCTGCCCCCTGGAGGTGGGCGTGGCCCGGGCCCTGGGGTGGACTCTGCCTCCTCGGTGGGGGAGTGTCTCACAGGTGTCCAACTCTGTGCTGGGGCTGGAGACAGAGCCAGCTGTCTCTAGTCAAAAATATACAGGTAGGGGAGACCTTCTTGGGTCCAACAAAGTCTGGGGACAAACGTCCTCCATGGCACCGTGCCCATGCCTGTTTCCAGGCCAGCCCGCTTTCGAGAAGGGACCAAATCATAGGGTTTTGTGCCCTACACAGTTGGCAGGGGTGAGGAAGGTGGGGCATGACCCACTGGCCTGTTTGAGGCCCCCGACAATCCCCCCAGCGTGGGAGGCCTGGGTGACTAATCTCATTTTTGGCTTATGACCTATTAGCTGCCATTTCTGTGGCCCGTGTTGGCGGAGCCAGCACCCCTTGGGGTCTGTGAAAGCCTCCCCCACATGCACCAGGTTATTCAGTGTGGCCCAAAGATGCTCAGGCAAAGGAAGCACCCCCGCATCACACCACCGCCTCCAGTAGGGCGCAGAGGAGGGAGCCAGAGGTCATGCCCCTTTGGGTAAATCTCAAAGGCTATTGGGGTGTCCTCTACATGTGGGCGTGGAAGGACCCAGACCGCAGAATCTGAGGTACTTGGGTGTATTTCCACATTCCAACCCTTGGCCCTCAGACCTTGGGTCCTCAAGTAACCCCGAAGCCCATTGCACCCCTGGATCTTGGGGGCCCAGACCCCGAAGGCACGTGTCAGCCACAGCTGTCTGGGCGCTGGAAGGCAGCCACTGGCAATGGGGAGCAGGTGCCCATGCAGGCCTGTGCAGCTCGGAGACATTTCTCAGATGGGCCTGAAGCCCCACGGCTGAGCAGGTGCAGTGGGGGAGACCAGGCGGGAACCCCTTTTCAACTCTCACCCCACCGCCTGCAGGGCCAGGCCCCACCTGGTGCCTCTCGAGGCTTCTCATAGTCTTCCAGGCCCCCTGCCCCTCAGTGGGGGCTGAGCTGAGTCCTGAGTGGGGGGGGACTAGTCCTGTGAGGAGCAGATGGGGGGAGTCCCAGGGTGGAGGGGCAGAAAGTCAACCCAGCTCTCCCCTTGACCCTGCAGAGGCCGCCCCCAATCACCACACCTGGCCAAGTGCTGTGGAGACGTGTCTCTGGCCTTTAGGGTCTCAGCCAAATGGGACTCTGCTGCCTCTGATCTGGTCCTGATCTCACAGATGGAGACCCTGAGGCGGGGCAGGGGGTGTGACCCCGGAGGTCAGGCTGCCCTGCGGGGCGAAAGTGAGGCCTAGACCTGGGAACGCAGCGTCTGACTGTCCAGAGAGAGAGACCGGGGCCCTGCAAGCAGGCAGGGGGCACTGGCCCTCCTGCATTGGGGCGCCCTTGACCCTAAAGGACAGGAGGTCACTTAGTTCATCTCCAGCATCCGGGCGGGCTCCTCCACCTTCCTGCCCTGTCTGGGAAAGGCCCTACTTCAAAGCTTTCCATGGAGAGCATTTCCCTTTGCAGCCCTCCGTCTGGCCGGGCTGCGGCTCTCCCCGGGAGACACAGAGCACTTGTTGAGCTTCCTTTAAAGCCTGGTATTGGGCACATGCGTCATCCAACCACAGATTTATTCTTTTTAAAAAAATAGCAGTTTCGTTGCGATCTGTAATTCGCACGCCATGTGGTTTGCCGTGGAAAGTGTCGTTCGAGGATCTCGGGTATTTTCAGTTGTATCCCCACAGCCCAGGTGTGCTCACCTGGATCTGAGGGAAGGACTTTCAGACGCCTCCTCCTGGAGCTGAGAGTTTATCCGAGACCCCTGAGAACCCCCCTTCCAGGAATCAGGGCTGCGGCCCCTGGGGACGGAGCGGCCTGCGTGGGCTGCATTAGAAGCCCTCGGGGATCCGGCGTGTGAGGTAGCTCAGCTGTGACCTGAGCCTGGACCCCCAGCCTGTAACTGGGGTCTGCTTGGCCCTCAGCACCTCAGTGCCCGCAGCCCCCAAGCCATTGGGTTAAGTGACTCCCTTCCTCAGAGAGTCTGGTGCTGGGAGTGGGTGGGCCCCTGAACCCCAGCAACATGCCGTGAGGCTTGCCCAGGATCAGGAAACACCTGGCTTTCAGTCCTTGCCTGTCTCCCACCACCAGGGGCCCTGGGCGGGACATTTAGGTTCTCCGTGCCTCAGTTTCCTGTTCTGTAAAATGGCTGTGAGGATGGGATCTCCCGGTGCCTGTTGACTCATTCACTGTGAGGACTGAGCGGGTTCCCTTTGCAGAGCCTTGCAGAGTTGCCGATTAAGCCCCATTGCAAAGCACTTAATTGTTAATTGTCTGTATATTGAAACTAACACCAGCGGTGATATTCCCGCTGCTGGTGCTGGAACTTTCCGAGCCGCGCTGACCCCTGTGCTGTGTCTGCCCCCCAGCCGAGCCCCTGCCGCTGATGGACCTGTGCCGCCGCTCCGTGCGCCTGGCGCTGGGGAAGGAGCGTCTGGGCGAGATCCACGCGCTGCCCCTGCCCGCCGCCCTCAAGGCCTACCTCCTGTACCAGTGACCCGGGCCGCCTGCACGACGCCACCCGTGCCAACTCACCGAACCGCCCGCGCCGCCACGCCTGCGCCTTGGACCAGGGCAGCTCGTCCTCGCCACCTCCTGCTGCCCCTGCCGGCCACGGACAGCTCTGGACACAGGCTCCCGACGTGCCCCATCAGAGCCCCTCCTCGAAAACAGACACGTGGACGCTGAGCGCCCATCTGCTCTCGGGGCGGCGTGGGACACCCCCCACTGCCGGGCCCCAGGGCAGAGGGACCTGGGCGCCGAGAGCAGATTCCGGGGTGCTAAGAGGTGCTTATCGGAGGGCGGGTGCTCAGGCCCGTGGGCCATGCCGCGGATGAAGCTCAGGACGCCAGGGACTCGTGGACATCGAGGCAGAGACCAGAACTGGACCTTCTGCAGGCACATGCGCCCCCGGCGTCAGCCCGCTGCGGTGCCCCTGCCCCTGTATTTATTCTTTTAACAATAACAAAAGCCATTTATTTATTCCATTTAGAAAGGAACCCTGTGTCGCTCAGCTGCTTCCGAGTGTTCTGTTGCTCTTTCCACCCGCCCCTCCCGGGAGGTGTGCCTCACCTGGCCTCGCCGGGCAGGGCCTGTGCTGTTTCCACACGGGGCACAAGGGTGTCTTTGTCTGGGCCCTGGACCCTGCACCATGTTTCCAGGTGGGCCCCTCGGGGAGCGCCAGCCTCACGTGCAATACAGGTGTCGGGCCGCCTGCCTGCCAGGCAGAGCCCACGGCCCCTGGGTGGCCACTTACCACTCGGTCTGGGCATGTGGCCTTATTTCTCTCGTCCCGTCAGCGAAGTTTCTGCTGTGGGCTTGCTTTCGCTTTCGCTTTTGCTTTCCTGGCAGAGCTGGGATTTCCACGTGCTCTGTCTTCCCGAGACCCCTGGGCTGGGGTGCGGGGATGCAAGTGGCTCCATCCTCGGAGAAGTCAGGGGCAGGACGCTGGGGAGAGGGGCAGAGCTGAGGTCAGCCTGGGGAGCCAGGCCTCCTCTTCACGACCCCCCCACCCAGCCACAGAAGCGCCGGGCGGGGCAGGGTGGGGTGACTGAGGGAGAGGGGCGCTCCCTCCCTCTGAGCCCCACGTAGCAGACCCCAAGGCCCCGCCTGCCGAAGCCATTTCTTTCATCTTGAAGTTGGCTGACTTCAATTCGTTTCTGTACAGGTACAATAGATGACTTTATTTGTTTAAAATGTTTAATATATATACATATATATTTGTCCATAAGAATGATGTTTTAAACAGCTGCTGTAGGGTACCTTTAAAAAAAAAGTCTTCCAGTGGAGTATATTTTTTAAAGCACAAAACTGGTGCCAAGACGGGGTGAGGAATGTAAATTACCCCCTTACTATTTTGAGGTTTTTGTTGGGGGAAACCTCACCTGCTAGACTCTGGAGACGCCCCTAACCCTGCTGGGGCGGGTCCTGCTCCCATGAATGTTGCACACAAGAGTTTCACTCACACAGACCCCTCCGTGCGGCCCGACCCGGCGTCCCTGCAGAGGCCGATGCCTCACCGGGCTCTTTGTCGTCCCTCGGCCGCCCCCACCCGCCCCGGCCCTCCACCCTGCCCTTCTTCCCTCCCAGCCCAGCGCCGTGTGGCCTGTACAGTTTTGAAACCCCCGTTCTATTTTATGATGGTTGAATAATAGTCAGTAACCTAATAAAGGAAAGTTTATTAAAATACAGACCCACTTTTGAATCCCTCTTTGTGCCTTGGGGGAAGGGAAAGGGGCGGGGGTGACCTCTGCTGGGTCCGGCCAGCGGCCGCCCACACCATGGAGGAGGTGCATCCTGCGCCCCGTGACCCGTGGCAGCGGGTGGGGTGCCGGTGGGGCCCCTGCAGGAGGACAGCACTGAGAAGGCCCCGAGCACATCCCACCCCCTTCCAGAAGACCAGGCGCCTGCAGCCCTGACGCCCGGGCCCAGGGGGGCGCGTCTTTGGTTCACTTGGGTTTTTAGGATGGGGCGTCCTAGGGGCTCACCTTTGTGCCCCCGGGGCCTAGTGCAGTGACCCTTGGCCCCCGGGGAACCCGCCTGCAGCCGCTGTGGGGAGGGTGCCCCCACCCCAGCTCCCAGCCAAGAAGACAGGAAATTCTAGCTTATTTAGAGGATTGGTGAGTGATAAAGTGAGTAGCCAAGAAATTTGCTAGATAGGATCACATGTCATGACTAGCTCCCCAAGAATTAGCGGCGGTGCTCCCCGGGCGTTTTTCCCTGTCGGGGCAAGTCAGGATCTGGTGGGCTGGGAAAGTGCCCTGGGCTGAGGCCGGGGACGCCCAAAGCCCCCCGTCTCTCTCTGGACCGCCGGGCCAGCTTGCTTTGCCCACCGTGAGCATCACCAGGAGGTGCTGGCTTGGGGCGTGCTTCGGGGCCCCGCCTGAGATGGGCAAATCAGCATTTCTGGGGCCAGGCCCAGGAATGTGCCATGTTCCCGAAGTGACCCAGCGACAGTCAGCTCCTTCCCCGGGAAGCTGCTGGGCCAGGGGAACCAGGTCCCGTGAGCCGGCGGGGTGGGCCGGGGTCGGTCCCGGGGATGGAGTTGGCCCGGCGGCCTGGCCCACCCTCACGCGCTGTGGTCGAGAGTGACCCTCCTAGGGCCGAGCCCCCCGAGCGCCCACGGAGGCCTGTGCGGGGAGCGGCAGCAGCGCGGCCCGGCCCAGCAGCCAGCGTGCAGGCCAATGCTCCCGAAGCCCTTGCTCTTCTGTCCTGCCGCTGGCCTTGGACATGGGCTGAGCATTGCTTAAAGCAGCTTCCTGGTGACTGTCCTTCCTTCCCGGGACATCCCCAAAGATCCAGGTGGATATTGGAGAAAGGGCGCCCAGATGCCTTCCCCAGACACGGCTGGAGGAAAGGGGTGGTCTGAGATTATTTTTAGGTCGGAGTTCACGTCTGGGTTGGGCTGGAACTCCAGCTTCCTTTGAAGGGGGTGGGGGGGAGGGGTGGGGTCAGGGGGTAGTGGGTGGGGGGGAGGGGTGGGGTCAGGGGGTAGTGCAAGGAAAATAAGAGCCTTTGTGCTACCGGGAGACTTCTCGGGAGCCGAAGGGAACAGCCAGCCCGTCCTGCAGGCTGCCCATGTGGTTGTAATTAATACCCTGCCTGGAGCAGGTAGCAGGGCGCGGGCTTGGCCGCTGACGGGGCGCCCTCCGTGGCCATCGCCTGCGCGCAGCCCCCTCCTGCCCTTCCTCCCACTCCGCAGCGGTGAGATGAGGAATGTGGACTTTACTGAACCATAAAGTATGCCGGGGGAGCTGGGGAGGGGGCCGAAGACAGAGCAATTAGTTCATGCTCCGGTCCAGACACCCAAACATGTTTGGGGCCCAGCTGCAAGGAATATTTGAAATAAATGAGCTGCCGGGGCCAGGAGTTTGCTGTGTTTTCTGTCCGGGGCCATGGCAACCGGGGAGGAAATCACGAGCTAGGATTGGGCTTGAGAACCAACAAATGACGTCCTGGCCAGCAAGCCTGGAGGAAGCGGCTTGGGCTCCCCCAGGGCTTCTTGGGGCTCAGCTGCTGGCCGGAGACCCCACCGGCTCCTGGTGTCCTCGCAAAATTGTGTCCTGGCTGCGGACCTCTGTGGCCTCCTGGGGGCCCTTCCTATTTCTTTTTCCTTTTTTTTTTTCCTTTAAAGAAAAGAGAAAGTTCCCACTCTTCTGGAACCTTCTCCCTGGGCCATGGAACAGCTGCCACCACTACTGCTGCTGTTAACCTAGTCATCTCCACGGCCAGAGGGCCTGTCCCCGTGGAGAAGCCAGGCTGGGGGCAGCTGGCTACAGGAAGGTGCGCTGCCCTCGCCCCGGGGTTGTCTTTCCATCCAGCCCAGCTGCAGCCTCTTTGGGGTCGACTTTGGGCAGAAAAAGCCACGGCTTCATTTACACCCTTTCCCTGAGTCTTCTGAGAGCGGGCCTTCCAGCCACCCCTAAGAATGCATCATGAGGACCTAATTTGGGGGTGCTCAGCTGACGCTCACAAGTAGCTCCCACATCTGTATCACCAAGACCCCGTGGGGAAGAACACATCCAGGAACTTTGAGATAATCAGTGGGACCCAGGAAGCTTCTGACAGCCCCGGGTGGTTCAGATGCATGGCCCTGGGGCCCCTGGGATCTTGGGGTTCTGTGCAGTCTTACCCGGCCTGAGCATCCTGCTTTACCCAGTTTCCTCCTGGGCCTTGTAGGGTAAGTGAAAAAGTGTCAGGCTTTTCCGTCCTCCCGTCATTGGCATTGACGATGGATCCCTGTGGTCCTCTGCGCATGCCTGATGGCGGGCACCTGGAGTGGGTGTGGGCATGCATAGGTGGGCGCACCTGGGCTGAGACTGGGCTTATAAGGGCGGCATTATGGGGACGCCAGCAGAGAGCAGAGAGAATGAGAGAGGGGAATGGAACCAGGAGAAGGCGCAGTGGTGGAAGCAGCAGAGAGGCAGGGACAGCAGGGACACCACGAGAGAGCGCTGAGAACCTAGAAAGAATGAAGACTCGCCTCCGCCTGCCGTGTCCCTGGTAAAAGCTCAACAAAAGCCTAAACAGCCACCGAGGCTCCAGGACTCTCCTTCACCCGTCTGCCTGGATCATAGAAAACCTGCTCTGTGCCTTCCTGCTGCTACAGGCCTACAGGCAGCTGTCACCCGGAGAAGCCTGGAGACCACGGGCGTGGAGTATTCTGTGGGATTCAGCTTCAGAGCAATGCAAACCCCCTGCTGTGCCAGCATGTCAGGTGGGCTGGTTCACTGTAGACTCGGGCAGACGGAAAGGAGAGTCCTGGAGTCCTCAGTGGATTTTTATTGCCCTTTAATGTTGAACCCAGGAACCAGGTACCCAAGCCTTCCAGGCAGGGAGGCAGGCACAGGCCACACAGCCTGAATCTTTATGCTTTTTCTCTGGCCTCTCTCTGGGCTTCTCAGTCTCTTGGTCTTATAGTTGGCCTCATAGTTGTGCTCTCAGGGGCCAGATGTCCCGAGTTACAGGTGCGTGTGCCCCGTGCTCACGCTCCCGAGCACTTTTGGCACAGGCCGCAGATGGCAGCTGTAGAGGCTAGCTAGGGGAAGGTGGGAAAAAGCTGATAACTTCACTTACTCTGCCCCCCACACCAGCACCTCTCCAGGAACCTCAGCCCTGGTCCTAGAGCAAAGAGCAGGGTGAGATGGGGCAAGCAAGGAAACCTCAGCTATGGGCTGTCCCCCTGAGCCTCAGTTTCCCCAAGGAAATTAGTTCTGGAACATCGGATGCCTTGCAGGTGTGGGAGCCACTGCCCAAGTGAGCCCCAGGGGCAGGGCCTTCCATTCAGGAGCCGTTCTCAGCACCCACCCAGACCGTGCCCCACCCACTGCATCCCTGCTGACTCTGCAACATTAGGAGCAGACACTCCACTCATCTCCTACCTGGACCCCACCTCCCAGAAAGATTATTCAACCGAAGTGTGCTTGTGAAGTAGCTTTCAGATGCTTCCTGTTAAACGAGGCCCATTAGGATGGCTGGTGCCTGAGGTGGAAGGGACTTCTTCCAGCCGGTCTGTGTGTTGGGTCTGTGAGGGGGAGAAGGGCCCAGGATCCGGGGTAAGGACTGGCTACACTCATGCCCAGCTCCTGGATTACCGCCCAGGGCAGTAACCTCAGAGAGGGGGCAGCACTCTCTTCCCTGAGGGCCACCCCGGCACTAGCTTAGCATCGACTCATCAAGGAATTCAGTTCAAGACCCTTTTCCAATTGGCTTTTTTGAAAAATGCAGGTAAAATTCACATAATGTCATGTTCACCCTTTCAGGTGGTCTCCAGTCTACTCCTGGGCAACCACCTCCTCTAGATCCAGAACATTTATCACCCAAAGGACACGCCGTGTCCAGAAATCACTCCCCTCCCCGGGCCTCTGGAACCTCTCACCAATCTGACTCCAGATTGGCGCATTCTGGACACTCCACACTGATGGGTCACTCGCTCTGCCACACTTTACATCTGGCTTTCGATTTCCAAATAGCTGTTTGGGGGGGTGGGGGTTGTGTTCCCTGAGGCCCTTCCCACTGCCTTCCTGTGTCTTAGTTTTCTCACTTGTGAAATGGGGAGAATATGTCCTCTTCTTAGGACATTGTGTGAATTCTGCACAGGCCATGTCTGTAAAGAGCCCAGAACTCTGGAGTCCCGAGTCAGAGGTCGAGAAGAGCAGCTGGCCCTCCCCTCCCACAGAGAACTGGATCCAGAAGGGGCGTCTGTGCACACTATGGGCGCCTACTGAATCGTAAGGACAGATGAAATGCTCCCACTTAAAGCGAGATGGAGCTCAAAGGAATGACACGCAGCAAGTCAGAATGACAAAGAGTGGACATTTACAAACCACAACAAATGATTCAACAAAGCAAATTACTTATAAAAATGAGTGGACACTAATAGAGACAGGTGTTTGAGGTTAAGAGGGTTCACAGGGTATGAGGGATGGTGGGTGGGATTCTTAAATAATATAAAATAGATAAAAAAAATTTTTAAAAGAAAAACAACTGATATTATTCACACACACACACACACACACACACACACTGCACCCCACCCTGGGGTGCCCAAACCCTTGTCTATGAGTGGAAATTTGCTGAAGCTGCTTGTGTGTGAATAAACTTCTCCTAGGAGGCTGTCTTGGAAGATGTAGGCCTTGGAACTTCTGTCCCCGGATAGAAAGAAGCTGGCTGTCTACTCATCAGTGAGGGAGGCAGAACAATTAGCTGTGCAGCCTAGGCAGGTCTGTCTGCCCCCACAGTTTCCACGTTAAATTATACAGGGGTGTTGGGGGTGTTCAGAGCAGCACACATCTGTTGTTATAAAGCCTGGAAGTGGGCAGTCCAGAATCAAGGTGTGGGCAAAGCTGACCGCGCCCCCCCCCCTTAACTACAGGCCTGGGGAAGAGCCCTCCCACCTCTTCCAGCTTCCCTTGGTTTGTGGCTGCATCACTGTAATCCCTGCTCTGGTCTCAGGGCTCCTGCCCTCTGCCTGTCATGCAAGATGCTCTTCATTGGATTTAGGGCCCACCAGGTAACCCAGGAAGAGGCAGTCTCGACTCAGTAATGTCTGGCAGAACCCTTTCTCCAGAGAAGGTTACACTCACAGGTTCCAGGATTAGGGCCTAGAGACCATCCCCAACCCTCTCCAGGTGTCTTTAGAACTGTAGGGTAAATGGAGATACTCAGGCTTTTGTGCCATTGGCCTCTGTGGCTTTCACCTGCAGCCTTGAACACAGGAGGTGCTTGGACTTGTGGGTGTGGAATGCACATGACTGATGGAGGACACCTGGAGTGCGGTGTGGGCATACGCAGGTGGGCACACCTGAACCGAGAGACTGATCACATAGGTGCAGCAGAAGGTGGTGCGGCAGAGTGCGGCAGAGAGCGGCGGTGGCAAGCGGTGGCGAGACCAACAGAGAACGCCAGAGAGCCCAGAGTGAAGATTTGTTGGGGGCTGGGAGTCCTGCCAGCCCCCTCGGCCCCCAGCCTGCCCTGCACCTGGTTGCCACACTACAAATGGCATAGAAAGATCATTAAAAGCCTGAAAAAACCACTGAGGGCTCCGGGACTCTCCTTTACCCATCCGCCCGGATCCACAGAGAACCTGCCCGTGCCAGCTTCCCCCACAAAAACATCCTCTGAGAGGTTTGTGATAGTGTCCACTTGTAGGAGACCGTGATGGTTATGAAGTGATGGCGGTGGAGAACAGCCCAGAGCTTGGCCTGTGGCGAGGATGGCCCCGAAGTCAAGGCTGGAGATGATGATGGTGATGAAGATGAAGAGGGTGATGAGTAGCTGCAACTCCTCCTGCCTGGCCTCCAGAGCTGACGGGTATTCTTCCGCGGGGCCGGGTTCAGGCCAGGCTGCGAAGGGATATGAATCTTTGCCGTGGACAGAGGACTTGAGCTTCCCTGGGTCTCTCAGTGACCAAGGACCCCGCGTGGGTCCTGGGCGCAGGCAGTGCTACTCAGGAGTCATCAGGAAGAGGCCGATGCCCGCGTCCCAAGCGCCCCGTGGTGTCTCCATGCCCGCCTCCAGCCATCTTTCTCTGGGCCTCCCTGCAGCTTCTCCAGCCAGGCCGCTCTGGATTGATCGTACAAGGAAGTGGAATGTGAACTCAGGGCTATTTAAAGAGCAAGCGAGGCTGGAGGCGTGGCTGGGGTCCCGGCCAAGCGGGGTGCCTCGGGTCGGCAAGGGCTCCTCTTTGCACATGGTTTGATTTACTGGAGAGCTACGAGCAGCTCCAACTTCAGACAGAGAGCTATTTGAAGCCGCTGCCAGCTGTTGTGTCTGAGCTGGGTTTCTACAACTTGCTCACTGGTGAGCAGCCTGCCTCCCGGAGGAGTCAGTGTGCCCCAGCAGGTTCAGGGCCCTGGCACGGCCCACGGTCTAGGCTCGGTGGCCTCACCATGCCCTTCCGTGCGGCCCAAGGCTGTTCCAGCCAGGTAGGAGCCTGAGGCCCCAAGCATGCAGCTTCCTGAGCAGGCAGCCTGTTGCCTGCCTTCAGGGCATCTTGCAGGCTCCGTAATAAGCCTGTGGAATGTTCTAGCTGAGCTCATGGCTGGACTCTCTGGGATGAGCGGGCTCTGAAACAAACCTCGAGGCCTCTCAGACATCTTGGCAATAAGGCACCCCTTATAGCAGGCCCCCCCCCCAGTGACCCCTGCGACCTGGGGAGGGGGACACAATGCTCCCCCTTTCTTTCCCCTCTTCTTCCATCCTGTGCTACCGGCTCATTTCTCCTTGGCCACCTGATCCCGACCTCTTTAAATGGGGTACGGGAGCCCAGGGACAAGGGCTGGGAATGCAGGCCGTCCAGGGAATTCTGGACGCTCCCCCAGCCTCTAGAAATCCCAGTGAGCCAGGGAGTTTCCAGAAGGAGCAGCCTTTGGACCAAGGCCACCGTGTCAGGTCAGAGGTCAACCCCCTTTACAGGCTGGATGTCCCCAACCTCAGAATGTTGGGGTTCACAGGACTCGGGGTGGGGGTGCCTCTGAGCCCCTCCCCCACCGAGGAGGCCAGTGGCAAGAGCTCGTGACTCAAGTGTTCACTTCCTGAGGCCACTTGGAAGGACTTCTCAGAAGTTTGCTCTGGAGCGGAGGGGGTGACACGGGAAAAGGGGCGGGGGGGAGGGAGGGGCGGAGGGAGGTTGTGTAATGAATCTCGTTGCCTGTGAAAGCACACTTGTGTCCGTCCAGGAATCCCGACGGCTGCCAAAGTGGACAGAGTGTTCAGTCCCCTCCTGAAAGTGCCAGAAATGCCTTGTCCGCTGGGCAGGGACCGTGCCCCGCTGGTGGCTGCGTCTGGCCCTCCCCGGCAGGCGTCGCCCCCGAGGGCCTGGCTGCCAGGAGCCCAGCCCAGGCTGCGGCGCGGGGACCCTGCGGTCCTTTTCCTGGCAGCCCGAAAGATCCCGACTTCTCTGTACCGGCAGCCCGGCCCTGCTCCCCCTTTTCCTTCTGAATCCTCTAGAGAATCAGAAAGGGGAAAGATCACGACAAAGCTCCACCTTCCAACCCAGGAAGGGCGGTGGAATTTAGGGCGTCCCCAGCCGGCCGACACGCCAGGGGTCAGGAGGGCCGGGGTTATGGCTCGGTTGCCAATCCTGTGACCCTACATGGCCTTGGGAGCCTCCAGTTCTGGAAAGTGGGGATGATGACACTTTCCAGACAAGCCGGCGGTGGACAGATCAGCTGAGATGGGGTGGGGCCTGCCCTGAGGAGCTGCGAGGCCCACGTACCCCTGGCCTAGCATCGTGACAGCCACTTATGGCAAGTGGGCAAGAGGTGCGTCTCTTGAACTTCCAGTCCATGGCTTATCTGAGGGCGTCCCACAGCCAAGCCTGGATGCTGGGCCGCAGGAGGACCCCGACCCCAGCTCCCTGGAAGCATAAGCTGGATGAACTGAGGGAGCCCCCCAGTGTGACTCGCTGTAGCGGCAGGAAGGCCCAGAGCAGGATCTCTCTGAGCCGAGCAGACGGGTAAAGGAGAGTCCCGGAGCCCTCGGTGGCTTTTTCAGGGTTTTACTGAGTTTACCAGGTACACGGCAGGCAGGGGTGCTGGGGGGCCTCCCAGCCCCCAGCGAATCGTCACTCTTTCTGGGCTCCCCAGCATTCCCTCGTGGCCTCTGCTTCTCTGCTGGTTCTCTTCTGGTCTCTTGCTTGTTCTCCTTCTGGTTCTCTTCTGGTGGTTCCGTTCCCCGTGAGCCGCCCTTAAAAGCCCAGTCTCAGCCCATGTGCACCCACCTACGCATGCCCACACCCCACTCCAGGCGCCGCCATCAGGCATGCATTCGGGACCGCAGGGATCCGTCATCCATCCTCATGGCGGGAGGGCGGAAAAGCCTGACCATCACTGAGAGCCACCTGGCCATCGATGAGGGAGACAAGACACCTTTCCTGGCCCATGGGGTGGAGCAAGAGGCACCGCCACCCCTTTGTCCCATTGGACAAACTCCTTGCCGTGCCAGACACATCCAGGTGCTCGGGAGGCAGACTCGGGAAACCAAGCTCCGAGCAACCAGCAGGTGGAGGGACAGGGGAGGGGGCAGGGGAGACAGGCTTCAGGTGATGCAGAGCAGGAGCTGGGCGTGCCACCAGACCACAGGGCAAGGGTGCCTGTTGGGGAAACAGCAAGTCAGGCTTTGCCCTTTCCCCCTGGCCTCTACAGCTGCTCCTTGTGGCTTTGCTTCCCTCCTGTCCGCCCACCATGATGAAGTGTTGTTGCGGACGGTGCTCGGTGTGAGCACGGGCACACGCACCTGTAATTGTGGACACCCGGGCAGAGAAGCCAGCGGGCATAGGGCTGCGCAATATAAATATGGGGGGAGGGGAGGTTGCCACCTCCCTGTCTGCTTGTGAGTCTGGCCCCCTGATTCAGCATTAAAGGCCGGTCAACTCCACGGAAGTCTCCAAAATTCTCTTTTCGTCTGCCTGAATCAATAATGAAGCTGCCTGGCCTGGGGCGGCTGCACAATAGGCTCTTGCTCTCTGCAGGACTCTGTTCTGGCATCTGATGGTGGCCCCTGGGGATAGAGTGGCTCTGGGGGTGGGTGCTGTGCCACCACCCTCTGCAGAAGGGGAGGGAAGGCACTGTGTCTGGGCCCCACATGAGCCCGGCACTTAGTAGGCCTTCAATAAGTATGCACTGGTTGAGTGAGAGAAGATACTGGGCTGGGCGGCTCTGCTGTGGAAGGTGGGGCTGCCCCTGGGTCCACAGCACCAGCTGGAGAAATCCTCCAACTCCCTGAGAATGAAGGAAAAGGCAAGGTTTCTGGACCACAAAGGCCCCAGGCCAGGAGGGAGCAGGGAGCCAGTGAGGATGAAGGATTTGACATGGAAAGGCCAGGGCAGACTTCCCAGCAATGCAGCAGTGCACTTGAACTTCAACCCGCACCATATACCACGAGAGGAGCTCAGCCAACCCAAACAGGCCCCCACAACCCAAAGGACCCTGACCCACTCTGCCATCAGGGTTTACCCGCCATGAGTTCTCAGTGCCCTGGCCTTCCTGTCCAAGGAGAAGCTGGAACCCAGGTGTCCACATGGCCTCGACTGCTCCCTGACCACTGGGTGCACCCCCTCCCTGGCCAGTCTGCAGGGGAGCTGGTAACACCCTGCAGAGCTGGTAACACCCACATTTCTCAGAAGCAGAAACCAAGGTTCAGAGGGGAGCTGGTGTCTGTTGGAGCCGAGCTGTTCCCCAACTTTCCCACCCCATTGTGCTATGCCCCCCCAACCCCCCAGCACTGCTCGCTGCACCCACATAGCAGCCTCAGCTGCAGCTGTCTGGCCCCCACGAAGGGCTGGGTTCAGGCCACAACTGCCACCTCTGTTTCTTCTCTCTTCCAGGACATCTCTGGAGCTTAAGAATTGCCAGAAGAGAGCAGCCAGAGAGGCTCTGAGGTGGGGGAAGGGCACCGGCGAGGGTGGGACGGCAGGTGGGGCTGGGGCTGGCTGCTGCAGGAGGGCTGGGCGGGTGTCCGTCTGGCTCTGGGCACCGGTAGCCTGTAACTAAGGGAGCGATAAGATCAGGCCGGGTGGGAGCAGCCAGCACTCCCCCAGGGCCCCATGCCTGTGTGTTCCTGTCTGTCGCCCTCATGTCTGTCTGCGGCCTCTTGAAGACCAGACCCAGGTGGCCGCCTGGCCCGTAGATTGAGCAAGTGCACAAGTGAGCAGGCCAGCGAGAGAATCAGCCGATGACGGGCTGGGTCTGCAACCCGGGCCCAGGTCTGACGGCTTTCCAGGGGTCTGGCTCCCCGGAAGCCCAGGGACTGTGGTGATCAGCGGTGCCCTCTTGCACCCAGGAAAGGGTGGCTGGGGCTTGGTGGCCCTGGGGAGGCTGGGGTTTCTGCAGGCAGAGTCCCAGCTCTTCGGGAAGGCCTGTCCTGGGCAAGCTGGCATCGCCTTTGTCCCTTCCTGCTGCCCGACTCTGAGGGGGAGACCTTGCAGCCCCCCACCTGCTCTTTGCCGAGGGCTGTGGCAAGGCCTGCTGGCTTCCCTGAGGCCACATAACTCCGTGTTTTCTCTGAAAACACTCCTGTGTCCAAAACAAACGAGGACAGCTGACCTAGCGGGTTACCTTGGTCTTCCCAGCTTATTTTTATGAGCTGTTTAATCTGCACACTGTCTTCTGTTCTCAATAAATGGGCTGCGCATTCCAGGATGGCCTCGAACGATAACACCAGCTGTCTAGACAGAGGCCAGCCCATTGACACTATCATAAATAAAAATAGTTTGTGCTCCGGTCTCGCCAAGCCCGGGAGGGGCGAGCAGACTCCCTGCGGGCGGGCTGGGACAGCGCTCACAGCCTCTCCACCTGCCTCTGCCCAGCCCCTCCTTGGCACTGGACCCCTGACCCCCGCTCCATGGCTGGTAGTCGCGGCTGGAGCAGTGGACACCCGGGTGGCCAGTGGGCTTTAATTTCAGACTCCAAGCTCAGGCTCCACCCACTGGGCCTGGGCTGGTTCTGGGCCGGGAAGGGCTGCAGGATCTGGGCCCAGAACCACTTAGGTCCAAATCAGAGAGAAAATGGCACTCCCTCCACCCAGCCTGGACCCCCGGGACCGGCGGTCCAGAGCTTTGCTTTGCCCCTGATCTTCCCCGGGAGGAAGGGATCAGCCCAGGAAGGCAAGGCCGGTCAGCACTGTCAGCGGCCACCCCCCACCCTCATGTGCACTCTCCCCCCATGTTCTTTCATTGTTCCAGCCTCTGCTCAGCCCTTGTGCCCTGCCTCAGCCTGCCTTTGGGGAGCCTGGGGTGTGGGGAAGGGGTCCTAGAGCAGCAGGCCGGTGTGGGGCAGGCACAGCGTCCACACTGAGTGTGTAGCCAGGGGGTGTGGCATTTCCCTGAGTGTGCCTGCGCCAGGGAGGGAGTCCGTGGCACAGGACCCACCCACAAGAGCGTCTCACAGGCAGCCAAGACCCATTCAATTCTCTCAGCGAGGGGGCAGCCCCCACCCCATTATTACAGCAAAGGGAGCTGAGGCCCGGACAGCAAAGGGGCTGGTCTAGAGTCACACAGAATGAGGCCGGCGGGCTCCAGTCTGCTCATTCACTACGCTGGATCTTTGTGGAGAGCAGCCAGCGATGGGGCCCACCGTGCCTGCCACTGCAAGGGGAGACTAAGAAGCAGCAGCCCCTTCAGGGGCTTATGGTGTTGAAGTGGGGTGTGCAAGTGCCTGCATCCCCTCCCTGAGCAGCTCCTGGCTGCCTCCCTCCCCCTTCCCAGACAGGACTGCTGAGCTACAAGCAAAGAAGTTCAGTGGCAGACAGAGAACTTTCTCCCAGTGTAGGGGAGCAGAGGAGCTGGCAGAGCCCAGGGCACAGGGGCCAGCTCCCCAGGAAGTCCCTGGAAGGTGACGGGCGAGAGGGACCCACTGGAGAAGGGAGCTCAGCCACTTCCAGCGCTTGGATTCCTGGGACAGAAACCCCAACAAAGAGCTTTCAGATTTAAAAAAAAAAAAAAAAGACCCATGGTAAAAGAAATAAAAACAAAAAATAAGCGATTTTGGATGACCTCAAATTAAAAGCTTTTACACAGTGAAAGAAAATAGAAGGAGATTAAAAAGACATCCTGCTGAGTGGGAGAAAATATTCCCATGTTATTCAACAGACAAGGGATTCATGAGCGCGATAAACAAAAAAGTTGCACAATTTGACAACGAGAAAAATAAGCCGCGCCACTAATACATGGGCAGCGAATCTGGACAGACAGCTGCCCGGCGAGCCCCCAAGGCCAGCGGTCACAGAAACATGTTCTTCAGCACTTTGAACAAGGGGGCGCAGGTCAACCACAATGAGGTGTCATTTCACACCTGAGACTGGCACCTGTTGAGACACAGGGGCTGGAGAGGATGTGGAGAAAGAGGAGACCTTTTATGTTCTCGGGTGCAACCATTTGAAGAGCGATCTGGTTTAGTTAAAAATGGAACTCACATATGACCCAGCAGCCCCACTCTTGGGGACCTGAAACCAGCAAGGCAAAAAAATGCTGTGCGCTGCCATGTTTACGGCAGCATTATTCGCAGTAGTTAGGCCTTGGAAACAGCCTAAGCGCCCAGGGGTAGGGGACTGGATCAAGAAGACGTGGCCTCCCCCACCCTGGAATACTATTCAGCCGTCAGGAAAGATGAAATGTTGCGTTGACAGCAGGTGGAAGGAGCTCGGGGAAGGACGTGCAGGTCAGGCAAGTCAGACAATTGCTTTCGGACGACTCAGCAAAGCAAAATACTTATAAAAACCAGGGGGTGTTGGGCCTCCCCGGTGGCGCAGCGGTTGAGCGCTGGGTTGCGAAGCTGCCCCCAGCCTCTGCAGCGCCGGTTCGATCCCCGGCTGCTCCCCGGCCACCGGAGGAGGGTCCCACATGGCGTGCAGACCTCCCCTGCCGCCCGCTGCTCCCCTCAGCAGTGTACTTCGGTCCTTCTGCCTGCTCTGCTCCCCGCTCTGACTGTACCCAGTGCTTGTATAAATAAATAAATAAATAAATAAATAAATCTTAAAAAAAAACAAACAAACCCAGGTGGTGTTAATAAAGTAAGGTTTCTGAGGTTAAAGGATATAAGGGATGGTGGAGGGGAAGAAATAAAAGAACTGGGGTACAGGCCAGAGGTGCAGGGGGTGAGAGGATCGCCAGAGACAGAGTGGGGAGCAGAACAGGCGGATCCACTGAAATCCACTGCTGAGGGGAGCAGCAGGGAGACAGGCGAGGTCTGCTCCTATGTGGGTAGCTCCCTGGCCGGGATGGAACCCAGGCGGCTGGCGATAGCTTGATAGCGCTGAGACTTTAACCCCTGCGCTGCCAGGGAGACACTAAGGCAGAAAAAAAAAATTGTAAGAAAAGGAAAAGGGGAGGTAATTTCTGAGGCAGGTCCCTTGCATCCCAGCGGCATCCCCTCTGCCTGCCAGGCCTGGCAGTGCCATTTGACAAGGGGCTGGCCCTGAAGGGCATGCCCCGCCATGGGCTCAGCAATTCCAGAAAAGGAAGGAAAATGCTGCCCAAGGGGGGCCTTGCTGGGGGCGAGGGGGTACCCAGGGGTCCCCTGCCGTGCTCTGCCCCCATCCCTGGGCCACTCCATAGCAGCCTCAGGCGGTCCCAAGGCCCTGTCCCAAGGCCCCACACTCGGAACTGAGGTCCCCTACAGGCTTCATCATGAGGCAGCCCCCGCCCCTGATCTTCCCCAGGAGGAAGGGATCTGCGGACAGGGGGCCTGCAGGCTTGTCCCTTGGAGTGGCTTCCTCCGACCAGGCTTCCGTGACCCAGCCGCCAGGGAGCCAAGTGGCAGCCCTTGTTTGGGGCACACAAGCCCGGGTACCAGGCACTGCTCGGCTGGCACGGGGCCCCTGGCCAAGGCCTGCGGGCCACACCCTTGGACAAGGCCGGTTTTTCCTGAGTGGAAGCTGGGTTCAGATCCCATGTGCCCTGCAGGTCCGAGAAGCCGGGCAGGCCATCCGGGTCCCATAGAAAAGGTGGAGGAATCTGGCCCACAGCCTGGGAGGGGATGGAAGAGGATGCGAGACGCTTCCAGGCTGCTCCTCCACCCGCCTGAGTCACACGGGAACATTGGAGATAGGAGGCAGGTGGCTGGGCTGGGCGGTCGTGGGGCGGGGGGAGGGGGCCCTTCACAGCTCCGGCTGGGATCAGGGCAGGGGCAGGAGAAGAGGGGCCTGGAACCAGGAGGCAGGATTGGAAGGAGGTACAGCTGCAGCCTGAACCCCGCGGGCTTCCTCCCCCGGCTCCCTCCAGGGACACAGCCCACCAGCAACCTCGTTCTCTGGACACACTGGCGGGCCCCACCCACAATGATAGGGCACTGGCCTCCCCATTCCAGCTGACCCCAGGGCAGCCCTCAGCCTGGACTCACATCCCTCCTACTCTCCCCCGCCCTTCTTCCTATCCCCAGCCTCCAGCACCAACCAAGCATGCCAATGGCGCTTAATACATGCCAACTTCCTCTCCTCCTCAGTGTCACGACAGTCCGTCAAGCTCCCTCCTCGCCCCAGGAGGCTCACTCACAAATTAATAACTAAATAATCAGAAGGTGGCGACTCCCGAAGAGGTGGCTGAGGCCCACTGGGGCCATATATACGGGCGTGGGGGTGCTGTCCCCCGGGAGATGTTGATGTGGACCCTGCCGGTGCCCACCCCCCTCAAACCCCCTCCCTGGGAGGATCCCAACAGTCCCTGAGGCCCAGGCTGCCTTGGGGCACCGTCCTTGCTTGCTGTTTGGTGCTGCAAGAGAACAGAGTTGTTTTGCCAGCTGCCCAGCTGGCAGCTCAGCCTGTCCTGCAGCTGGAGGCCCAAGCAGGGGCCCCCAAGGAGCCCTTTGAAGTCCCGTCTGGGCTGTCAGCCTTCTTTTTGTCTCCTTTGGGGGAATCCAATGCCTCTGGTTGGACCTGAGTTCCAAAGGGAGTAGCCAGGCCTAGCCCTGATGTTATGAGGCGCCAGGACCACGGCTTTCTGCAAACTGGCACCAAGTCACCTTTGGGGTGCAGAAGGGGGACCAGAAGATGTCAGGTCCCAGCCACCTGTGGCACAGGTGAGGGAGAGCCAGAGAGTCAAGTGTCAGCGGCTCCTTCACCCGGGGGCGAGAGGCCGGGCAGCTGGGGTTAGTCAGAGATTCCGAGTTGGGTCGTCAGCCAGTCCAACCGCGGGGATCTTCTCCAAGTGGAAACCTCAGCCCCTCGTGCACAGAAGTTGGCGTAAGAGCTGGCACGAGCCCCGTGCACCTGGCTGGGGACCTGCGGCCCAGCCTGCACCAGCCTCTGGGGGCTGCAGGGAGGAGCTTGGCTCTGCACTCTGGTCCCTGGGGGGAAGGCTGGGCTCCCTCCTGCCAGAATCAAGTAGCCCAAGATGGGTGGGGACACCAGTGGCTGAACCTCCAGTTCAGCCATCCAACAAGATTCCCAGAAACCCGTGGGGCACCAAGCCCTCTGCTGAGTGCTGAGATACAGAAACAGACAAATCCAGTCCTTCCCGAGAGGAATTCCCAGACAGCCAGGTAAAGTAACAGGCGCTGCAGAACCCAGAACAGCAGCCCGTGAGACTCTCGGGAAACTGGCAGGGTGGGGGGCTGGGCTGGGCAGCTGGACGGGCAAGGAGGTTGGAGAGAACCTTAGTGGGGGGTCGTCCCCATGTCATATGCCAGGCGCAGGAGACGGGGAGCGAGTGCATCGGCCGGCACCCTGGAGCTGGCCTTGGCCTGGGGAGACCGAGACCATGCTGCACCCACAGCCCTGGGCCGGGGGAAGTGACAGGCCTCCCAGACTCCCGCAGGCTGCATCCCTGGGAAGCACACAGGAAAGTGTTTGCAAGTTTTCCAGCCACTGAAATCAGCTCAGGCCTGGAGAGGGTGTGGGCCAAGCGGCCGCTTCCAATTAGGAGATTGGGTCTTTGCAGCAGCGCGGGCCAGGGCCACGCCAGGTTTGCAGAAGGGCCAGCACTGTTTTGCAAGGCGTCTCCCAGCAACGGGGGCCATTCTGATGGAGGGGAGCCAGTGAGAGCAGAGGCCAGCCTGCAGTGGCCAGGCCTGCGTGTCTGTCCTGTAGCAGAGCTGGGCTGCCCCCTGAGGGGTTACCCCCGAACGGGGCTGGTCCTGGAGGGTACAGAGCCCTGTTTGCCTGAGGGAAACTGCTGTGGGTCAGTCCAGGGCAGCACTGACACGAACTCCAGGGAGTGAGGGCAGAGCCTGGCTTTACTTTGCAGCTTGGGTTGCTCTGGGCGAACATTTTAGAACCATGCCTGGCACACACATAGTAGGCACTTTTAAAAAAATGCGATGGGGCCTCCCCGGTGGCGCAGCAGTTGAGCGCTGGGTTGCAAAGCTGCCCGCAGCCTCTGCAGTGCCGGTTCGATCCCCGGCTGCTCCCCGGCCACTGGAGGAGGGTCCCACATGGCGCGCAGACCTCTCCTGCCGCCCGCTGCTCCCCTCAGCAGTGTGCTTCGGTCCGTCTGCCTGCTCTGCTCCCCGCTCTGGCTCTGGTGAATTCTCTCACCCTCCCGCGCTTCTGACTGTACCCAGTGCTTGTATAAATAAATAAATAAATCTTTAAAAAAATAAAAATTTAAATTTAAAAAATTTTAAAAATGCGATGGTGAAGGCGGGGAACAAACAGACATACCCCAGTAGCTAGACATGCCTCGTGCACAGTGGTTGCTCCAAAAAACATGGACCAATGAACCAGACTCTGCCCAGAACTCTGGCACACAGTAGGACTCGGGGGTGCTGCAGACCAGGGAGTTCCTCTTCAGTGCCCTAATGTGCACGGCAGCAGCTGCCCTGCCGTGGGCACCCACATCTGCCATGCCCCAGGCTGGACCGGGACAGGCTGGCGGGTGCTGGCCTCGCTGCTGGGGCGGGCGGGGAGGAGGCCCCGGCAGGCGCTGCTCAGACACTGTGCGTCTGGCCCCGGAGTGCTATTCCCGGCAGTTCCTCTGATTCACAGCTGTCCCAGGAACAGTCATGGCTGTGTCAATAAATATCGGTGACTCGGAGTGACCTCCCGTCTCACAGCGCCGTTGGGCCTTCCTGCCCCTCCGAGGACCAGTCGGGCCATTGTTTTTCCAGTCAGCACATAACTCTCCGGGCCAGGGGCCGCGCCCGGGAGAAGGGACGGCCCAGAGCTGCCTCGAGCTCTGCATTTGCACCTGACCAGTCCGGCCGACTTCCCAGGAATTCACGGTGCAGAGGGATGGGCGACGCCGGGCCTGACTCAGAAAGGCCAGGATGATGCTCAGTGTTGGCACACAGCCCGCCCCGTGCCCAGTGCCGCCCTCTGCGCCGTGAAGGACAGGGTCACGTCTCAGCTGGACACCACGTGCCAGGTAGACAGGCGGCCCCCACTCTGCGCGTGGTTGAGACTGAACAGGGCTTTGAGCCCCAAGTATTTATTTTCTCAGTCACCCCCACACAGGGTGGCAGATGTCACCGGGAAGGAAAGGAGAGTTGCCAGCACACCGGATCAGTGTCATCTCCCCAGTTCAGCTTCAAAGAATTCGGACTGCAAGGTTTCTAGATTTGAGGGGCTCTGGGGAGCTGAGATCAACCCAAGGCAGGCTGGGCAGCCCTGGGAGGCCCCACAGCCAGGAGGGAGGAAAACCATTGAAGAAGCCTCCCCTCGAGCAATTTGAGGGTTGCAGGGGCAGCCGTGCCCCCGGAGAGTTTAGGGAGATGGGAGGGCCCTGCCACTATACCCGCTTTGCCATTCTTGGTTGGATCCTGGATTGAAACAAAATAAGGAGGGCAGTTAACTGATGGGACCTGGGGGAGTTTAGTTCGGAACTGCGCATCTTATCATATTCCCGCCTCCGAGCGAGATTGCTGGGGATGGCATGGAGTTTCAGTCATGCGGGGGCTTGCCCTTGGCCCTGGCTGACATGTGCAGAGCTGGGTGTCATTGTGTGTGCCATTCGCCGAAGGAGGCACCTGCAGGCTGAGCAGGAGAAAGTTAAAAAAGCAGAGAGCGGGGGCACAGGTCGAAGGCAGCTCCGCAGGGGCCCACCAGTGCAGGGGCGCTGAGTGGAGAGTAGGTTGGGGCTGGGAGTCCGCGGGGGTGGGGGTGGTCATCAACCGCAGGTGCAGATGGCCCTTGGGCCAGGATGGTGGCGGAGGGTGTGGAGATGTTTGGAGGGAGATCATAGGGCTGTGTGCTGGCCTGTAGAGGGGGGAGGGGTGTGGGCCACTTGGGAGAAGGCCTGGTTTCTGGCCTGACATCCAGAAGAGATGTCAGGAGACTGGAAGTGTCCCCTAAGAGGTGGAAACCTGGGGGGAAGCAGATTTGGAGTGGGAGGTAAGAGCTTGGTTGCAGATGTGAAAGTTTGGGGCTGGTGGGGTCACTTGATTAGAGAACCAGGAGTTTGAAAGTGTCCAAAAATCTCCACCTTGGCCATGGGTGTGGGAGGCCAGCCAGGCCAGCTGGACACAGCAGAGGCAGAGCCGCTGAGGACAGCCGGGGGGCCATCCGGGACAGAAATTGCGAGGCCACCCCTCCACTCCTGCAGGCTTCGTTTTCCCAGGGGGCTGTGTGGGGCTGGGGGGGGGGCGGGGCTGGGGGGGCATCCTTCATCCCTAGGGAGCTGTTGCCCTGAGACATGATACCCCGTGGCAACCGCCTCCTGTCACAGGTCAGAAAGGGTCTGATTTCCCAGGACTCGGTGGGCACAAAGCCACACATCCCAGTTCTCCACGTGGGCACGGGGCCTGTTTTTACTCTTAGGGCAATGCTGGGTGGCTGTGCCAGGTGACTGAGCCAGCCTCTGGGAGGCCAGCGTCCCATCGCTTCCTGAATACCTGGGGGAGAATCCCTTTCCCCATCATGTAGCACGTGATTGAGCACCTACTACGTTCCAGGCACTGTTGCAGGTGCTGGCCATAGAACAGTAAGCAAACAAACGCCTGGCCCTGCACATAATAACTTCTTAGTGCGTTAGTGCGCGAGTATAGCCCGATTATACACCGCACCGTCATGTAATGATGTGTGTGCCGATGGTCATGCTTCCCATGTATTGAGCGCTCAGGGTATACCAGGCACTGTGCCCATGTCCCCTGAGGCCCCACAGTCACCTGTGCATAGGATGATGATGCCCACGTGGCAGGTGGGTCATGGGCTTGGAGAAGCTGGGGCCTGCCCGGAGCGCAGAGCTTTTACATGCAAAGTCCAGGCTTGAACTCAGACCAGGGATCTGTCATCTGGAGCTCCCTTATCTGGGCCTTCCGGGGCCCCAGGTCAGCCTTTGGCGGGTAGGATTTGAGGCATTTGAAGTCAGATTCTGGCTCTGTTCCAGCTCTGCCTTCAAGGTCTGGCCTGGCACCTCTGTTTCTCCGTGTCCCCCAGATCAGGCTCCCGTGGCATCAGGATTGGGCTCAGACCCCGGCTTCAACACTGGCCTCAGCACCTGCCCAGCGGTGAGTCCTCAGGCAGGGAAGCTAAGGCAAGAGGTGGCATCCCAGGGACCCAGGAGGTGCCTTCCTGGGAGCCAGGGGGTGCCGTCCTGGAAGCCATTCATGTGGAGGCAGGGGCTGCACTTATGCTAAAAAGTTGTTTTTAGTTTTTCTGGGCTTCAAATGCAATTCAAATTTTACTTGCTAAATCTGGCTGCCTTAAGGGCAGGGGTGCAGAACAGGGTGGGGTTCCTCGCAGGAGGGGGATGGGAAGGGGTGGATGAGAAGCCTGAGGAGATGGGTTCCAGGTCCTTTTGCTGAGGGCTTTGCTCACTGGAGCAGGATCCGGCTGCCCAGGACTGGGCTGGGCACTGGCCGCGTGGCTTATTTATCTTTCTTGATAAATGGTATTTGCTGATTATTTTTATCTTTACTGATAATTGATACTGGAATGTATCTGCATTGGTAAATAGTATGTTCCAACACCAGTTCAAAGGGACCTGCTCCCGGAGGCACTGTTTGCCATGGCCAACTTATGGCAACCACCTCAGTGTCCAGTGAAGACCAGAGGGTTCAGGAGATGTGTCCACACATGAGGGGCCACGACCCAGTCCTATGCGTATGTTTTAAAGACAAACTCTTGCCATTTGGGACAACGTGGATGGAACTGGAAGCATCGTGCTAAGTGGAAGTAGGTCAGATGGAGAGAGACAAATACTGGATAATTTCACTCCTATGAGGACTATGAAGAAACAAACCAAAGGAACAGACGAAACTAAATTAAAACAGCCCCTTGAAATCTGAGAACCCGACATTATCTCAAGAAACAGAATTAAAAGATTTTTTAAAAATTAAAAATAATTTTAAATAATAGGCCTCCTTGGTAGCACAAGGGGTTAAGTCTCAGCACTGTGAAGCAATCCCCAGCCTCTGCAGCGAGTTCGATCCCTGGCTGGCCAGGGAGCTACCCACATGGCTCAGCAGACCTCTCCTGTCTCCCCGCTGCTCCCCTCAGCAGTGGATTTAGTAGATCTGCCTATTCTGCTCCCCACTCTGTCTCTGGGGAGTCCTCTCACCCCCCACACTTATGGCCTACACCCCAGTTCTTGTATGCATAAATAAATAAATCTAAAGAAAAAAAGGAATTTAGAAAATGACCTGGTGCCCAATATTTTGCCTGCCAGACTGGGCTCACCTGGGTGTGCACCTCAAGGTCAGCCCTCACCCCCAGGCCCAAGAGGCCACTTGGACCCACATCCTGCCCTTCCAACCCGGGCTTCCCAGACCACTTCCCGAAGAGGAGGGGCGCTGCCCAACCTAGCGGGCCCCAGTGTGAGTTCTCCGGCTTCTTCCCTGACTTCTCACCTGTGCCCAGGATGCGTCTGTGCCCATGCGGCCCCCAGGATGCCACCCACGGTTTCCTGGGGGTAGAGGGGACACCCTCCACACCAGTATGACAAGCGTCAGCCCCACGGCAGCTCAGACCTGCCTCCTCCCCACCAGGTCCCAGCTGCAGGGCCACGGGTGGGGCCGAACTCTCAACATCCAGAATTGTCACATCCACAGTCACGTTCCCTGGTGTGCTGGTAAATGCTTAACAACCAGCTCTCAGGGGGGATATGTGTCCATAAATACACACATATAACTCTTACACCAACAAATGCTTGATTGCTACCTGGCTCAGCAGAAGAACCAGCTGAGGTCATTGAAAAGCAAGTGCATTTGGAAACTGACTGATACTTGCATTTGTAGTAAGGGAGGTCAAGCGAGACAATGAAGTTCCAGCAAGGAGGAAACACTGCACTTGGCTTTGAGGTTGAGCTGGATGACAGAGCTTGAATACTGGAAGAAAGTTTCCTTTTTTTTTTTTTTCTTTTCTTTCTTTTTTCTTTTTTTTTTTTTAAGCTATTCACAATGTAATGAGGAGACACGATTCACTCTCAAGTTTATTCTGCATTATTAACATCTCCTCCATTGTTTTCTTAAATCTAGAACATCAAGAAAATAATAAAGCGAGCCCTGACTAACAGCCTGTGCCGATTTCTGCTGTGTGAATACTCCCACCAGCGCTGATTCAAGCCCCAGTGAACATGAATGTGGGTTTGAGAAGGGGGTGCAGCAGTCACGGCTAATAGTGCTTGCAGACATCCTGCCCCCCAGATACAGAGGACAATGCTCAGACCACAGTAAAAGTAGCACCATAGTTAGAAAGTGCTGACTTGTGAGTATTTTTAGCTTTGTTGTTAATATAATTTCTTTACTAAACTGCAAGTTCATAGAACCTCATTGTCCCGGATGGCTACGTTTAGCAACTGGCTCACAAATTCCTGGAAATTGCACATTTTCAGGGGCTCCAGGTCCCAGGAAATCATGTCATCCCCCCTCCACCACCATCACCTGGGTCTCCCCTCTCCTTGGTGTTTGAGTCCGGCAGCTGGTTCATAATTCTGTGGCTCAGAGGCCACAGCCTGGAACTGGAAGGTGCCGCCAGGGTGAGCTGAGGCCTGCTCAGGCTGGAGCCGGGCTGGGTGAGCACTCGCGGAACCCCAAGCATTTGGGATTTGTTGTGCTGGGAATCAGCGGGCGAGCACACTCCTCCCAGGCTGGGGTGGCCTCCAGACTTTAGTGCCCCAGGAAGCATCTGTCAGAACGAAGTAACGGGGTGGGGGTGGGGGTCTTTTTAAACAACATAATGTGATAGCAGAGAGCCTGGCCGCCCTGCCACCAGGCGCACAGTTCCCCAGGGGCCCATCCAACTCTCCCTGAAAAGATGGACCAAATCCCCTTTACCCTCCAGCTAAAACTCTTCAGCCCAAAACAGTTCAAACGTGTGGACCAGGCCTCGGGGTTTCATTTGCTATGTTGGAGGGGGCAGTCTTGGGTCTGTGCCTGGAGAGTGGTTCTCAGCATTCATGGCCTCTACCAGACACCAGCGGACCGTCCCCCACCCCAAGTTATGACAAATAAGCACGTCACCAGATATGGCCAAATGTGCCTGGTGGGGGAGAGGGAGGAAACGCCCCATGCTGAGGACCAGCGGGCTTGGGAACAGTGGCTGGGAGAGGCCCGGCTCAGAGCAGAAACACTGTGGGCACAGACTTGTGAGCGGGCTGTGTGCGGGTGCGGGGTAAGCAGATGGGGAAGGACCCAGGGAACTCACAGGGCCCCAAACACACTCAGACAGACTCGAGTCTTGGCTTTATCAGGGCAGCAGCCATAGGGGCTTATGGGAGGGTGATCCCAAGTCTGCGGGCCTCTTCCAGACTGCCCCCGGCCCCCTGCTGTTGTGTCTCTCACTGTCTCTCACAGTGTCAGTGGATCCGGACACTGCAGGGGCTGGGATATACACATCCCGCCCTCACCCCTGTGTCTGTCCCCCCAGGGACAAGAGAGTCAGGTTTTGCACAGGACATAGTAGGTGCTCAATGTGCACCCGTTGACGGGAAGAATCGGGAGATGGTGGAAGCAGGCATGGAGGGTGGAGGAACGCGCATTTTCAGCCTGGCTGGGGGTAGAGGGGCAAGCACATGAATGGATGGTTCTATGGGGCCAAGGAAGACTCTGTGGACACCTGGGCTGAATCCCAGTGGGCTGGCCAGAGCTTGCCAGCTGAGCGTGCTGGGCGGAAGGCCAGCGGATGCAAAGACCTGATGGCGAGCGCGGGCACTGCTGTCTGAGAGTGTTCATGTTGCTGGAACAACTTACCACACACTCAGTGACTTTAAACAGCCTCCCTGGTTCTCTTGAGCTGTGGGGTCAGACAGCTAAAAGCATCTCACCAAGAGACATGGAACGAATTGTGTCCCTTCTCCCAGCTTTAGCTCAGTGGACCCCCAGGCCTTGAGGGACCTTTTTGTCCCTGACATGAGAAGGTCCAATCACAGCACAGACCATCTCCCCTCCAGCGCCGCCTGCTCCTAGGGTAGCAGCCTTCTTGTAGGTTCCAACATCAATTCTGGGCGCCTTAGTGTCTGAGCACCCCTCGTACCATTAACAGCGATGTTAAAAGTACAATCTCCGCCCAAAATAGATGCCAGATGGATTAAAACAACGTTGCTAAGGACGGCCCACTTAAATCCCCAAACCAGGCCCAGACGGGAGGCCTGTTCTGTGGAGCTCCCCAGGGCTGGCTCCAAGGCCACAGGCCGTCCAGTGAAAACAGAGCAATGTTCTGGGCCCACTGGGCACTTAGAAAATACTTTGGGGATAAATCTGGGCTTTTAAATGATGGAACCCAAAGAATCATCACAAGACGAAGGCTGGCCCGTCTCCTGTGCCCAACCCCAAGGCTCTGGGAAGAGCGTCTGTGCTGCCGAGATACCCCCAAGTACCTCCCGTGCCCGGCTCTGGAGTGCAGGGCAGACAGCAGCTCCAGGGACCCTCATTGCGCTCCCACTTCTGCTCATCCTGAACCTGCACCCCCACACTTCCCGCACCCTGACCCGGCAGGCAGGGCTTCGCCAACCTGACCTGTTTGGCCTTCTAAGTGGGAACAGGCAGCTGCAAAGAAAAGTCAGCTCCAGGAAGAAGCCAGTGACTCTTGATTCATGCTCACCTCCACCAAGACAGAAACAGCTGTGGTTATCAGCAGGCCGGGTGGGGGAGGGGGCAGTGTGGGGGCCAGGGGAGGAGGGAGGGTGCAGGGGGGAGATGCTGGGGGAATAGAGAGGCTCTGAATCACAGGATCTTATTCATGGGGGCAGATGTGGCCGCAGGATAGGATGGGGGAGGGGGTGGGAAACCCATGCTAAGGGCGGCTATATGGAAACAGGACTTCCGCCATCCCCTGCCTCCAAACGCATGGCATTTCCTAGGAAAAGCAGAGATCAAGGGCATGGAGAGGATGCCAGGGCTGGGAGGGTGGGCTGGCCCAGGCTGTGGGGTAAGTGAGCCAACAGCCCCCTGGGCCACCTGAGTCTGCTGGCAGAGCCCTGGGGAACCGGGTGGCGGCCTTGGCACAGCCCCGGGCTGGTGCCTGCTCCTGAGCGGGGTACGACAGGACAGGGCCCGGTAGGCCCCAGCCCCGCCAACCTCCGGGGCCAGCTCTGCTGTTGCTTGGCCATCCTGGAACCAAGATGGAAACCCCCACCTGTCGCTAGCAACTGCCAAAGCCACTTGAAAGGGAAATTCTCCCACTGGTTACAGGATTTATTAGCAAACTGGCTGCTTAGAGGCCTCTGGAAAGGCAGTGGTGGAGGCAGAAACGGGAGGGGGAAGTGGGCCTGGGGGCAGCTCCCAATTCCCCAAGGGGCGGCAACCAGTTTGTGGGTGTCGGGGCTCACCCCGGTCCGAGATTCGAGCAGGGACGGCTCTCCCTCCGGGATGGCAGCCTAATTCTCCCACCGTCCCAGGAAACTTGCTGGGAGCTGGGACCTCCCAGCCCAGAGAGACGGCCTCCAAAATTCCTTGGGATTTTTCTTCTGAGGATCTATTTATAGCTGTGGAAATATGCGTGGAGAAAGGAGAAGGAAATGCACAAAATGTTAACATGTTTATTTTCTTCTTGTCCTTATTGGTAGCTTTACCCCCCCAAAAAAGATATTTTTACAGTATGATTAACCTCAATATAAGTACTCGTGTTTGCTAGAGGAAAACAGAAAGGAGAAATTGCAAGTCACCCAGCGTTCATAGCTATTTCTTCTCTGCAGACATTTTAAATGTAGGGTGGTGGTTGTTGACATTAGTGTAATCATTTTATATTATTATAGAATTTTTTTGTGTTACCACAAAATTATCATAACCATCTCTTAAAACGCCTACCTCATATTTCGGCAGCAGATAACATCCTTATTTGTCCATTTGGCATTTGCCCGTTTAGCACTAGGTCGTGCCTGATTCTTCACTATTATAAACAACGCTGTGGTGAACATCTTCATGTGGGAAAGTGTCTTTCATTTTTCCAGATTATTGTCTGCAGTCGATTCTCAGACTTCCGGGGACAGGGATGCAGCGTGAAAGGTTGCCCCTCACTGAGCAACACAGTGAAGTTGAACCAGGTTAGTCTCACTCCAGAGCCCCATCTTTAATCCTGAAAAACAATATTCAAGGAAAAATAGGAATGAGGCTTCTCTGGGGACCCGTCTGGGGAGGCACCTCTCCTCTTCTGACACCCCCACATCCCTCACACACAGAGGAATCATTTGTGAGCCCCACACGGGCCACCCGGGACAGAATGCTTCAGAGGTGGGGAAGATTGCAAAGCCCCCCAGTACAGTGGGGGGCTCAGGTCTGTATGAATGAGCAGATTGTATCCTGGAGGGAGAGACACCCACAGGATGGGACGGCATCACAGAGGTGACGCTTCATCTTCAAACATGGCCGGTTTCTGCTGACAGTCAGGAAGGCAAGGCCCCAGGCAGCAGCCCTAGGCTCTGGGTTGGCAGTGAGGCCCATGCAGAGGCGCCCAGGAGATGAAAAAGGGGATGCCCAGGTGGACAGTAAAGCCAGTTGGGTCCAGGCAGGGCCCCGGTTCAGGCCTAGGGACAGGAGGCAAAGTCCCCTGCCCCTATTCTTCCTGGTCCTGCAGCATTGCCAGCTGCTTCTCCTTTTCCAGGCCCTGGTCACCCCCTATACCTCGTCAACACCCCCTCCCCCTTCCCCAGCCTCTCTCAGCCCTGCCTCCCCCCACTGCCTCCCAGGTTCCCGTTTTTCTGTGGAGACCACAGCATCCTGTCCCAGCCCGGGGACGACAGCCACGTACACTGAGGGCGAGCGACTTCCTGTCACAGCCCGACGTGGGGGCTCAGGTCTCCCACGGAGCAGCCCCCGACAGCGTGGCGGCCCGGGCAGAGCCCACCCTCACACACCCACCCCTGCATTCACCTCACAGTACCTGTTCACACTCGCCTGACCCGCCTGCCTTCGCAACCCTCACACTCATTCACGCCTCGCACACTCACTCCCTGGAGTGGGGCCTCTAGCCCTTTCTAAACCATGTCGAGAAAAAGGGGAAACTCCCCTCCAGCCCAGAGAAGCTGGTTGGCACAGGGCCGCAGCCTCACTGAGAGGCAGCCACTGCCAGGGTCAAAGGGCAGGACCCCAGGGCACCCCCACCCCCAGCCCTGCCTCAGTCTAACCCCTGCATGGGACAGGGGATGCAGGTGAGAGGAGCGACCCACGCCAAATCCCCACCTGCTAGTGACGCAGGGGGAGGCGGCACTCTGAGCCTCAGTTTCCCCATCGCTAGGGCTAGCGCCTCCGGGGCTGGGCATTTGAATGACATAATGTCTGTCGGGACTGAGCACGCAGGAGCTCTGCAGGGCTTGCAGACTGTAAGTTCCTCATGCCAGAGCGTGCTTTCTGGGACGCTGCAGCTGTCCAGCTATCAGGACCCCTTCTGGGGTCAGCAGCCTGCACCCCACAGTCACAGAAGTTCAATCCAGCAGACCAAGGCCCTGCCCAGCTTCCTGCCAGTCACAGACACACCCAGACAGTGGCATCGGCATCGCAGCCTCTGAAAATGGCACCCCCCTCGGCCCCTCTCCCCCAACAGCCTGGGCCAGCACGTTTCAGCACCACTCTGTGGCGCTCCCCTGCTCTCTTTTTCTTTGCTCTAATTACTCTGCTGCTTCTCCTCTCCGATCATGGGTACAAGCTCCCCCCACCCACTTTTCTCCTCGGAGTCCACCTTTCCCCAGCTCACTCACCTTCCCTCTCTCTCCACCCACAACCCAGCCCCTGGATGACCTCCCCACCCCTGCCTTCCCTCCCCCAGACCTCTTACCACGACCCCTCCCCAGCCTCCCCTCTCTGCTCATGACCCCCATTCCACCATCCACGCCAGCACCAAGCCAGCATCCCCAAAACCCGGCTGAGATGTCAGCCCTTGGAGCAGACCCTCAGCAGACAAGGGGTGTGGGGAGCGAGGGGGAAGGCAGTGGCCCCACGTGAGCTTCAGGAGACCAGAACCCGGCGTGACCGAAGGCCAGGCTGTCATCTGGAAGGTGCAGGTGGGAGCAGCCTGGCTCGAGACACCTGCCAGGCTTGGTTGATGCCACAGCCAGCGACGCCACCTGCCAGGCCTCCAGCGTCCCAGGCCAATCTGGCCACGACAGCTGAGTGGTCCGGCTCTGCCCCCAGCAGCCTCCCAGGGCCTTTGGGTGAGGTGCAGGTGGGGATCAGTGCATCGGTGGGAGACCGCCCTCCTGACCGTGCTGCCCGGGACGTTCACACGCTGGTGGCAGCACTTGAGATCCATCGTGCCCAGGATGGCTCATCTGTTCAAGGTTGAGTATCAAGAATTCAGTGCCGCCGGGTGAGAAAGACAAATGTAATCCTCTCCCTTCACTTGCTGCACAGACATGGCAGCTGGGGGCGGGGCCAAGCCGGCCTGAATTCGAGGGCCTCGTAGCTGTGTGACCCCCGGCAAGTTACTTAACCTCTCTGAGCAGCACCTCCCCCTCTGCATAGTGGAGACTATCAGAGCAGTGCCCCTAGGAATGTGAAAATGAAACGAACTCATGCCTGTAAAACCAGGTGTGATATGGGGGCGCCCACTCAGCTGGCCTCATAGGAGAGAAGTAGCAGTAGCTGCTGTTGTCGAGATTATTTCTCAGCTCCCCCAGTGACTGTGCTGGCCACGGAGGCGATGTGGTCCCCAGCCCAAGTGCAGGCCTTGGCAATTCAGCGGGAGGAAGAGAACCGGAGCCCTGCCCGGGAATGGAGGGTGGGTTCCGGGGCCTGGCAGGCCCATCTTCACTGGAGCCCACCTCCCCCCAGCCCCAGAGACAGAAAGAAGGGGGTCGCGGGTACCCACCAGGTTTGATTCGGCTCCTCCTTAGAGGAGCTCCCAGCCCAGAAAGCTCTGCCTCCTGGGACCCTGGCTTCTGTGGGCGTTGTTACGCTCGGCTGCTTCATGCCCAGGACCGTGGACCCCGGCTGGCTCCCAGGCTGGGAGTGGGGAGAACACCCGACTTCAGCTTGGAGAATTCCGCTTCTCCCATTTCCAGCGGCGGCATTTCCTCCCGCCCTCCCTCCCACCCGCCCTCCCACCCTTCTTCCACCCTCTCTTCTCCAAGAAGTCTCAGGTGCACAGGGTGGGTGGATGAAACCGCACTACAGGAAAGGCTGGAGCAGTGTGAGTGAGAAAGCAACGAATCCTGGGCCTCCCTGGTAGCGCAGGCAGTTGAGCGCCACACTGGGAAGCTGTCCGCAGCCTCTGCAGCGCGGGTTCGATCCCGGCCGGCCAGGGAGATTCCTACATGGCGTGGCAGACCTCTCCTGTCTCGCCCACTGCTCCCCTCAGCAGTGTGTTTCGTCAGTCTGCCTGTTCTGCTCCTGCTCTGTCTCTGGTGAGTCCTCTCACCCTCCCCCGCATCTGGACTGTACCTGGTTCTTCTATAAATAAATAAATCTTAAAAAAAAAAGTTTAGGGCCTCCCCGGTGGCGCAGCGGTTGAGCGCTGGGTTGCGAAGCTGCCCGCAGCCTCTGCAGCGCCGGTTCAATCCCCGGCTGCTCCCCAGCCACTGGAGGAGGGTCCCACATGGCGCGCAGACCTCTCCTGCCATCCGCTGCTCCCCTCAGCAGTGTGTTTCATCAGTCAGCCTGTTCTGTTCCCCGCTCTGGCTCTGGTGAATTCTCTCACCCTCCCTCGCTTCTGACTGTACCCAGTGTTTGTATAAATCAATCAATCAATCTTGTATAAAATAAATAAATATTTTTTAAAAAAGTTTATTAAAAAAAAGAAAGCAATGAATTTCCATTTTCTTTCCACCCAGAGACACTCCCACCCACGCCCCCACCCCATTATTTTTTCATTTTTAATATCTTCATTGACATATAATTTACTTCCAATAAGCTGCACCCACTTCGAGGGTACACTTCACTGAGTTTTGATGGATGCATGGGCCTCTCAAGCCACAACCAAGAGACAGATACGACATCTATTGTTCAAGCTGCCAAGGCTGGAAACAGCCCGTGTCCTTGAACAGAAGAAGATGTGGGAGAGCTAGAGATACACGGATGTGTAGATGAAACCCTGCCCTTTGAACAATTTGGATGAATTAGAGGGAATCATGTTGAATGAAGTAAGTCAGGCAGAGAATGTCAGACACCATAGATTCAACTTGAAGTAGATAAAGAAACAGATGAATGAGAACAAAGCATAGACAAGATTCTAGACTAACAGAACAAAAGAGTGGTTACCAGAGAGGAAGGGGGAGGGGGTGGGTAGCCCAGTAGACAAGACCTGTGGAGGTGAACCCCACGTAGGGTATACAGCTGTTGGTTATAAGGTTGGGCACCCGAAACCTCTATCATGTTTTCAATCAATGTTACTTAAAAAAAAAATCTATTTTATTGACTTTCAATGGGGGACCTGTTTGTACTATTCGTGGCATTTTTATTGGCATGGGGCATGAACTCAATTCACACCCTGAGGGAATGAAAGGGAATCATGTTATTGGAATGTTCAGGAATATATCAGCTTCAGGTATGGCTGGATCCAGGAGTTCAAATGACATCACAAGAATCCTTTCCATTCCCTCCCCTCCCTCTAATCTCTCCCCATTCCTGTCTCTCCTGTCTGTCTGTCTGTCTCTCTCTCTCTCTCGCTCTCACTTGCTGGCTCACTCTCTTCCTGTAGTTGACCGAATGGCTTCTGGCAGCCCCAAACTCACACCCTATCTATAGGGAAATCTTCTCTGACAGCTCTCAGGGCACTTGGGGTCATGTGCTCTTCCCCAGACGGGTAACACACGAGAGATGTGCTTGTGAGGCCCAGATGAGCACGCTGTTCCCACCCCTCTGTTCAGCAATGTCCTGTCTGAATTTTGACATTGGTCACAGTGGTAGAAGTTACACCCTGGGAACCAGCAAATGCTACAAGCCGGGGCTTCCCCACTCCACCCCAGAGCTGGTTAGACACTCACACATATCACGAGCCACCTACCTAAGCCCAGGGAGCAGGCTCTCCTGAGGAAGGACACATTCTGTCACCAAGAGAGGGGAAGTAGAGGCTGGCCAGACAGAAACAGCAGGACCCCACTCTGTTGAATGCAAAGCTGCCTAGAGAAAATCTCAGAAAGGAATCTTTCAGAATTTCCTCATGCCCCAGACCCCCCAACAAGACACTGACCAGGCCAAGGTTGAACCCACTGCAGAGATAGTCCCCCAATATGCAATCCTACAGAAGGGCCCAGGCTCTACTTCCCCACACCCACTCTTGACTGCCAATTGCATTCTTTGGAAAAGTAAAGAAATTTCTGTGCCCACTGCTTTCTGCAAAGCCATTCCTATAACCTAGACCCATAATTTTTAGCTTGTTCAGCTATTTTAAAGCAGCCCTTTCAAAGCAGCCCAGAAATGGGGGCTGTGGCTTGATTTGAGGTTAAACAAATAAGTGCCATATACCCACCAACACTCTAGGAATGAAAAATTTCTGAAAGCAAATTCCCTAGCTGTGTGCTTCAGAAAACTCACCACCCCATATTGCTGGGTTCCAGTCCAGTGTTCTCCATTTCCGAAGATATCTGGGTGGCTTTGGGCCATGCTCTGTGCAGAGCACTTGGAAACTGTTGGAGTTGGCAGCTGGGCACACCACCTCTTGGCTGTGTCAGCCTCCCACCCAGTGCCCACAGGACCCTGGGCCTTCTAGGCCTGCTGGGAAATGGCTCCTGTCCATCCTAGGGGACCTCGACCAGACTGCTGGCTGCCTGAGCAGATTGCTTTTCTTCCCATGTTTTGATGGGTAGGCGAGAATGAGAAAAAAGGGGAGGAAATTCTCAAACAAATTCCACTCCACTAAACAGTCAAGTCTTCCTTGTTTCTCTAAGACATTTCCTCTCTCACACTCTCACTCTCTCTCTCTCTTTCTCTCTCTCTTTCTCTCTTTCTCCTGCTGCATCTATGGGACCCATGTTTTCCCAGTGGTGCAGCTACAAGATGGTGGAGTTTCTGTCTGGCTGGATCCCTGAGTGACTCTGTGGACTCTGTCAACCAGCTGGGGCAAACAGCATGAGCAACAAATAAACTTTTGCTGCATGCAGCCACTGAGGACCAGGGGTGTCGTCACTGCAGCATTCCTGGCATGCCCTGATTCACACTCTGGTGTACTTAGCATACTGTTGGCTAGACAGTTGGCTAGACCGGGAGGCAAAAGATAGAAAACAACACTGCCTCCCCTCTGACCAACAGCCTTCTCCCAAAGGGGTGCTGAGAAATATAGGTACATTCAAAGCCCCAAGGCTCCCTATCGCCCCAAAGATGGAAAAACTTCTACGAGGCTTGGGTCTCTGTCTCCCTGTGAATGTCTCTGTGGCACTTGATCAAATCCCCGCATAAAAACAGTCATGGTTATGTCCCAAGGTATTGAATGGGCCCTGAGAACTTTTCCCATGATTCCCCACTTGGCAGGCAGGAAGACTTCATTCCTGTTATAAAAATGAGAACACGAACACTCGGGAAGCTAAACGAAAGAGCTTGAAGCTTGGTCCTTTGTCTCTTGCTGCGATAATGGTATTTCTCAAAATGGCGGTCACAGATGCTGAGATGGGGCCTGGGAATCTGGATTCTCAAAGCTCCCTACATTTGAGAACCCTTGCACCTCACTGTGTCCTCTCACCCTCAGGGAGGGGGGATTGAAGGGGTCCTGCCCATGACCACCTCCCTGACCAAAACAACAGCTGTCCGCCCCGCAGGACTGCTCTTGGTGAAATTCTCCCCGGAAGAGTCATTTCTTTGGGTTAAAATACAAATCATCCTGGAAACACCTGGCACCTTCTCATGAATTGATTCAGATTATTCCCGGTTGGGAACAGCTGCTGGCATGAGGTCACGTGGCAAGGAAAGCTTCTGCAGGGAGACGCCAGCACAGCCTCAAAACCCTCATCTGAAAGCACAAACCGGCTGGAGGCTGCAGCAGGGAAGGCCCTGGACGGCAGCAAGAAGCTAAGACGCCCGGGGCAGGGGTGGCAGGGAGGACACCCAGGACAGGGGGAAATGCAGCTGGTGGAGGCAGCTAGAGCCTCGCGCAGAGTCCAGAAGAAGGGGAGAAAAGTGTCAGCCTTGCTACTCACCGCCTGCGTGACCCCGCCAGAGTCACTCCCCGTCTTGCGCCTCTGTTTTCTCATGTGTGAAATGGAGCTGTTCACAGTCTCCATGTGTGAGTGGGTGGTTGTAAGAATCAAACACTCTCCTACACTGAACAGTTACCACGTGTTGATGCCCTTGCCGTGTGCCAGCAGCTGCTCTAAGCGCTTTCCACGTTAGCTCGCTTTATCCTCTCAGTCTCCATGCTGCGACGCGTCTACCCATTTTATAGATGAGAATGCAGAGGCCCGGAAAGGTGAGGCAACGTGCCGGAGGTTGCACAGATTATAACCTAGTCAGTCGGAGGTATCGCCCCTACGGCCACACTCAGCTGGGGAAGCCTCAGCACGTGGGGGGCAGGGGAGGCACAGGGCACAGCCCTTGAAGGACGGGGTGCAGGGCCGACTGCAGGCCAATGGGAGCCATGGTGCGAATGTCACTGCTGAGCCCAGGCCTCAGGGAGCACCCCGCTCCGCCTGTTCTCATCCCCAAGACACTCCGCTCCACACCCAGTGGGTGATGCCGGGAGCTGCCTCCCCAAAACTGGCATCACTCTGCCCCTTCTCCCAGCACCCTGCCCTCAACGGGCACCACACAAACCCCAGCCCTCTGCTCGGCTGCCCCGGTCAACTGTCCTGGGATGGCTGTGCTGGCTGCTGGTTGTTCTACCCTGTTGGCTCCTGAGAAGCGCCCACGTGGCATAGAGAAAAGGGAACCCGCGTTTATGGAGCAGTTAGCATGGGCAAGACTCCAGATGAAGGGCAACCACAGGGGCTCATTGGGCCCTCGAAACTTTGTGAAGCAAACCGTCTCCACTCTACAGAGGAGAAAACCAGAAGATTCCATAACACGCAGTAAGTCAGGGCACCAATGTCGCTTCAAACCCTCATCTGTTGCAACCTAGAGCCACTCATGAGAAGTGATGAAGTGGTGGCCGACCTGGAATCCTCAGACCAGCCGGAAGACGAGGCTCCCTGCTCCTCACTCATTCCTTCACGTGTGAGGTGTCTGGGTGGCCGCTTCCTGCCAGGCGCTGGCGTTAGCGACTCCTGGCCAGCGGGGGTGCAGGGCTGCATGAGGTGTCTGTGGGGAGGTTTCTGTGAGGACCCAGGGCTGCTCTCCAGGGAGAGGGCACTCCAGCCTCTCCTGGGAGAACCCAAGCTCTGGGTGTTTCAGGAAATTTCTGACTGCCAGGTTTCCGTGTGGCTAATCAGTTAGAGCTGAGGGAGGGGGGCCAGGCGGGGAGGTTTCCCGTCAGCCCAGCTTTTGTCTCTCACAGGAGCCGAGACAGACAAACCACAACCACAGACTCGACCAGCTGTGGAAGCATCGAACAGGAAACCCAGAACATCTGGTGCTCCACTTCCTCTGAAGGCTGTGCACGTCTGGGTATGTGTGTGTGTGTGTGTGTGAGTGTGTGTGTGTGTGTGTGTCCGCCTGTGTGCATGTCTGTTTTCTCTCCCGTGTTGTTCAGTGGGACGCGGAGGCAGACAGGGTGGAAACCACAGGCCTTGTGGTGACAGGAGAGCCAGACACCGGCTCCCCAGCCCTCACAGGGCCTCGCCCTGCACAGACAGTGTCCCAGGACCTAACCCAGTCTCACGGGCCACCCTCCCACCCCGCCCGGGTGCCACTTCAAGTCACTAGGCAAGGGAAGACAGGGATGGTTTTCCTTTTGGAGCTGGTGGTTTGGGAGGAGCTTTGGAGGATGAAGTGGGAGGGCTCTGTTTAAATATAACTTGGCCTCAGCACACAGACCCACAAAACGCAGCGTCTGGAGGAAGACTGTTTTGAAAACAATGTGAGGAGAGTCTGTGACCTCTGAGGCTAGGTGCCGGTCACAGGCTGTCCTGGGAAGGCCTGAGCAAGACAGGAACTGAGGGGGGAAGAAACAGCTCCCCAAACCTAAGCACAGGTTTAACTCATATCAGTCACCTGAGGAGGTCATGATGCCCCTTTTTATAAATCATGAAATTGAGGTACATGGGGTGCATAACTCATCCAATTTCACAAAGTCAAAATGCCAAGCCACAAACTAGATCCTAGATCACACTTCATTCTTTCAAAGAATGGTAATAACTTAAACCACGCCTAGCACAGTTGGCATGTAATAAATGTCTCTTGAGTTAATCACTGAAATAAGCCAGTGTCCATGAAAGCGACTGTCATCATCACGTATCCCCAGGGTTCAGCACAGTGCCCAGCAGAGCACTGCATAAACGTCAGGGAACAGATGAGTAATGAGCAAAGGAAGTCAACATTCCTAACAGTGACACTTCATTTACCCGGAGGTCTTTCCCTTCACAAGGTCTGCTTGGATCCTGGCTACAAGTCTGAATGAAAGTGGGAAGAACCACAGCAGCCAGCAGAAGCCTCAAGTCCTTAGAAGTCCAAGAACTTAACTCAGAGGACTTCTCCAGCTCTCAGTGGAATGGGGTTACCCCTACTTTACAGCCAGTGCCTAAAAGCTGGCTCACTGATCTCTCCAGAGCACAGTGTTGCGAAGCGCTGGTTCAGGAGAAGGCCTCCTGGAAGAAACCTGCTGGCAACAGTAACCTTGGAATTCAACCAGCACTTTCTGACTGCAAGGGGGCATCATGGACACCTCGTGAGGTGTCCTCACACCAAGTGAGGGCCCAGGTGAATGAGCCGAGAATATCTGATTCTCAGATACTTGCCCTTGAAGCAGCCAGGAAGGCCAGATGTAAACAGGCGCCCCTTCCAGCCCTTCTCTGCTTAAGACTAGAGGTGCTGCAAACAGGGGGCTGACTTGGCGTGAAGAGCTGAATGCAAACAAAACGATAATAAAAATAAATTAAAAATAATAATGTAGGGCCTCCCCGGTGGCGCAGCGGTTGAGCTCTGGGCCGCGAAGCTGCCTGCACCCTCTGCAGTGCCGGTTCGATCCCCGGCCGCTGGGTGAGGGTCCCACATGGCGCGCCCGCTGCTCCCCTCAGCAGTGTATCGTCTGACTGTTCTGTTCCCCGCTCTGGCTCTGGTGAATTCTCTCACCCTCCCGCGCTTCTGACTGTACCCAGTGCTTGTGTAAATAAATAAATAAATCTTTAAAAAAAATAATAATAATGTGAATTGTGTGTATGCCACTGGGCAGCATACGAAATAACATTTTCCTATATGCATTTGACCAGATGAGGAATTCGTGTTTAACATCGAAATAACATGCAACTGAATGATCTTTAGGTTTCCTTTTAGGACTTAATGCCAATTATTCTAACAATCACTTAACATAAATTCTGCTTTGGCTTTCTGAAAAATAACTTCATTCTTCTTGGTTTTATTGACGGATGACGTTGCACTGTTCACTAATAATGTTTAAACCTGAGCTGGTATTTAAAAGGGAAAGTTTCGTTTCCAACATGTCAGAATCTGGGTGTCCGTCAGATATTAGGCGTCTAGTGCGCGTTAATACGTCGCTCTGGACCACACTTGTTTGACGCAACTTTTAAGAGTCACCCAAGCAACACAAACGCCAACTTAGACGACGCGTGCGCAGTGTCTGAGTCCGCGGCCTGCCCGTCGGGGCGGCCCACAGGGCTCCGCCACGCTTACGTCACGTAAGCGCCTGTGGGTTCTGACGTCATCCGAAAGCGCCTCCCGCGGCGTCGCGGCCGAACTGGCGAAGGCGTTGCTATGGGGACGGCGCGTCGAGCCCCGCCCCCGAGACGCGATTGGAGGAGAACTGGTCAGCTGACGCAGAGGAGGTTTGAACGCGCGCCGGAGGCCCGGTGAGGCGCCGCCGGCGCGGGTTCCCCTGGCAACCCTGACGCCCTGGCACTGTCCGCGTGGGTGATTCCCAGGCACCCCCACAGCCACAGAGTCCAAAATTCCATTCGAGGGGCTTCTGGACCTAAGAGGGTAAAGATCGGATCGGCCCCTGGCCCAAATCAAATCGAGATTCAGACCGCCCTGGCTCGGGTTCCGTGTGGGGCGGGAGGCCCAGGGAGGTCTCCTTGGTCTCGCGGGCGGCGTCGCCGTGGGAAGGGGAGTCGAGACCAGGATTCCTAATGCCAGGGAAACACGAGCCTTGTTGAGCCCCAGTTTCTCCCCGATACATATATTGTTCCTTTCTTCCTTCAGGAATCGTTGTGACTCGGCCCCTCCGGCTTCCACCGCCTCTCGCTTCTCCTTTGAACATCAAAACTTGAAAGAGTGTCTCTATTCACTGTCACCGGCCCCCCCTCTTGCCACTCGCTCTCAGCACTCTCGGTTTCTTCCCAGTCCCCTTCCCTGCTCTGTAGACATTTGGAAATATATCACCTCCGTGAAATGTTTTCTTCACTTGGCTTGCAGAGAAACACACACCCTTGGCTCTCCTCCTCCGTCCCTATGTCCTACTCCGTGGGCTCTTGTGCTGGTTTCTTCTCATTTCCCTGACTTCTAACTGTAGGCAAGGGCCCCGGGTTGGCTTTTTGGTTTTTTTGCACAGTACCTTGGTAAACTCATCTGGTTTCATGGCTTCAAAGACCATCTGTATGATGATGAGAGCCTGGACCTCTTGCCTGAGCTCCATACTTGCATATACAGCTACCTGTTTGGACCCCAAACTTGGCAGCTTAGTAGGCAGGGCAAAGTCATGTCCAAAATGGAACTCCTGAGCCCCATCAAAAGGAGCCACACCTGTGCCCCAACCCATCTCAGGGTATGGCACCTCCACACTCCCTGTTTCTCAGACTCAGAACTCTACATCCTGAGGAAGGGGCTCCAAACAACAGCCACCTGTAGTCCTCCAGATAAATGCTTATTCACAGATTGTGATAAGTGTGAGGAGAAAAAGCAATATACTGCTGAGGGGAGAAAAGAGGGAGGGCTTCTCTGAAGGAGCAACTTCTTTTTTTCCCCACCACCTACCCCTTTCACTTTTCCCTCTTCTCTTTACCTCAGAAACCGCACTTTGGTTATCAGTGTTAAGTTATAATTACTCTGTCAGTTCACCTCCTTTGATACCTTATTTAATTTACATATGTGAAATTACCCAATATTTGTCTTTGTCTTTCTGACCTACTTTGCTAACCATAATTCCCTCAAGTTCCTTCCATGTTGATGAGAAAGGCAATATTTCATCTTTCCTGATGGCTGAATATTATTCCATTGTTTGGATAGACCACGTCTTCTCGATCGAATCCTAATGGACACTTATTACATACCCACTTATTTACATACTATAAATAATGCTACTGTAAACATTGTGACGCTTATAATTTTTCTTAGTTGATGGTTGCCGCAGACCAGCACAGCAGTAGACGATGAGGCCACCTCAGGGTTGAGAGAAGCATGCAGGGTGGTCAGGGAGTCGGCGAAAGAAATGACAAACAGACACACTTCAAGAGTGAAAATCTGAGTGTAATTTTCTTTCAGTTTGTGACCAGTATATATATGTTTTCCAAAAGCACAGGAATGAATATCAAAGAAATTAGCTTGCTCATGGGCTCAGTCTATCACCATCAGGGAGGTGATCTACATAACAAACAATGACCATTGTAGAAGAAAGGAGGAAGTTTAGAAAGACAGATAAGGGATTAAAGTTTTGGGATAAGATTTTTTAGCATTCTTGTAGTGGTTCTTGGTGGTCGTTATCTATTGATAAGCTTCTGCCTTTTCAGGGAACTTCCGCTGCACTTCCTCTGCTTCAGGCTGTTCTCTCCCCGCGCGCTGGGCACCAGCCGGATCTAGGGACCGTGGCGAAAGCCATTCCTAAAGATCACTGCGGGGAGAGGTGCAGCAGGTAGGGTTTTGCTGTTCTCCCCCTGCGCGCTGGTTGCCCAGCCGGACCTAGGGACGGTTAGCCCTAAAGGTCACTGCAGGGGGAGGTGCAGCAATGGTTTCATATTTTTTTGGTAGATAGTTAAAAGTGGGATTGCTGGGTCATATGGCATTTCCAGTTTTAGGTTTGCTTTTTTTTTTAAGTAAATCCAGATTGCTTTACAAAATGAGTGTACCAGTTTACATTTCCATCAACAGTGTATTAGTGCTCCTCTTTATTCATCTCCTCTCCAGCACTTGTTGTTGATGGTATTTTTAATATATGTCATCCTCACAGGTGAGAGATGATTATCTCATTGTGGTTTTGACTTACATCTCCCTTATTAAAAGTGATGATGAACATTTTTCCATATATCTCTTGTCCTTCTGAAGATCCTCAATGGTAAGCTGTCTTTTCAGATCTGCTGCCCATTTTTTAATTGGTTGCTTGTTTTCTGTTGTTAAGTTGCATGAGTTCTTTGTATACTTTAAATATTAGCCCCTTGTCAGTTTATCGGATGTGTGACTATCTCCTTCCATTCAATAAGATAGCTTTTTGATCTGCTAATATTTTCTTTCTCTGTATAAAAGCTTTTTAATTTGAGGTAGTTCCAATTATTTATGTTTGCTCCCCCCCCTCCTTCCCATTGGGGTGGAATCTCCAAATACATCTTTATCATTGATGTCATGAAACATATTGCCAAAGCTTTCTTCTATGTATTTTAGTGTTGTGGGTCTTATATCTAGGTCTTTAGTCCACTTTTATTTCTATGTATGGGGTAGAGTGATCCAATTTCATTCTTTTACATGTGGCCCTTCACTTGTCCCAGCACCATTTAGAAGGAGTTTACCTCCACCTCCAGGGAGTTGTATGACAGTGTCAACCACCAGATATAGTGCATGCTGAGTCTCACACACAGGGTTTAACTATGAGCATTTTTTAAATAATGCCCACCTGACACAGTTGATGGGAAGATTGAATGAGACGAGGCCAAGAAGGGGCTTAATCGCCCTGAGTGACCCAGGCAGATATAGATGTGCACCAAGCAACAAGGAGCATTGAATGTCCATCCTTGGGGGTGCCAGATATCATCTAGTTTAGACAGATATGATTTATGAACAAAACAAAAGTTTTACACTATTTCAAAAAGATATATGCTCTGCTGTGTTCACAATAGCTAAGATATTGGGAAAACCCAAGTGCCCAAGGACAGATGAATGAATTTAGATGTGATCCACACACACAGGAATACGACTCAGCTGTTAAAAAGACAACTTGGATGAACCTTAAGGGGATTAGGGTAAGTGAAAGTTTCAGAAGGAGGGAGATAAAACACTGTGTGATTTCACTCATTTGAGAGATAAAAAGGGGAAAAGGCAATCAAATGAAACAAAAGTAAACCCTTAGACTCTGGAAACAGAATTGTGGTTACCAGAGGGGCAAAAGGGGTAAGGCATCGATCGAATCATTAGGGGGGCCATTGGTGGGTGGTGGAGGGTGACTGGCGCGTCAATGGCGGCTGTGGTGTGATGATACAGCTGCTGAGGTGAGAAACTCCTCCGGACACCTTACAGTGTTGTCAACAATGGTTATCTCGACAAGGAAAAAGAAATATTCACAAAGCAGTTTTCAGTAAGACAAACGCAAAAGAGAAAAGTCACAGACTGGGCAGCTGTTCACCCACCCCATAACTCTGTGTTCCGGAAGCCAAAATACAGCAGAAATGACTTTGCAGGAAGGGGCGTTCATCGCTTATTTCTTGTCTTCAGCTTCAGCTAAAGCATCCCTCAGGCTTACCTTGGAGGAACTGATGGGCAGCAGATGTAGGCGTGGTGTGGGGCGTGGTCCTCTCTCCTGGCTTCAGGTATTGGGCTGCAGGAAGCCTTCTCATTCCGTTCCTAAAATTTCATGTCGGTAAATGGAACCTGGCGCAACTTCCCACCACCTTCGACTTGAGTCGTGACTCTGCCACAAAGACACATTGCCTTTTTGCACTGGAAGGAACCAAACCTTTCATCCCAAGGCCAAAGAACAACTCTTGTCCTCTTTGACACCCTTGACGGAGGCCATCAGCCAGTGACTGGGAAGGGACAAGGCAGCAGTTTCGTTTCATTGTTCGAATCTGCTTTGTACCACTAGGCCAAGCCTCTCCCAAGACCTTAATTCCCAAAATGGACAGCGCCACCCCCACCCCCACCCCCACCAAAAGTGTTCTTTTCCTAACAGTGCTTTTATGAATAGCCGTGTACATAAATCTTTGTATGTTTGCTTTTGGATACACTTCTAGAAACAAAACTGCTGGAATGCATGGTACATTTCACAGCTTTTGCTATATGTTTCCAGATTTTCCTCCAGAAAGAACAGTTTTGTTTATATGCCCACGGGCAGTTTACAAGAGGCCTGTTTCCTCACACCCTAGCCACCAAACAAAAGTAGGGAATGTTCGTTCTTTCAATCATTGCCCATCTGATAGGGGAAATGATTATCTCATAGTGGCTTGAATTTTGCCTTTCTGTGATTACGGGCAGGCGCGGAAGGATGTGTTTCCCGGCCATCTCCTATACTTTTGCAATCTTGCTGGAGCTAATTGCAGGACCGTACATGTTAAATTTTATCTTGTTGGATTCAAGGAATCATTCCTTCCTGTTGAGATCATTTGGATCCTGAATCTGTAATTCCAACACACTGGCCTTCCCTCCCAGTCTTGTGCTATTTGCACAGTTGATAAGCAGTTATCTTTGGCTTTATCCAAGTTGTTGATAGAACGTTAAAGTGCTTAGGCCAAGGACAGAGCTGTCTGGCACATCGCTGGAGAATGTCTTGGGAAGGCGGAGTCCCATCCTCTGCTAAAATCCCACTTGGCCATGGGAGGACCCTTTAGGGGAGTCACGGGGCCAGGTGCAGTTTCCAGCCTCCATCCTGATTAGCCGTGTGGCCTTGAACGGTGGTGCCCATTAACTGGAGATGTGCCCCGTGGTTCTCTGAAGTCCCTTCAAGTGCTCCTCTTCTAGTCACTATTTTGTCCATAAGGATTTAATGAAAAGCCACCAAACTATTGTCAAATTGCTTCAGGGCAGGGAGAGGGGCAGCCCAAACCCCGCAAACCTGCCTATTCTATATAGGGTTCTGCCATCCGCCGCATTAACACAAAACATGAGTCTTTAATGGGAAGGAACTTTAATACAATTAGGAAACAATACAGGAAAGGCAAAGAATTTAGTTTCTAACCCAAAGTCACCCGTCCCCTCGTGGGTAAAACTCCATCCAAATGGGACTGGCCCAGAGCAAGGCCCCAAAGCCTGCCACGAGTCTAAAGCATCTTCCAGTGGGGACCCACAGAAAAGAGTCAGAAACCACCAGACAAGCCCGGAAGAAAAAGAGCAAAATCAAAATCAAGATAGAAGCTGCCATTGTCACCTCCCCACGGGTCTCACCCACATCTGTGTCACCCCGTCCACGACCAAAAGGCAAGCGCAGTTTCTTCACATGTCTCTAGGCTCCATGTGCCTCCTGCAGGTCTCCCGGCTCCATCCTGCTTCCTTCCTTCCTCAGTCTCTGCAGCTTCTTCTCTCCCTGCCCAGCTCCACCCTCCATTTGGGTGGGGCAGGAAACCTGGAACCTCCCCCTTTCCTGGGGACCACCCTGTTACAAAATCACCCCACTATGGTGAAGCACTCACCCAGTTAACTCATCTGGTAAAAGATCATCCTTCAGTGGTCCACACTGACCCGAGGATCGCCTTTATTGATCGGAAGGCTGGTCAACCATCCATTTGATTATCTGCTTCAGGACATGGCAGTAAGCTCACTGCTCTTTGCTTCACCCACTTCGTCACTGTTATAAGCTCAGGAGAGTTCTCCGCGACATTGGAAGTGCTTGGTGGGCCCTGCTGGACAGATGTGTCCGTTCCTCCACAGCAGAGGCCAGTCACTGGGGCAGCTGCATGGCCGGGTAGCACTGAAAGGAAGCGGAGTAGCTCAAGGGGCCAGGGGGTCTTTGTGAGACTAAAGATGCCAACTGCCCCCAGGACTATGAGAGGGACCTCTGGTTTTCGGCCCTGGCGTAAGAAAGAAATCATCAACAGGATCGTCTTCAAATGACTTGATAACACATTCTGGCCTCTTCGAGATCCTTCGATATCAAAAACTGATGCCAAAAAGGCTCTGGCAACTTTAAGTTCATTTAAATTTACATTCAGGTAATTTAAATTTGAATCAGTCTCTCAATCTCGGCTCTGGCATGCCAGCCTCTCTCCAGGCCTGCTGTGGAGTTGCTCACTGCCACCTTGTAAAGGAGGAATGGCCATTCCGCACCATCTCATCCAGACGAGGAAGCGACCCTGAGAGGCCAGGCCAAGACTTCACTCTTGGACCTGCTTCCCCCAAACTCCCCAAGCGGCTGCCGGGCAGGTTCTGTTTTCACTCAGTCCTCACAGATGACGAGATGAAGGCACCCTAGGGAGAGTGGGTGATCTGCGGGTGTCACCCACAAGGAAGGAGCTGAAGTGGCTTGGACTCTGGGGCCCTGGCCCCCGTGTGCAGCTCCAGCCGGCCTCCTGGACGGCAGTATATAAGAAAGGAACCACTTATGGAAATGATCTCTCCCACACCCGTGAAACTGCGCTGCAAGCAGTGGCCACTCTGGCTTCTTAAACCAACCTCTTCATCACCTGCATGAAGCGCGTGAAAGGAAGCAGGACAGGTGGGCGTGATCACCAGTAACGGGCTCACCACCTCCGAGGTGTCTCGATTTGACAGGCTGACTTTGAGGTGCGGCACGAACACCAGGGCCCCAGTGACAGCGGAGCCAGATCACGAGACCAGGCCTCGCTCTCCAGCCCCCGTGTTCCCAGGACAGGGTTCCAAGGCCGAGGGCGGCCACCGCTGGCCCACACCAAGGGCTCAGACCCTGCCAGGCCTGGGCCGATTGACAGGTTCCCAATATTGTCTTCCAGTTGCTAGACGACACTGCTTTCCAGTACATTATTTGGAATATTAAAGCTAAAATGTAAGTAAAGCATTTTCACACAAATAATTTCAACCGCAACAAGACAATTGGCTCCTGCTTCAGTTGGCAAGAAAAGGTAATGAACTCATTCCGATTGACATCTTTCGAGATCCTCTTGCCAAAGCCAACTGGCAGCTTCATCACGATGGAAACGTCCGTGTTATTTCCACTCACCCAGGGTTCGGCCTGCTGGTATCTGATTCAATGTTTACTTCATGAATGAGGTCAGTTCCCAGCAGAGCTGGGGCTTCAGCAACTGAGCCGGAGCTGCCGCTCAGCTGAGAGCATTCCCCCTGGCATCGCCCCAGAGTTGCCAGGGTTTCCCGGGGCAGTTGACCCAGGTTAGCCACCCTCCCTGGCACTTGCTGGACCCTGGCTCTGCTAGGCAAACGCTTCCCCATAGAAGCAGGTGGAGCTGGCTGCCGCCTGGCGGGCCGAAGCCACCTCCGACTTCCCACGGCACTCAGGCTTCGGCCTGCCCCCTCGGTCTTCCCACATCCAGCCCCTTCTGAGCGCCAGAACTGCCAGGAAACGGGGTTAGGCTTTTTGTGTTTTAATTATTTACTTCGGCATGGCTCCACGTGTGTGGCGTGGGGGTGACTCAGCGCTTGGAAGCCACCCCCAAAGGTAACGACGCCCCACAGGCCAGTGTCTCTGCCAGACCCCTGTGCTGGCAAAAACAAAACAAAAACAAAAGCTCACAAGGGCAAAAACTCTTGTTTTAAAAACACACATTTGTGGAGTGACATTCTCTAAGTGCAAAGAAGTGACTGGGAAAACCGCTGCGGGCAGGGAGGGTTGGGGAGGCTCCAGGGGGGACTGGGGTCAGCCCCAAGTGCTCTTAGGAGCAGCCAGGGGTCCCAGGGCCTTGACCCATCCCTGAGTCTCAACAGCAGCCGCCATCACACACATGGTAAAGCCTGAAGCTGGCCCTCTGTGCTCCGGCTCAGGTCTCTGAGCACTGTGGGAAGTCAGAAGCTTCGAGAGAGCAGTTTGGTTTGGACTCCAAAATAATTGTGGGTATCACGTGCTGACACAGAGATGTGGGGCAAACGCCAGGAGCAGGGGGTGGCTTAGGAACTGGAGATGCAGGCAGGGAGATGGGGAGGCTTCCCCCTTCAGCATGGACAAGGCAGTCCCTGACAGAACCAGGGACGGAGGTCTGCGGATGCAGAGGCGAGGCCAGAGCAAACAAAGACAAAGTCCCAAAGGGGGCATCAGCCCCCACTCTTCCTTTGACTTCCCGGTGCCCTGCTCTGCAGCCACTCTCTCGGCTAAAGCTCCATCCAGCTGTCTCAAGAGATTTCAGAACGTCTCTCCACAAGGGGGCTGGCCTCCCCCCAAAGAGCCTGCTCAGTGAAATTTGGATCATTTTTCTTACCTGCTTTCCTCGGGACAAGCTGTCTCACACCCAGGAAGCCCCATCGACCTGTTTCTATCACCAGAACACCAGTTCCTTATTGTCAGTTCTGTAGTCTGTTTTACCAACACTGCCCCAATCATGCCATCTTTCCCCTCGTGTGTTGCTGGAAGCTTCTTGGAGATGAGGCCCAAAACAAAGTTCAGTCATTCCTTCCCTACCTGTGACCCACAGGCCAACCTGCAAGTGCTTGAAGGTACTGACCTCAGGGCCTTGGCACGTGCTGCTCCCTTGGCCTGAAGCATTCTCTGGGCTCATCCACCTGCTCCTCCAATCCCTTCCTTTAGATCTTCACCCATAGGCTTTAGAGAAATAACAGCAGCCTTACCAGCATGCTAGCATCTGCTGGACACTCACTGAGCACCAGATTTGTTTTAAAATACATCATTCAATCTCACAGCAGCCCTAGAAATTCCAGTCATCACCGTCAATAGTTTACAGACAAGAAATTTGGGACTTTGGGGCTTCCCCTGGTGGCGCAGTTGGTTGAGCGCAGCGCTGTGAAGCTGTCCGCAGCCTCTGCAGCGCCAGTTCGATCCCGGCCGGCCGGCGAGGGTCCTACATGGTGCCGCAGACCTTCCTGTCTCGCCCGCTGCTCTTCTCAGCAGTGTTTTCAGTCAGTCTGCCTGTCCTCTCACCCTCCCACGAATCTGGCCTGTACCCCGGTTCTTGTATAAAATAAATAAATAAGTCTTAAAAAAAAAAGAAAGAAAGAAAGAAAGAAAGAAATTTGGGACTTAGTGAGATTAACTTGCCCCAAATGGAAAAAAGTTAGTGAAAACAGGATTAGGAATTGAGCACATATAGCCGAGTCCCTACCGTGTGCTTGCTTAGCTGACTTAGGACTTCCGAGTTTGTGGACTAAGACAGATCTGATGAGCACTTTGCAAACGTAAAGTCCTTCTTAATCAAAGAGGACCACGAAGGATGTTTTAGGCGGGAGGACTGGACGAGTGATGGCTCTTGGTGTCCATGGTAAACACGGGAGCCCTAAATAAACCCCCAGATTGAGTCTAAAGTTCAGGCAAGGTCTAAGGCAGAAAAAAATTTAGACACATCCCGGGGCAGGGGATTGTAGAGATTAATAAAGGCATTGATGAGCTTTACAAAACGATTTCGCCATATAAAATAACTGGTCGAATTCTCCTCTGTCTCATCTTCGGCAGCCTCTTCAAGCTCCAGAGAACTTGAATCACCAGTGACCACCCAACATCTCCGAGACGATTAAACTCTGTAGCGGCGAGACCTTCCAGAGCTTTCCACGTGTGTCCCCCGTGCACACTTGAGCTTTTATCCTCTCTGACAGCACACAGGGCTCTTCTCTGCCCCCGTCTGCCTCCCTGGTGGGAGGCTCCATGCAGGCAGCCGCCCTTCAGCGTGCCCAGCACGGCCTGCAAGAACAGTGCTCGTTTGTCCACTCCCCCGTATTAATTGGGTGTCCACTGTGCAACGGTCTCCAGTCTAGACCCTCGATGTTTTTGCAAATGTTTCTCCAGTGGTTGAGGAATTCACTCTACTTTAAGGAACAACAACAACAAAAAGCCTCTAAGCTGAAGGAAACTTGTGTCTCCGATTCCTCAGAAAGATGTGAGGAGTGGGGCAAATACTTGACCTCCCTCCCTCCACCAGCCGCCCTCTTTGATTCTGCATATCCTGCTTTTCCACACGGCCTAGGAAAGTGGGGTCATTCCAGAGGAAAGACTGAGCCCTCTGTGATTTACAAGTGCAGGTGTTTGCACCCCTGGGGCCAGCCAGGCCTGCTCTTTATGAGCTCCGAGCCGAGCCCCGAGGAGGAAATGCATCTGAACTGTGGTCACCTGCCCCGGTGGCAGGGCTGTTAGCTGGCGGCGAGTGGGCGAGGCAGCTGCGGGCAGGCATTACACAGGCTTTCCAGAAAGAGCTAGGCAGCCAGCGCCCAAGCCACGGGAAAAGGGCGGCCGCCCTCAGCCACCACCCGACTGGAAAGTCCTCGTAAGGGACACCTGGAGGAAGCGGGGATGGGGGTTCCCACGACTCCCCCAACTGTCACTGCTCTTCTCACTCAACCTTCCCACCCCAGAGGGGCGCCCACCCCAAGGACCACCCATCTCTGCCACTCGCGAGCTCACTGGTGTCTGCCAGCTTCTTTCCTTCACCCCTCTTCTGTGGGGTTGGGAGCGACCCAAACGTAACCTCGCTCCTCCTGTTTGTGGGGGAAATATTTCCAGATCACAGCGCGCCTGGCCCGGCCGACGTGAATGTTTGTTTTTGCCTCCCGCGCCCAGGCTCCCCCCGGCGGGTCACCGTGCCAGCAGCGAACCGTGAGCAGAGCAAGGAAGCCGCATCAAGAGGACCATTCTTTTCCCCATGAAATACTTTGAGACCCAAGTTTCCACGCTTTTAAGGATTTAATGTCAGAGAGCTCCCAGGCACAGCTGCATCTTGGAAGCGGGTCCTGGTGAGCGTGTCGGAAGGCGAGGGGGCAGCGATGACCGGGAATGTGCCCCCAGCCCCGGCCCGGCTCAGCCCTGCGACAAGGTGACGTGACGACGGTCCCGGAACTGTCTGGAAGTTAAACGTTGGCCTTCTGCAAAGAGCTGGCCCTCCAATGCCAGCTGTGGTTAGTCCAAGGGCAACATGAGCAGGTTTCTATTTAAAACCCTCACACCTGGTGCTGGAGTATCCCCGTTATCCAAAGGGGACCCTTTTTCTCCGGGTTCTTCTCCCCCTTCCCTCTTCTGTGTGAGTCTGGCTGCGCCCAGCCTGCTGGCTTGAAGGGAGAGACCTTTATAAACGTAGCTGGGTGCAGGGGGCCTTGGCCTTCGCTGCCCAAAATGGGCCCTACGGGGAGCAGGGCCTAGAAGCCGTCCAGGGGTGGGGGGTGGGAAGGGGGCCGAGGGGGAGGGAGACTGGGTCACCCCACACCTTCTGCCTCGCAGCTTCCGGCCAGGCCCTGGGCTGCTGGGGCCCAAAGCTCGTCTAAATGGACTCCAGGTCCAGCAGCACCAGCAGCTCTGGGGAGGGGCTCAAGAAAGGAAGGGGGGAAGTAAGGGGGTGAGGGTACCTGGAAACGGGAGTGGAGCCCTGTAGCAAAAGCCACCTGAGGCCGAGACTGGGACTAAGACGGGCCGGTAAAGACCCCACAGTTTTGCTTATCCCCGAAATCCAAATCATCTTGCTGCTTCGGTGGTGGAGTAGAGAGCACTCCTCCCTCCTCCTCCTCCCTCCTCCTCCCTCCTCCTCCCTCCTCCTCCCTCCCCCTCCCTCCTCCTCCCTCCCCCTCCCTCCTCCTCCCTCCCCCTCCCTCCTCCTCCCTCCTCCTCCCTCCTCCTCTCTCCTCCTCTCTCCTCCTCCCTCCTCCTCCCTTCTCCTCCCTCCTCTCTCCTTCTCCTCCCTCCTCCTTTGTCCTTCTCCCTCCACCTTCTCCCTCCTCCCTCCTCCTCCCTCTTCCTCTTTCCCCTTCCTCCTCCTCCCTCCTCCTCCTCCTCTCTCCTCCTGTCTCCTCCTCCCTCCTCCTGTCTCCTCCTCCCTCCTCCTCCCTCCTCCTCCTCCCTCCGCCTCCTGCCTCCTCCTCCCTCCGCCTCCTCCCTCCTCCTCCTGCCTCCTCCTCCCTCCTCTTCCATCCTCCCCCCTCCCTCCTCCCCCCTCCCTCCCGGGCACCACCAGGGCTGAGGGACAGGAGCTGGGGATGACACTGGCAGGGACGTAAGCTAGCTCAGGGGGCCTGTGGGGTCAACCCGCCATGAGACGCGCTGAGAATAGACGCTTTTCCAGGCATTTCACAGATACGGGGACACTGGACAGAGGAAAGAGAAATTCCAGAGATTCTTCACGTGCAAGCAGATATTTCCTTTGAGAGTTTCTAGACTAAATAATACTCCTTGTGTCTAAGGGCCGGTTATACTGCTGAGCTGGCATGTTCTCCGCGCCGGGAGTGCCGGGAGCAGCGGCCTGAGGGGGAGTCAGCAGCGGATGGGAAGGTGCCTGAGCAGACGTCCCCCTGGGTGAACATCGTGCTGCTCCCGCTGCTCCTGACACATCCATTTCAAATACGGAGGAAGATTGTTGGTGGCCCTTGGGGGTGAAACGGGCTGGGCTTCTAAGAGTAGGCGCACCCCACCCGTGTGTGTGTGTGTGTGTGTGTGTGTGCACTTTATTTTTTTTAGAGCAGTTTTAGGTTCACAGCAAAATTGCGTGGAGAGTCCTGAGAGTTCCCGTGCCCCCAACCCCCCAGGCACAGCCTCCCTCACTGTCAACATCCCCATGGGGGCGCCCTTGTTACTGATGAGCCCGCATGGGCAAGACACCACCACCCACCTGCACGCACCTGGTGTATCTGGACGCTGACACGACAGTTTCACAGCCTGCAAATCACTTGGTGCTCCCCCAGCTCATCCCTCCCTCCCCTTTGGCACCCACAGACCTTTTACTGTCTCCATGGTTTTGTCTTTTCCAGAACATTCTAGACTTGGAAGCCCACAGTCTCTGCCTTTTCAGATTCATTTCATTCACCCGGTTAAATGTACCTGAGTATTGTCTGTTCCTGCGCGCCTGGAGAGCCCGTTTCTCTTTAGTGCTGCGTAGTACTCCACCGTGGGGGGGCCATCTTTAGACATGTACTTAGGAAGTCAGATTTTTTCAATTTATTAATAGCTACTATCATAATTAGTCTTTGATAAGATGAAAGAAAGACTTTATCTTTGGCTTTAATGGAACAACTTCTAGGACAGCCCGAGTTATAGGAAGGCTATTATTTTCCTTTCAATAGATAATTATAAAGTGAGTCACTGAGAGAAATTGATTGATGCGCGTCAGCTAAGTCACTTGGGGTTGGGGGGAGGCCCGTGAAAGGACAGAAGGGTTTAGAATCCAGCTCTTTGCTCTTCTCAGACCAGAGCACCATGCACTGGTTTAGCTTTGTAAGGTTTTCATTTCATAAATGTGGCCGGTTCACGCTCACGCCAAGGAAATCCTTAGAGGACACTCCTCTCGCCCTCCCTCTTCCCACTTCCTCCTCTCTCACCCCTCTCAAGAGAGGAGGAGCCACTGTCTCACTTGGGGGGCTGGGGAGGAGCTGGGCATGCGCAGTGTCCCCCTCCCCTCTGGGACACCTGCCCGCAGCTAGCACCTGGCCGGATGGCCCGCTCTCCAGCCCACTGGGGATTCTGGAGTTCACGGTTACAGACTCTAAGCTGGGTCCCACCCATGGCTTTACAAAGGTCACACTGACACCCCAACCTCCATTTTCTCCTCCAGCATCTGGTTAGTTGCCCTGACTCAAGTGGAAGACACCCCCTCCCAAACCTAGCTGTCATCATGGGTAGCTTTTAAAGACTCATCTCGTTATCACCAGATTCTTTCTGGTGCCTAAGTGTCTCCACCGTCATCGAGTCTGGGGACTTTGAAGCTATTTTAGGCTGAAGGATGAGACGTAGTGACCTGGTAGTCACTCACATGAAAAGCGTGGAACTAGCCGCCAGGGTGGCCAGCCTTCTTGCAGGGAATCATTTCATCCCTTGGAGAAATCTAACTGAAAAACTAATTTTAGACCAAAATTCCGCTGCCTGCAGCCCAAACAGCAACACTATCTAGAAAGGTCTCCATAGAACCCTTTGCAAACTCAAATTTCTACGAAAGAAAAACAAATGCGAGGCCAGAGCCAATTTTTGTCCAGTGTTAGGAAGAACCTTCTCTCTCCGTCCTAGTGGTGTGATGCACACTTTCGTGCTTTGAAGTCTGTCCCAGCGCGGCCCGGTCGCTTTGCGACGTCTGAATTTTCTCTGAGGGTGAAAGAGCACTACAGCTGTGCTCGTGGACAGCAGCCCTGACAAGGGCGAAATCAGGACGTGCCCCTCAAGAACAGACCCCATTGTGCATTGGCTTTTCTACACGATGTCGTTCATGAGAGCCCACGGATACTTCATGAGGAGGAGCAGGTGATGATGAGGGGGAAGGTTTTTCTGAGCACAGTCGCCATCTTGGCGAGACAGGCTGCTCAATGAGACCGGCACTGACGGTTAACACAACCAACTTGCTGGTGCACAAAGCCCCTCCTCCCCGTCCATCTCCCCTCAGGCTGGGAGAAGCAGGGTGCCCGACCAGGTGCCACCGCAGGATGCATACCCGGGGGTCTTCTCAGGTCCTCTGGGAGAGGTTTTGCTTTTCTTTCTCTACGAGACGTGTAAGACTGACAATGCCTTTCCCCCCTCCTCCTTCCCGGACTGTGGGTGTGATTCCCAGGGCTGCAGCAGCCTTTTGTGACCATGAGGTGACCAACGAACGAGCTGTCTAAACCTGCTCGTAGCCCAGGGCACACAGGCTACGCCAGAGCCAACTTTGCTCCCCGGGGTGTGACTGCAAAATTGTCAGACACTGGAAATGCCTGGAACATCATTAAGCCAAAGACAAACGGTGCTGTTCAAGTCAACCGCTGGCCTGCTGGCCTCAGCTGATGCAAATGGAACCAGACATGATAAAATGATTCTGTTTTGATTCTGGTAAAGAACAAACCCATTGGGGCCACCACGACCCTGTTCCAAATCGAGGCGCGAGGCTAGTTCCACAGGGAGCTGCGACAGCCCATGGGGAGGGCGTCCAGCGGGAGACAGGGAAATGGGATGATGCCTTCCACAGAGCCGCTGGGGTCTGTGGCCACCCCACCGCACCATGGATGCGGGCACCGCCTGGGGAGAAGGGCGTCTCAGAGCCAGAGACGGAAGTGCCCCCCAGCAGCGTAGGGCGTGGCACCACGGACCTTGTCCTGGGTCTGAGACATCGCCACGCAGGAAGCTCTGCCCTCAGAGCCCGGAGCCGGCATGGCCGGGGACAGAGCCCACCCCCAGCGTTCCCAGGCACCAGCCACGGGCCTGCAGAAAGAGCCGCCCCAAAGGAAAGGGCCAGGGGAGGGCGGAGATGCTGAGGCCCCCTCCCTCCGAAGATGCCTGCACCCCTCCAAGAGCACACAGCAAGCGGCGTCCCAGCTCGTGTGGCGAGTCCAAAGAGCCCAGAGCCCCTCACCGGGGAAGAGCCGGCTTCCAACGTTTGCCTCAGGCAAAGGGCAACATTGCGGCTCTTACATGGGTGCCCACCCCGCTTCACCCTGAGAGGCCGAGGCAGCCAGGTTGTGGGCAGGGAGCGGGCGGGGAGGCGCGCAGGGAGGCGCGCGGGCAGAAATGTGTGGGATCCCACGTGAGGTTCATTTTTCTGCGCCATCTTGACTATTGGCCACGGGACCCCCAAATACTTGGTCAAATGTTACTTCCAGGTGTGTGTGAGGGGTTTCTGGCCTAGTCGGGGGCAGAGTAACGCACATCGCCGTCCACCATGTGGGGGTCTCCCCCAACCCATTGGAGGCCCAAGTGAAAGACCAAGTACGAGAGACGCCCCTCCGCCCTCCGCCGACCGTCTTTGAGCGGGGCCTTTGGACCCGGACACAGACTGAATCTCCCCCACGGGCTCTCCGGAGCCCCCAGCGGGCAGACCTTGACCTTCTCAGCCGCTGCCATCACTGGAGGCCAGTTCCTTGCGATACGTGGCTGTTGCCCGCCATGGATTCTGCTTCTCTGAGAACGCAGGCTAGCCCCGAGAGGGTGCTTGGAGAAGGCCCCTGCCGCACCCCAGCTGGGTGGGACTCGTGGCTTCAGCAGTCCCCTGCTTGGTGGAGACCCCGGAGACACCAAGCACGTACGGGGGGGGGGGGGGGGATTGTCGTCCAACAGCCGCTACAGGGCCCCGGGACTGCCTGAGCTTTGAGAAGCCGCGCTGGGTCCAGAGGACTTCACGCTGGTGCACCCACCACCCCTCTGCCCCGAACCCCAGCTTCACAACCAAGGCCGTGATGCTTGCAGTGGGTCTGTTTTCCGCAGCCCCTCCTCCCAAACCCCGAGTTTCCTTCTTCCTCCGGGGAAATCTGTGCCGGCGCCACAGCCCGTAACTGTGGGATCCGGGTCCAGGTTACTGAACAGGGAAAGTCGCTCCCGGGCACCCAGGATCAGGATTCCTTTTTTAATGTGCATGAAAAGCAGCTCCTTTCAAAGCCACATCGCACACCCCCACCTGCAGGAGCCCGCCGGGCCCGGAGGCCAGCCTCCTGGAGGGCCGAGCCTCGCAGTAGAGGGAGGGGAGCCAGGTCTCCCCCACAGACTGTGTGGAAACCACCGCAGGGAGTTCCGGGGAGCCCAGCGGGCCAAGCCCGCGTGGGCCGTAGCGCCAGCCTGTGCCTGGAGGCGCAAGAACAGGGAGGCTGGGCAGGGCCACCCCTTCACTCCCACTGCCCTCACCGCCCCAGCTCCCTTGGCCCCCATGCCAAGGCAGGCTCCAGCCGGCCAGGGTATTTATAGCGCTGCTCTGGCAGGCAGCTCGTGGGCACGCTGTTTTCTGAGCCGGGGACGGAGCCGGCGACCCTGGGGGTGATGAAAATTCATCTGAGCAGAGGCCCAGACATAGGTGACCTGCCTGCCCCTGGGCCCGGGGAGGGAGCTCCGAGCCTGAGCTGAGACCTCGGGCAGGTCGGTCCCACAGAGGCCGCGGGAGCCCCAGGCGCTGGGTGGGCATGGAGACAAGCCGGCCCGCTCAGGTCACGGTCACGAGGGACACTCCCTGAAAGCAACCACCGCTGCCAGGGGAGCACGACACCCCTATGACGGAGGCCACCAGGGTGGGGTTGGCAGAGGCGAAGGGGGGGGTGGGTCAGGCAGGTTACGGAGCCAGTGATGATGAGCCGGGCTGGGGGTGCAGGGAGATGAGGCAGCGGGGATAGAATTTGGGTGCGGAGGTTTTGCGCCCAGCCTGGCGGATTCTGGAAATTTGAGGGGCAAAAGGACTTCAGAGGGATTCGGGCTAAAGAGACTGAATAGGTGAGTCGGAGCCTGGAGGTCCGGGGTCACGCTGCAGCCTGGGAATATGCACTGAGGCCGATGTGGCCTTTAGACTGGAGAAGACAGCGTAGGAAGGAAGCAGCTGCCGCTCCAGGGAGCCACAGAAAGTCGACAGCCTGCGTCTGCAAGTGTCCTGCAGCACCACCGCAGTATACAGTCGGTGCTCCGTAAATGCATGTTGAAAATGCAGGTTGAATGGCGCTACATCCCTGTCAGGGATGGTGGCTGCTGAGTGAGCCAGGCCTTCCCAGGGGCCCCCGAGCCAGAGCAGGCCCAGGCTGGCTTGCCAAGAGCCCAAAGGCACCGCTCCCTCCTGCCCCCCTGGCAGATCAAGTCCCAAGATTTCCTCCCGTGGCCTCTGCTACCCTGCTTCACTGTGGCCATGCCCCTTTCTACTGCTGTCTGTGGCCACCTCAGCATCGGCCCAGCATGGGGTCGCCTCTGCAGCCCTCTGAAAACCAGTAACATGAGTCATCACAGCAGCCAAAGGCCCATCTGGGGTTCTCGCTGAAGGTTTGGGGGGATGGAACAAGTACACAGAGGCGGCAGCTTCAAATTAGCTCTTCACACAGCCTCTGCCCCGTGCTGAGGCCTCCCAAGCCCTGGAGTCTGACCTTTTATCACACAAAACAGTTGGGGTCAGGTTGGTTTTTTCAGAATAACTTTCTCCCAACAGGCGCCGCCGTCCAGGCGGATGCTGGGTATTTTCCTAAACAAAGACGCCCTGTTTCCTGCAAAGGCCGGTGTCCCAGGTGGGAGGGCCCCTGCCCCACCACAGCACCCCGCACAGCCGCGCGGTCCCGACAGCCTCGTCCACCCCGCACTGAGGAGAAGTGAGCACTGTCCTTGCCGGAGGACCAGGACTCTTGCTCCACCAGGGATTAGCCAGGCTCGGAAGCTTCTAGGCCCTTGTTACTCGGGCATCTCCTCTGGAGGAGGAGCTGGGTGGCCAGGGAAGCTCCCTGCCCGGTGCTGCTGGGAGGGAGACTCGGAGGACGCGTGGGGAGGCCGCCAGCGGCAGCGCTGTCTTGATGTGGCCTCTCCTTCGGGACCTGCTTCAGAACTGCTGCCCTGGGGTGCCCGCCAGGAGGTGCCTTGGGCCGTGGCAAGCTTCCAGGCCTCAGCGGCCCTGCTGGGCCAACCCCGCTGGCGGGACATTTACCACAGGGGATGGTTCTTTCTCTTCCCTCTCTGCACACAAACCCTGTTACAGCTCCTTCACCCGGAGCCTGCTTCGCCTTTGTGAGCACCAACGGACAGACTTCAGAGCGTGCAAATTTGGGGGCCCCAGGGTGCCCCCCTGTCCCACGCTAACACATCTGGCCCCTTCCTTGTAAAATTCAAGAATTCCACATCTGATCCCTCACCCCTCACCACCCCAAGGGGGCTGCAGCAAAACACTGTCAGTCAGCGGAGCCAGGACCCCTCACCCCTGCGGTCTTCTGGTAGTTTTCCACCCTCTGCCCCCCACCCTGCTGGTGGGCAATAAACTCTCCCCTGCCCGGGCTGAGCTCAAAGTTCCTCCCTCAAGACTCCACCCGGGGCCCCTGACCGCTCCCTCCTCGAATAAAGCCTGCCTGCCTGTCGCTGCTAATGCAGGCTCGTCCCGGAGCAGCCGCTGCCCTGGGGTGGCTGCTCGTGATAAGCAGATAGATTCTCTGACTTGATGGGTGCTCGCTCTGTCCCTTTCTGGGGTGCACTGAGCAGGCACTCCTGGGGTGTCAGTTTATCAGTCGAGGCAGGAGACTGATGTGCTCCCCGGCGTAGCTTCATCAGCCCTGGTGGCAGACTGGGGAGGGGGTCCTGCCTTCCCCTTCTGGGCTCCTTGCCTCCCCCAGGCTTCTTCAGCTCTGGCCAGTGTTTCGTGGGGTCCTGGGTATGTTGGCAACTGGTTTTCATTAGGCATCACCCTCTCTGCCCTAACTGCTCCCCACCCCACTCACACACACACACACACACACACACACACGCTGTGTGCTCTGCTCATATCCACTGGGCTCTGTCAGGGGTTGCTGGAAGTACATGGGGCCTGAAGGAGCAGGTGCCACCAGGTGCATCCCCCGTGCCAGGCTCCCTGGGCCTGTGGTGGCGCCTGGAGGAAGCCCCCTGCTCCACTGGTTGGAGACAGCCTGGGTGGAGAGGTCCAGTGGGGAGGCCCACAAGTGACGCCGACCACAGGCCGGGAATGCAGACCATACGGCGGCGGCACGGCTCTGCTGCAGGCGGGGGAGCCCCGCACAGCCCTGCGCTGGGATTGGGGGGATTTGCATCCCCGTGACTTTCAACACACATGCTCACAAACACGTTTAGTGACGCCGGGCTCACCTGGCCAGAGGGCTCCCCCGTGTGGGGAGGACTGAGAGGGACCCCCCCATCCCAGACCTGGCAGGGGAGCTTGCCCGGGCTCTGTGTGGCTGGGCCCCCGGCGTGGTCTCCTCCACAGCAGCCGCCAGCCTCCGGGAAAGACACACGTCCTGGGGTGCGCCCAAGAGGAAGTTTGTTAGAGTCTTTAGAAGAAGCTCCATTTTGCCAGGTCCACCGTCTCGGGATCCCGACCAAGATGGATGCTGTGTTTGCAAAAGGGGGAAATGCTTTTGAGCCCTCAGAAGCCATGGGAACCGAGAAGGAAGCAGCTCGCACCCCTGGCGGTGGCGGGCGGTACCCAAACATGGTCATTTTTCCAAAGCTCTTGGCACTTCAGCTGTTTTTCTCTCATAAAATCGTCAGGCTACCCCATAGGAAACGGCCATGCCCGGAAGACGTTTGCACGGGGCGCTGGAGAGACTCTGGGAGGCCGTCCCCGGCCTCGGCTGCGGACCTTTGGAAGTGAGACAGGAGAGCAGGAAAGGAGGGGTGCGGCACCCCCTGGCGAGCGCGGAGCAGGGGCCCCTCCCAGGCGCCCAGGGTGGGCGTCCCAGCGCACGACCCCAGCGCCATCTCCATCCCTCACGTGTCCCACTTTTATTCAGAGTCCGAGACACATGGCTCTGCCTGTGGCCCTCGGACTCCCACTCTCAGGGCTGCACCCCCAGGCGCCGCAGAGCTGTGGCTCAGCACGGAAGGCCTCAGATTCTGGCCAAGTGGACAGGCAGGTGTTTATCCCGGTGGGAGATGCACAGCCCAGGGGAGGGCCGAGATGCCAGGGCCCGATGGTTGCACAGGCCTCCTGGCCCCAGGTATGCCCGCAGGTCCCGTGGCCGCCAAGGCCCAGGAAGGCCTGAGCAGCCGCCAGGGAGCCTCCCAGCTCAGCCGAGCTTCTCTGCCCACCTGGATAAAAGCTCTTGTCAGCCAGGAAGACAGACGGTGCAGGGGAGATTCCGCACCTGGGCTGCACCTTGTAAATGGCCATGGAATGACCCAACACCAGGTCTTGCCTTCTGGGTCAAGTGGAAGCATTTGTGGGGTCGGAGATGCCGCGGCCCTCTCTTCGGGCCCTGATTGGGATGTAGAGGGACTTAAGGGGAACAAGTTCTGGACACGGCCTGGAGCTTCCAGAACCTCTCCGGGCTCAGGTTTACCTGCCTGCCCTTTCCAGGTCCCTGGAGCTCACCCAGGCCCAGGTGATTCCATTCCCCTAAATAACAGTTGTTTCTCGGTGCTGATCCAGGCGCTGGGGTGTGGACCTGGAGTCACTGGGGATCCAGGAGGAACTTCCCTTCCCTGACATGAGTGATTCAGGGGACCTGCTCCTTTCAAGCATCCTGAGGCGCCCTGGAGGGGCCAGCCGCGGACTCAGTCAGGACCAGGTGAGGATTCCCACCCGCCTCACACCCCCACCAGAGGAGGCCGGGGTGCCCGTCTCCTGCAGGGGCTTTGAGGGCCCTTGACGCCGGACACCCAGAAGGCCCAGCAGGGGCCCTGAGAAAGAAACTCTGAAGACCCCTCCTGGCATCATCCATGCCACCAGAGCAGACCAGACCAGTCTAGGCCCAGCCCACCAAATTTAGATAATTTTTTTCCCCCAGAAATGATCGAAATTGAAAACATCCGTGTATTTTCAGTGGAGCCAGAAAGTAGGCGCTTTCTTGCAGTCAGAGTCGTTTGTGGTGCTGGTGCTAGAGGGAGTCTGCCCCAGGTAGGACGTGGGGAGAGAGGAAACAGAGGGTCAGGCCCCACTCCCTCCCCCTCTCTCCTCCCACTGACACCCCCCTTTGTCTTCCCTTTGCAAGGCCCCATTCACTTTCCTCTGCTTCTTACTTTGGGGCGTCTGAGTTTTTATTGAGGTGCCATTCACACACCACAGAACTTGCCCTCTCAGTGAACAAGGTGTGGTCCCCACATATTCATCACACTCCACTTTAGAACATTCTTATCATCCCCAAAAGAGACCCTGGCGACACTAGCAGCTCCTACCCGCCCGGCCCCAGCCCTGCTCTCTGCCTCTGCGGCTCTGCCTCTGCCGGACCCCAGTGCAGCCCCACGCACGTCGCCTTTCGTGTCTGGCTTTTTCACGTCATGTTTTCACACCTCGCCGTGTCCGAAGGTGTCGGGACTCCATTCCTTTCATGTCTGAATAGTTTTCCATTGCAGGGATGTGCCACATTTTATTTATCCATTCGGGTTGTTTCCACTTGGGGTTGTCGTGAATAATGGTGCTGTCAAATGTCGTGGACATGATCTTATTTGCGTTTCTCTTGGGTCAACACCACCAGTGGAAATTGCTGGATTACATGGAGACTCCATTTCTGGGAATGCCAGACCCTTTCCCACCCCCGACCCCTTTAAAGGAGTCCTGAGAATGGGCCTGCCATGTTTGACAGAACAAGAACAGAATCCCTCGGCCTCCCCAGAACAATTTCAAGCAAGTACTGGGGTTAAATCTCGATTTTACCCGGGCAGTTGGCCGACCCAGCTGCTTGGGTTGGGTGAAAGGAACAACAATAATTTCTCAGATCTGATTTGATCACTTACGAAGAAGCCTTCGGGTTCAGATGTGCGTGTTCTGCCGCATCCCCTAGGAGGAAGGCAGCAGCGTAATGGCCTGACTTTCCTTGGCTGCCAGGACGCTCCATCTGTAGGGATCACCCAGCCAGGGGACACTGCAGGTGCAGCCACGTCTCCGGTTCTCAGGACACACAAGTGAACCAGACAGACCCTGTGTCTGCTTTCACGGGTTAAATGCTAGTGTGGGAGAGAAGCAGACAGACCAGACCATATATATTTATATATGTGTATATATATATATATATATGTATGTATACAGCATAAATTATATATTATATGCATAAATGTATGCATAAATTAGAGGCATAAACTTGGGGCCTCTCTGGTGGCGCAGGCGGGCGAGCGCCACACTGTGAAGCTGTCTGCAGCCTCTGCAGCGTGGGTTCGATCCCAGCCGGCTGACAAGAATCCCACATGGTGAAGCAGACCTCTCCTGTCTCGCCCGCTGCTCCCCTCAGCAGTGTATTTCATCAGTCTGCCTGTTCTTTTCCCCACTCTGTCTCCGGTGAATCCTCTCACCCTCCTGCGCCTCTGGCCTATACCCCAGCTCTTGTATAAAAACAAATAAATCTTTTAAAAAATTATATGCATAAACATATAGTTTTATCATATATACATATAAATATATACATATGTATTTTTAAATGGGTTGTTTTCTTATTATTAACTTTTGAGAGCTCTTTATATATTTTGAACACATCCTTTATCAGATACATGATTTGTACGTCCTTTCTACCTGTCTATGATTGTCTTCAGTCTCTTAGCGTCTTTCAAAAAAAGCAAGTTTTTTATTTGGATTGATTGACTCTAATTAATTGATTTGTCCTTCAATGGATTATGCTTTTGGTGTCAAACTTAGAAAATTATTGCCTAACCCATCACAAGGTGGTCTCCTGTGTTCACTTCTAGAAATTGCATGATTTTAAGTTTGACCTTTACATCTGTTTTGGGTTAATCTTTTTCTATAATGCAAGGTGCAGATCAAAGTTCCCTTTTTTTCCTCCTCTGGCATAAGAACATTCAGCTGTTCCAGAGTATTTGTCAAAATGACTATCCTTTTTCCACTGAATTGCCTTTGAATCTTTGTTGAAAATCTGTTGTCCATACTTGTGTGTGTCTATTTCTAGACTCTCTCTTCTGTTCCATTGAGCTGTGTCTGTCTTTATGCCAAGACCATACTGTCTTCATTACCCTAGCAGTATAAATCGTGGAAATGAAGCGGTGTGAGGCCTCTTCCTTCGCTCCTCACTTTCAAAGTTGTTTTAGCTGTTTTATGTCCTTTATATTTTCATTTGAATTTTAGAATCATTTTGTCAATTTCTACCCCAAATAAGCTTGCTGCAATTTTTACTGTGATTGCATTATATCAAGAGATCAGTGCTGGGAGATTAGGAAATACAGGTTTTTTTGTTTGTTTGTTTTGTTTTTTTTAAAGATTTTTTTTTTAAAGATTTATTTATTTATTTATACAAGCACTGGGTGCAGTCAGAAGCGCAGGAAGGTGAGAGAATTCACCAGAGCCAGAAAGGGAGCAGAGCAGGCAGAAAGACCGAAATACACTGCTGAGGGGAGCAGTGGGCGGCAGGAGAGGTCTGCGCACCATGTGGGACCCTCCTCTGGTGGCTGGGGAGCAGCCGGGGAATCGAACCGGTGCTGCGGAGGCTGCGGGCAGCTTCGCAACCCAGCGCTCAACCACTGCGCCATTTATTTAAGGCCTCCCCTGGTGGCGCAGGGGGTTGAGCGCCACACTGTGAAGCTGTCCGCAGCCTCTTCAGAGCCGGTTCGATCCTAGCCGGCTGGCGAGGGTCCCACATGGTGAGCAGACCTTTCCTGTCGCGCCCACTGCTCCCCTCCGTGGTGTGTTTCGTCAGTCAGCCTGTTCTGTTCCCTGCACCATGTGGGATTCTCGCTGGCCAGCCGGGATCGAACCTGTGCTGCAGAGGCTGCGGACAGCTTCACAGTGCGGCGCTCAACCCCCCGCGCCACCAGGGAAGCCCAGGAAATACAGTTTTAAAATATACTGTTGGGTGGATTTTAATATATTCACGCAGTTGTGTGAATATATAACCATCACCACCATCAAACTCCAGAACATTTTCATCACCCAAAAAAAGAACCCCATGCCCATTAATAGTCACACCGACCCCTCCTTTCCCCAGCCTGGGGCAACCACGCTTGTTCTTTCTGTCTCTGAGTTTGCCTATTCTGGACATTTCCTATAAATGGAATCACACCACATGTGACCTTCAGTGTCTGGCTTCTTTCACTCGTGTCTCCGAGATTCAGCCGGGCTGTGGCAGACGTCCCACCGACACTGAGAATGCAGCGCTTAAATGAACGGAGACCTACGCCAGCCCGGAAACCACTTTTCAGAATTATCCCCTGGAATCGGTGTTTGAAATCCACGTATATATTTGCTTATCCTTCCTCATAGGAAGCCATGTGATTAATTTCCAGTGAATGGAGGGGAGCGTTGGCTGGACTTGGTAAACTTTAGAACTTAGAAAGCTTAGAAGTGACAGAGCCAGGAGACAGATGCTCAGAGGCCAACTTGGCGATAGATGGGCTTGTGTGGCCTTACAGAGCATCCCGAGGAAGGAGCCAGCATTTCAGAATCCGAGAGCTTTCGCAAACAATTCTTGAAAAAAATCCTGCATCTGGCAGTGGTCAGTGGGAGGGAGCCTCCTCCCCCGGTGTCCTGGGTTCCTGCCACCCCTGAACAGCACCTGTGCCTTCACACACACCCCTGTAGGTGCCAGGTTGAGTTCTCTCCTCCCCCACGAGTCAAAGCTCACCCTTTCGTAGGTAATTCCGAGGGAGGGGACCTGACTTCCCTGGGGGTGGTGGGAGTTAGGGGCAAGCCATGAATTCCTTGCTTGTGGCATTCCCTCCTTTGCCCGTGGGCACCCCCTCCCCACACCATCAGGATGACCAACTCATCCCAGTCTGAGAACACGAAGCCCTCTCAGTCCCAGAGAAACCAGACCCCACCCTCTCCCCAGCTTTCTCCCCTACCAAAAAACACTAACATCAAATAATTACCTTTTTTTGCTGAAGTGATTCAAAATTTTTATTTTGCAACATTTCAAATGTTTAGGAGAGCTGCAGGGCCTGGGATGGGAGCACTCACCTGCGACCCCCAGAGCCTCCTCCAGGGATGCCCCCAGCAGACACACCCAGCAGGGCCCCCACCCAGGCAGCCGCAGCCTCCTTCACGCTGAAATCCCCGCCTCGACTCAGGCCGGCTCTCCTTTGGAGGATGACAGGCCTCTTGTCTTCTAGAATATCCCTCCGTGGAAATCTGTCCCACACCTCCTTGTGTTGGGTCTGGATGGGGCAGAGTGATTTTTTTTTAATGGTGAACATTTATATTTAGGGTCACCCACCTGGGCTGTTGAGATGATCCCACTTTGTGGGCCGCACCCGAAGCCTCGAGTCCGGAGCCGGGGGACACGCCTCCCCTCTCTGCTGTCTGACCAGGGAGCTGGCCCTTGGCCCGTCGCTGTCACGGAGCGTCTCCGCGGCTGTCGGGGCTGGTGCTGTCGGCTGGAGCCCAGCGTGAGCACAGGGGTGGGTGTCGTCTGTCCTCGCGGCCGACACACGGTCACGGGACTGATGATGGTGCAGGGGTCCAGCTTGCGTCTCCTGGGGGCGCTCTTCCCAGGATATTTGGGGTGCCTTTGCAGTCACCGTGTGCAGTCACCGTGTCTTGGGCCTCCGGAAAGGGGGTGACCTGAGGGTCTTCCTTTTCTTGAGGAGTGGGTGCTTTTCAGCACCACTTTCTTGGCCTTCAAAGCTCCGGCTTTGGCTTAGGGGGCAGAGCAGGGGCTTCCTTCTTTACTTGTGGCTTCATCTTCATGAAAAGCTGATTTTTTGAAGCTTTGGAGACCTAAGATGTCCTCCATCCCCGGCCTGCACGCTGGGCCAGACGCTGTGGCGTCCGCTCCGCCAACTTCGGCTTCTCTCTGCTCCGCCATCCTGGCGGCCATGGCCCCCGGGACTTGCCTGCGGCTGACCCTCTGCCTGGTGGTGGCGACCACCTGGCCCCTGGCCAGGCCTGTCCCCAAGGCCAGAGGCAGAGGGTGTCCGAGGGGTGGCCCTCGGACCCCGCACGCTGAGGATGAAGCTGCGAAGAGAACATTTTCCAGGGCTTTTCATAGTTTCCCAAGTAAGTAGGACACTCTCTGCTGCTTGGGTTACTAATGCCTTGGCAGCAGGGCCCAGCTCTGTTCCCAAACAGACCGGCTTTTTTCCCTGTCACCTAGGTACTCGCCATTGTTGTCCCATTGTTTTCCCGGCTCACCCACACCCCGAGCTCAGGCAGCCCCCACAGGGCTCTCTCGGCACCAGAAGCCCAGGTCTGCACAGCACCAGCTGTGGAGCAGGGATCTGGCCAGGCAGGGGACCCCAAAGTCCCCCCATGCAGCGGGGAGCTGGGGTGGGGCAGCCCAACGAGACTCAGCTGCGATGGGCGACGGTGAGCACAGGGCAGCCCCTGGCTGACGTGTCGCCTCCAGGCCCTGGTCTGGGCCACTTCACTTCTTGCAGGAGCCCCCTGGGATGGCCGGAGCCTGGACCCGCTGATCCTGGGACATCCCTGTCTCTAGAATTGCATATAAAAGCTAGTAAACAGATGGCTTGGTTTAGAGGGAAAATGCAGCCAGAGTTATTAAAAAGAAAAAGAAGCAGAAGAATGAGGAGCGGAAAGGGGAAGCCAGAGGCTGGCGCGCTGCAGGGACAGCGACGGCTCATAAACCCTGAGGCCTTGGTCCCGCATGTATCTCTGGCTGAGGTTCCACTGTCCTCATGGAGCCCATCTGTCCCCACAGAAACCCAAATAGAAACAGTCTCATGGAGAAAACACACCCCTCCCTCCCTCCACACACGCGCACACACACACGCACACACGCACATGTGACACTCGGGCGGAGGAAGCTCTCGTGGGCTGCTCTTTGGGGAGGCTGGTCACATAGCCGATGGCCACAGAGGAGTGGTCCCGGCTGCACAGGGGGAGGGAAGGCAAGCAACCTAGGAGAGCTCCCTGGAGGAGGAGGAGCCGAGACCATGGATATCCTGCAGGTATAGAGGGCACTGGCAGAGAAGGGGAGGGGGCAGGTGCACCTGGCAGTGACTCCACTAGGGTGAAGGTGCCCCTCACCGGGGCCCAGACATTTAGGCTCAGAATTGAACCTCAAGGCAGAGACCCTTAAGCTAGGAGGGTCTGCCTCCGACACGTTCTGGGGACCCTCTTCTCACACCCTCAGTGTCACCCCAAGATTGAGACCAGGGTGCCTGGATTTAGAGCAGGACATGTGGGGGGCAGGGAGAGGAGAGGACCAGGCGTGGCCCTGTCTTCTTGACAGTGCATCTGAGCGTGAGCAGCCACAGGGGCCAGTACGACCCCCAGGGTCCGTGAGAAGCTGGGGCACACAGCCCACAAGCCGGGGTGCTTGTCTAAGCCCCGGGACGGGAGGGCCAGGCCTCCTGTCCTACCTCAGCTAAAATGGCACGTACAGAAATAGGAGGGAGATGGGCTGGGAAGAAGGGGGGCGGTGGGGCAGACACCAGCTGCAGAGGCTGGTCAAGGTCGCCCCTGGACAAGCAGAGGTGGTCCAAGGGGGCTGCAGACTGTGCCCGGTCAGCTTGTCCAGCCAGAAGAATCAAGAGGACGAGCTGAGATGTCTTCCTACACCCCACCCCTCGCCAGGCTGGGTTCCTCATTTTCTTCGGTGAAATGCAATTTTGTGTCCATTGCAATGACAAGAAAGGGAGGGGCCTGTCTCTTTGGTTTTTCCTGCCTGTGTCTTGCATGAGGCAGTGGCCTGCGGTGGCTTGGGAATGTTATCAGCGGATCCTTCTCTGCAGAGAGTTTGAGACTCGCTGGCCCAAAAGGTGTGAAACACAGGGCCTCCCTGGTGGCGCAGCAGGTTGAGCGCAGCACTGTGAAGCTGTCCGCAGCCTCTGTAGCACCGGTTTGATTCCCGGCCGGCCAGGGAGAGTCCCACATGGTGTGGCAGACCTCTCCTACCTCCCCCGCTGCTCCCCTCAGCAGTGTACTTCGGTCCTTCTGCCTGTTCTGCTCCCCTCTCTGTCTCTGGTGAATTCTCTCACCCTCCGGCACCTCTGGCCTGTACCCCAGAGCTTGTATAAACAAATAAAATTAAAAAAAAAAAAAGATGTGAAACACAACTGAAGTGAGAGTCGGGGTCACAGCAGCCCTGGGGGGCTTTGGGAGCACTGACCAAGGGCTCCTACCCCACCCACTCACGGAGACACAGGCAGCACTGTTAGAAACCCCACCCTTGCCTGTACCCCCAGGCATAAACACAGGGGTGATGGAAGCCAGCCTGGCCGTGGCGAAGTTCATTGGGCAGCAAAGCAGATGTGGGGTACCCCAGCATCCTTCCAGGAGAAGTGAGGACTCCTATGGGCTGGCTCCCGGGGCCCAGGGGCCAGGGACCTCACTGTGGGGCTTATTATAACTCTGTGGTCACTTCTCTGCTTTCTCCCGGGACGAGCAGGTGGCTGTAAACTGAGAGGGTCCAGTCACCCAGCACGAGGAGAAGGGACACTCGGCCTTTTTTAAAATCAAGACACACACACACCCCCCCCCCAACTCTATATGTGCCTTCTCGTCTGTCTCGACACTCACATGGCCTCTGGGCCCTGGACTTTGCTGCTTCAACTCTCCACGCCCTCCTGGAGCCGGCGGTGAGAAAGGCAGCTCCAGCCTCTCAGGCCCTAAAAATGCTGTTGGCGCCAGCCCAGGGGAGAACATAGTGTATGATTCCATTTATATAAAGTACAAAAACAGGCCCAACCACGCTGCGTTGTGAGTCGCCTGGACAACAGCGTGCCTGGGGCATAGTGATGGGGGGGGGAGCACGGGGGTCTTCTGGGGGGGACAATCACGTGCTATTTCTTGATCCGGTTGCTGGTGGGAAACAAGAGTGAACGCCTGTGATGGCGCCCTTTCTTCGTGTATATTAAACTGCAATAAAAAGTTTGAAAGCCCCGTCGGCTCCAACCGTCACAGCAAAAATAAAACAAAACCTCGGGGCGGAGGTCTTGCGGGCCTCTGTCCTGCTTGTGTGAAAAGCTCCGACTCGCAGGGCCACAGAAAAGAACAATTACCCTGTGAGAGAAGCTGGGATCTGTTTTTTGGGTCACTGTTTTCCCAGGTGGTTGGGGGTGGGGAAGGGGTGACTCATTTTCCTCACCGCCCCCCCGCCCTGTCCCCACCGTGTGTGGCTGGACGGGGGCCATGGGCCGGGAGATTTGGGCTGTTGCCTTGGTAATGCTTAAATATTGGCTTCAAGTTATGATGGTAAAATAAATAAGTAGGAGCCTTGGGGAGCTCTAAGCGTCTCTGCCTTTCGTTTCCAGATCCCCAGTCAAAACCTGTGCACCACACGGGCTCACGCACCCTCCGTCCGTGGGGGGCGCAGGCCAGGGGCTGCCCGTGCCCCGGGTGCTGGGGCCTGTCCTCCACGCCGACTGTCCCGTCTCGAGACTTTCCGAAAATTCTTGCTCTTGTCAGCATCACAGTCACATGTCGCTTCGCGAGGGGGTTCATGCTGAGAAGGGCATGACTCCGGGCAACGCCATCACCGCACACACATTGGGGCGAACACTCGGTGGCTCCCAGTGCACGCGGCTGTCCGTGGGGACACGGTCACACAGGCGGCCTGTCATTGCCAGAAGCCAAGAGCCCAAGTCCAGAGCTGCAGATGGGTGTGGGGCAGGGTGCAGGGAGAGCCCCACCCCAGGGCTGCTTTCAGGTGAAGGTCAAGAAAAGCGTCGTTTCTAGAGGCCAGGAGCCACACGCCCTGACTCAGGGGCCCGTCCCTGAACTGGGAGCCACGGAGCTACTCCGCACTGCAGCCCAGAGCCTGAGGATCCCGTCCAGGATCCCGAGCTAGAGCAGAGCTTTGCCCAAGATAAACTCCCAGTCCCAGTCCTGGCTCTGCCACTGAGCAGGTCTGACTTGGAGGTGTTTGGCCAGTCCTCACCCGTCAGGGCCTCAGTTTCCCCATCTGTAAGCGCTCTCTGCCATCAGCAGAGACAGGAGAGAATGGGACACTGGCCCTGGGAGGGGGGCCTTGGGAGCTGACCCAGCACGCTCTCCCCTTGCAGCTGCGGCAGATGTGCAGCTGGCGTTCCAGGGTTTACAGCCCGCTGCCCACAGGGAAGTGGAAACTGTTCACCTCACCCATTCCAAAAGCATCCAAATAATAAACCTCTCCTAGTGTCTTGGCTCCGGACTTCTGTTGTGTGTGCAGGGGAGGAGAGCGTGCAAGCTGGGGCCGGGTGGGGTGGGGACAGCTCCCTCTGGGCAGCGCTGAAGCTTTGGGCGGTGCTGGGAGGGTCCCTGAGTGTTTGACAACCACCATGAGGTCACCGCTGTCGTGCCCCTGGGGTGTGATGTGTCAGCAGGCAGCGATGGGCCCGCGTGATTCATAGCGGCGAGCGTCCCCCTGCAGGCTCTGCTCAGGCTGCAGCTGCCTTCCCTGTTCCCTCGTCCTCCCGGCACAGTGCTCCCAGGGTGCCTGCCTCAGGCAGCCTGCGGGCATCGGGAGGGACAGGGCAGCAGCCAGCACCCCTGGAATGCTCTTTGCACACCTTGGTTCTCTCCAGGGCCGCAGGCTGCCCCTGGTGGCTATGGGCCCCACGTCCTATGGGCCCCACGTCCTTGGGGAAAGTTGGTGCAATGTTAGCAGACACTCACTGAGCACCTACTATGTGCTGGCTCTGTCAAACATTGAGGCGATAGCCATCCTTTGAGGGGGCCACTTCTGATTCCTGTGGCTGCCCCTAGCCAGTGACCACAAACTGGGAGCCTTCAAACAGCAGGAGTCAGCTCTCTCAGTCCGGAGGCCAGAAGCCAGTAATCGAAGGCTGGGCACATCAAGCTCCCTCTGGAAGCCCCAGGGGCGAAGCTTCCTGCCTCCTCCAGCTCTGCGCCCAGGCGTTCCAGAGCCTGGGAGGCCGGCACCTGCCCTCGTCTTAGCTTCACGTGGCCTTTCTCCTCTGTCTCATTCTGGTCTCAGGAGGACACCAGGTATCAGATTTAGGGTCCACAAAAAGTAGGATGATTTCTTCTAGAGGTCCTTAATAATCACATCTGCAAACCCTATATCCAAATAAATGTATTTGGGGGCCGCCCTTTTGACAGGGTGGGGATGTGTGAAGTGGTTCATCCCAGTTCCTCCATTGGGAAGTGGGGAGTTGGGATCCAAACCCGGGTCACATGGCTCAGGAACCCCGCTGTGGTCTCTGCCAGAGCCCAGTGCCTGTGCCAGTTCCCACTGAGCACATCCAGGTGGGAAAACAGGTGCCCCCATATGCATTCAAGACCAAACAGGTCCCCACTCCAGTTATTCTCTAGCTGCAGATTTGAAGGGATCCCCAAAAAGATTGCAAAAGGGAGGGAGACCCAGCCCCCCAACCCCTGGTGACGCGGTGCAAGCAAGTCTAAGACGAGTCTGAGATTCCTGAAGCTTCCGCTGAGACCAGCCTGTCTCCAGCTCACGGTGCGCGCAGAGTGGGGCTCAGCCGGAGTGGCTGGTCCCGAGGCCACACTGGAGAGCCCAGTGCCAGGGCTGCAGGACCAGAAATCATCCCCCACCCCTCATTTGAAGTGGCTGGCCACCCTCACCCTCCCACTCCCAACACACACACACACACACACACACACACAGGCAGGCACATCAGCCAAGCCTTGCAAATCAGTCACCAGATTGGCTCATGGTTGAGTGTGTGACTCAGTCCTACCCAATGAGAGCAGCTAAGGAACATTGGCTGGAACTGTGGCTGAGCATGTGACTCTCTGCGTGGTTCACTCACTCCAAGGAACATGGAGTTGTTAGCAGTCGCCCTTGCTACCACAAAGGGAGGAACTACCTGAGAATGAAACCCACACGGGAAGGTCAATTCTTAGCAACACTGTCTGAGCACCTGGATCAAGTCCTGCCTGAAGGCAGAACTATCCTCAGACATTTCACTGCTGAAAACTGCTAACACCACCTAGAACTGGATTTCTGTAATGTGCAACTGAAAGGGATCCAAACGATACATGTGACAAAGTTGAGACTGTTTCACTCACCTGCTTCTCAGCTCTCATCCATGACAGGATAAGTCCCTAGCAAGGAACATATGGACTTTTTTCTTCTTTTTTTAAAGATTTATTTATTTATTTATTTATACAAGCACTGGGTACAGTCAGAAGCGCGGCAGGATGAGAGGATTCACCAGAGCCAGAGCGGAGAACAGAACAGGCAGACTGACGAAGTACACTGCTGAAGGGAGCAGCGGGTATGGCAGGAGAGGTCTGCATGCCCATATGGCCTTCTTGATCGGGGTCCCGCCCCCACACCCCCTTCATCCACTGCACCCCCTGCCAGCCACACAAGTCTTCTCTCTCTCTCTCTCTCTCTCTCTTTCTCTCTCTCTCTCTCTCTCTCTCTCTCTCTCTCTCTCTCACACACACACACACACACACACACACACACAGATTTCTCCTGCCCTTGGGCTTTTGCTTTGCTGTGTCCTGTGCCCAGAATGCTCTCATCACCCCCGACTCCCGACCCCCCAACACTTACTCATCTTGCGACGCTCGATTCAAGCATTACCTCCTCCGAAAAGCCTTCCCTGACTCAGTGCCCCACCTCTCCTCCAGCTGGAAGACGCGTCCCCTGGGCTCCCATGACCCTGCGCGAGGTTCAGTCTCATGCTGGCCTGCGTGTGTTTCAATGATCTGTCCATGGCTCCTTTCTGCCCCCAACACACCCAAACGGGGATCCTTCAGGGCCAAGTCTGCTCCTAGGTCTCTGCTGACCAGGCCGTCTTAAGGCTCAATATAGATCTGATGACTCTGGGCCACCCTCCCTAGAGCCCCGCCCCACCCAGATGGGGGGCAGGGGGAGACCTTAGTGGCCCCCAGCAGTGGGGGGAGGACGGCAATGGCCCCAGTGGCCCCGTGTCCTGGTCAGGACTCAGACAGCACCGAAGCAACCCGGTGCTTCCCACAGTCAAGCCTTTAAGCGAGAGCCAGTGTGGTGACCTTGGCCAGGGCCAGGTAGTGGGCCTCCCGGGCACACTGGTCCTTGTTCCAGAGGCTCCCACAGTGCACTGGCCCCTCTGGAGAGCAGTCCAGGTATGAACGGAGGGGGCGGGGCAGAGCCGGGAGACCCAGGACTGCTTAGGGCCCAGATACCCAGAGACAACCAGGGCCAAAGGGCCAAGAGTTAGAGCTGCCTGGGCCAGGGGCGCAGGGAACACTAGTCATGGTCCTGGGGGCAGTCTCCTTCCCCTGCCGTTCCCCCACTTTTTTATTGGGGAGCAAATATCGTCTCTGATGCCTCATGCCTCCTGGATTGACTCACACCAGCCCCTACAACTCTCATAACTGGGTCTACCCCAGGGCTTCCTCAAAAGGAAGGGACCCGCTGTTCCAAGCTGTACTGGGGGGGCCCACCGTTGGCCGAGTGCCAACAGGTCCCCGCTTTGCTCCTGGGCCGGCCAGGCTGTCCCCTGGGAAGCCCATCAACCGCCGCCTGCCTCATGTGGCTGCATCTGCTCTTGCGGTGCTCTCCGTGCTCCCACCGGCGTCACTCAGAGTCCTCCAAGTCCCCCGCAGACCCGCCACCCAGGACAAGCGCTGGACCCAGCTGGGAAGTCTCTCGGAGTTACTGTGGGGAAGAGACGTGTTGAGGACTCATTTCTCCTGGGATGTCTATGCACCGGGGGCGGGAGGGGGTGGCCTTCATTATCGGTGTTCAAACCTCCACCAGCGCCGCGACCAGGAGCCAGGGGCCGTGCCAGGTAGCATGCGGCCACAGCAGCAGCCGAACGCCGGTCAAATGCTCTGAGTGGAGCTCCAGCCCCAACCTTTCCCCTGGGCCCCGGATCCGGACGCACAGCCTCCCGCTCCTGGCCCCTGGTGGCCCAGGGCCACCATCTCCAGCCTTCCAAGCGCCGCCAAAGGAGGCAACAGGCTCGAAACCGCCTGGCGGTCGGAAATGCTGAGGCCCCATGGCCTGGCGGGCAGAGAAACCTCAGCAGCCCAAGAAACTGGCCCCAAAGAGGCAGCCAAAGCTTGGTTCAACTCAGACCTGATGCCAGAAACTCATTGGCCTTTGAGCCCAGGACCCAGGGGACCTCCCCTTCATCCGGCCCTTCCTCCATCCCTTCCTTGCTCAGCTCCCGGGGGAATCAAGACCCTCTCTGGCCCCCCCATCCAGCTGCTCCTCTTCGCCACTCTTTCCTCCGGCGGAGCCCTGTCCGCAGCCCCAGCACCTCCCTTCGGGTGTGTGCTGAGTCTCCAAACTTGGGGAAGGGGCGAGGGTCCTAGAGAGGCAACATCTGAGGGGGGCGGGGGAGCCATCCTAAGCCTTTGATGCCGGAAGCTGTCAACTGCATCAAACCTCGGAGCCTGACCCGGCCCGGCCCAGGAGGCCTTGATCTTCCTCCCCAGGCTTTTGGCCCAGAAACCGCCTTGATCCTCAGCCTATCACTTCCTTCTCGTAGTTTCACATCAGTATTTCTCCTGACATCCTCTCAGGCTCTCCCGAGTCCTCCCTCCATCTGGGACCTGAACATCTGCCAGATGGCACCCGTGTCTCCCACATCTGCTCAGCGGTCAGCGCCGTCCGCTTCATCGGCCTCATACTCAGCCCCACCGGCCTCTCCATCACTTTTATTGCCTTTTCCCCTCAAAATTCCCCCTAAAGCCATCCGTGAACTCTGTAATTGGAGGCCCAAGAGAAAATTTCGCTGTTAAGAAACATCCTCTCAGTTCCAAGGGTGCTGTTTTGGGGTGAGTGCTTCCCTCCGGCCTGGTTACAGACACTCTTGTCAGGTGGGGTACATTTCCGACGCCCCTGGGTTCCGCTCCACCTGAGCCCGGGTTCCTCCCTCTCCGGCCTTTTCTGCCCTCCCTGATGTGCTTCCTCCAGCCGTCAGAGGACACTGCTTTTCAGTGTGGTCTCTGTTTCTGCATAAAGCACATTCACCCTGAGAGCCACCCCACGGGGCTGTGTGGATCACCCCAGAGCCCCAGCTCCATCCCAACCAGCCCTGCTGGTCATGCAGCCTCCCAGGGCCCCCCGGTGTCAGTGGAGCATCTTCGGGGTACCCAGAGGGCCTGGCCACGTCACCTCATCCTCCCTTAACAACCATGCTGGGGAGTTTCATGGGTCATTGTAAGGAAGCAGACAGCAGGGCAGGTTAAATAAGCAAACACAGCCTCACAGCCAGGAAGCAGCAGGTCACGGCTTTGACCCCAAAGCCTGACCTTTCCCACGACCTGCAGTCCCGCGATGCTTGGGCTGGATCACACAGGACACAATGCGGCTGGACTTCCGCTAACCAGGGACTCCCACTCTGCCCTCTGCTCCATCCAAAGCAAGCAGCCAGGGGCTGGCTGCTCCACACTGAGCAGATTTGATGCCCCTCACCATGCCCCCCAAGTTCTGCCCCAGGAGCAGCCTCACAGCGCTGTTCCACCTGAGATGAGAAGGCAGGAAAGCTCTTGATTGGGTCAGAGCTTGCTGATCTATGCTTGGGTGATTTCTGTTTTGCTTTTCCAGGTAGGACTCTACATTGCTCTCTCTAACATTAAACAAATAAAAACTGTACGTGAATGTCCCTGGCAGCACTATTCATGGTAACCCCAAGGCAGCAAGGACATAAGTGTCTATAGGTAGCTAAATAGATAGATACCAAGTGGTATGCCCATGAGTCCATGCATGGAATATTACTCGGTCGTGAAAAGGAATGACACACTGACACACCTTCAACAGGGGTGAAGCTGGGAGACGTGACACTGAGGGAAGAAGTCAGGCACCAAAGGCCCTGTGTTCTTTCATTCCAGTGACACAAAATGTCCCAAGCAGGCACCTCCATGGACAGACGCAGGTGGTTTCCAGGAACTGGAGGGGAGAAGGAACTGGGAGTGGCTGCTCCCTGGTGATGGGGTTTCCTTTCAGAGTGATGAAATGTTCTGCCTAGATAGAGATGGTGGTTGCCCAACGTTTGGGATGTGCCTAACACCCCTGAATTGTACACTTGAAAATGATTGAAGTGGTAACTTTTCTGCTATATGTATTTTACCACAATGAAATAAAAAATAACAGGGCTCCAGTCTGGCATGGCAGGACCCCCGCACCCGCCTTGAGCTGACACAGCACCCCAAGCCCCTTTCCTTGGACAATCAGCCTAAAAGGGAACCTCACGTGGGCTCACACGGCCCTTGGCCTAGCTTCCCTCCAAGATGTGACAGAGCCCAGGCCTTTCCTCACCGCCATGAGATGGGGCTGGGTGTGGGGCCCAGGGCTCGCAGGCAGTATGACACCTGAGGTTTGCTTCAAAACAAAACCATGGGGTTGGGAGGAATGAGCAAGGGTATAGGGGAAGCAAGACCAGCCAAGTGTTAATCATTTCGGAAGCTGGCTGATGCCCTGTAAGATGTACAGGGATGGATCACAATATTCTCTCGCAGACAGTAAGTCCCTACTTGATGTCACTGCTAGGTTCTAGGAAACATCGACCTTAGGTGAAATGACATGTAATGAAACCAAGCCCTCTTGTCCCACGTCAGCCACGATTATCTGTCTCTCATCAAACTTATCGGGGAACCAAGCTGCACCCGTGGCGTTACCCAAGGACCTGCTACAGGCTTCCATTTCTTTCTACACAATAAAAAATTAAAATGTGATTTTTTTTTAAGTTTTGGTAGAAAATGCTGAAACTAGAGGAGTGTGAAGGAGTAGCCATCGTCTGAAATACCACCACCTAGACACAAACTTCAGCTGGGGACCCCAAAGCCTGGAAGAGGTCAGAGCAAAAAACATGGCTGACAAATGTGGTCACCCCAAAACTGGGATTTTCACACATTCACCAGCTTCTGGCCAGTCTTTTCTCCTTTCTCCTCACCCTGGGATGCCCTGTCTCCCCTGCCTGGGGCAGCAGGAAGTCTGGGTTTCTGGGCTTGAGGCCAGAGTGAAGCCATTGAGGGTCCATGCCCAGAAGGAAAATTCCAGAATCAGACCCAAGAGACAACACTGGTCTGGAGGAGACTCTGAAGAGCCTTGTCTACACTTTCCCCAGGTGAGCGGTCTGATGTGCGAACCACATCCCAACAGAAATGTTTAAAAACAACCTCAGGGAAAATAGAGAAACTCTGGGAGACCCCCAAGAAAGAAGGTCCCCTCGGGTGACCCAGGGATAAGGAAGCAGCGGCGACGCCCAGTGCCACTGCACGCTGTCAAGTTTTCAGTCTGCAAGCTTTCAGCAAGGGACGTCCCTACAGTCCTGCCCCTCGCGGTGACCTCATGCACATCTTTGGGGTTTGTGCCCAATGTCCCCCATAGGGGAGTCTGAACTCTCAGCAGATCTTTGCAAGGAAAGGAGCTGGCCAGGACCCCAAGAACCCCATCCGGCCCTGCACCTTATGCCTGTTAACATGGTCTCGGGCGCCCCCTGGTGGGCACTGGGAACTACACCATGGACAGGGGCATAGAGGGGCCCCTGGGACCAGCAGGCTTTCCCCCAGCCCACAGTCCCTTTGCACCCTAAGGTCAGTCCTGTGGAGTATTTATTATGGATAATTTCAAACATTAAAAAGAGAAATAGCCTGATGAACTCCATCCCCCGTAGCCACCACCCAATTCAACAATTACCAACATGAAGCCAAAATCATGCTCCTCCATCCACTCCCTCCAACTCTGTGATTGCAAAACAAACCCCAGATCACCTCATCTGTACATATTTATGAGTGAAAAAGATAAGCAGTCTTTTTAACATCACCACAATACTATCATCACCCCTAAAAAAGAATTCCTCAACATCATTCCATTACAGAGTCACATTATTAATGGTCTCATCAATGCCAAAAATGTTCTTTAAAAAAAAAATCTGTTTGCATCAGGATCTACTGAGATTGGTTGAATTGCTATTTAAGTTTCTTTTCTCTGTAAGTGCCCTGGTCATCTTGCGATGTATTTGCTAAAGAATCTGCTTTTCCCATTTTTTCCTACTTTATTGACAAATGAAAATTGCAAATCTCTAAGGCGTACAAGGTAAGGACTTGATACATGTATGTAGGACATGATTCCTGCCATCAAGCTCATTAATAATCCATCCCCTCACAGTTGCCAGTGTGTGGGGGTGGCTGGTGGGGGAAGTAAGAGCACTTCAGATCTACTGTCTTCCTGTTTTTCCATTTTAGGGCATACTTTAGATTTGCAGCTGACCTGGGGTGCAGGCGTGTCTATGAACTCCGGGCCCTGCCCGCCTGCTTTGTGGCTGGTGCTGAATGCTTTCCTTGCCTTTCTGTCCCAAGATTCTCACATCTCTGTGGTTCCATTTCTTTTCTCATATAAAAATGACTTTTTTAAACAGAAAATGCACATGAGATGCCGTCGGGGAAAAATGAAAAATACAGCACAGGTGACTTATTTCAAATAAGCAGAACCTAAAAGCTGTCAAGTCCTGACGCTCTGGGCGTGTGAAGGAGGCAGATTCTGCTGAAATACAAAGGACTAGCACAGCCGGAGGCCAGGCTTGAACAGGGGAGGCTCTACTGGCCCCTCGGGCTCCCCTCCCAAGCCTGGCCTCAGAAGCTGACCCGTCCCTTAGCCACCTTCCCCCTGAGCCCGGAAGCCCTGCTCTGCTCCTTCCAGAAGGGACTTCCGCTGGGTCACGGGGCCTGAATGCCACAGCACCCAGACTCTCAGGGCACACCAGCCACGTCAAACTAAACCACGGGGACAGACTCAGGTGCTACTTTGGGCCAGCGGGGCCCTTTAAAGTTTAGACAAATGTGGCTCGAATGCCCTGACGCCACCATGGGTCTAAAATCCCAAACATATCAAGCAGTTTCTTCAGCTCTCCGCTCCCTGCCTGCAGGCTCTCCCGGCTGCGATGCAGCCACGGTTGGGTGGTGGTCACGGCCCTGTGGCTCTTGTCGGCCACGCTCCGGCTGTCCTGGGATCTGGCCTGGGCCACACCCTGTCTCCTGGCAGGTGGGGGCTCAAGGATCCCTCAGGTGGCTGGGGCGGCGGGGGGTGGGGGAGTGGGGCTAGGCCCCTGGGGTGAAAGGTGTCACCAGCCACCCAAGAACAGGGTTACTTGTGGGGAACACAACCCATGAAGATGTTACTAATGTTTTATTCTCACGAATGAATCTGCCTATTTGGTGTTTGTTTTTTTTTTTAAGATTATTTATACAAGGACCGGGGTACAGGCCTGAGGTGTGGAGGGTAAGAGGATTCCCCAGAGACAGAGTGGGGAACAGAACAGGCAGACTGACTGAAATCCACTGCTGAGGGGAGCAGCGGGCGAGACAGGAGAGGTCTGCTGCGCCATGTGGGATTCTCGCTGGCCAGAGGGGATCGAACCCTGTGCTGCAGAGGCTGCAGACAGCCTCACAGTGCTCGGTGTTTTTTTTTTTCAAAGTGGGATCTAGAATCTGCCGGTAATGGCCGGTCCATAAAATCACCTGTAGATCTTTGCTTTCTCTTAAGCTCTTTCTTCCCATGCGTTAAACAGTACAATATACTTGAGAATTGGAAAGGTCTCCTCCGGGGATGTGTTTTATCCTTATTCAGACTTTCTGGAGGAGAGGGTAGGGACTGCCTGCCACCCCCTATTCTGGGCCCCATCAGCCAACCTTCATGCTCAAAAAGCCAAGCGCACTCGCCAGGCAGACCCTCAAAAGCCAGGTGGGCCTTACCGCTCCAGAAAGTTCCTCTCGGGCCTCCCTGGTGGCGCAAGAGGTTAAGACACAACCTATGAAGCAATCCACAGGCAGGGAGCTACCCACATGGCACAGCAGACCTCTCCTGACTCGCCCTATGCTCCCCTCAGCAGTGGATTTCAGTCAATCTGCCTGTTCTGCTCCCCACTCTGTCTCTGGTGAGTCCTCTCACACCCCACACCTCTGGCCTGTACCCCAGTTCTTGTATGCATAAATAAATCTTTAAAAAGAAAAAGAAAAAAAAGAAAGGGCCTCTCCGCACCTCAGTCCTAGCAGCCTGGCTTAGGGCGCAGGCTGCCCTGGGCTGGGGGGGCTTTCCAAGAGGGGCCCTCCGTCTCTGCGGGGTGCCCCCTGGCAGAGCCCAAGGAGCAGGGGGAGGAAGGAGACAGGGGAAGGGAGTTCTGTCAGGAGTAAGGTTAGTTGGGGACGGGTGAGGGGTTTGGAACACAATCCTCCGTAGTGACCCCCAGGCATCCACCAATCCTGTCCAGGACCCTAGAGAGAGGGGGCCGGCAGGAAACGGCCTGGTCACCTGCGGCGAAGCTCCATTATGGAAGCCCAGTGCGCTTTCCAGGTAAACCCAGGGCGCTGGCCAGGTGGGCCGCGCCCGAGGGGCCGCTCCACGCTTTGGCCACCAGGGGGCGCGGCGCCGCCCCGGAAGCGAGGGAATCCAGCAACCTACCTGGCTCCCACCTGCAGGCCCCCCCGGAGCCATCCACCTGTGACCCCTCTGCGATCTTCACCGCGGCCCGGGCAGGGACGGTCACTACCCTCGCTCTGCAGACGGGCACCGACTTTCGCAGCTTCCCAGCCAGAAAGAAGTGAGGCCAGTATGGGAGCCCAGCCCCAGGGGAGGGCGCCCCCCAGCCCGGCTTTCACACCAGGGGGCTGCATTGTCCCTGCCCAGGTAGGTGAGGCCTGGGGCGGGAGTGCCCCCCGCCGGCAGCTGCGGGTCTCCCCCGGGCAGCCTCTCCAGGCACCCACCCCTGCAAATCCCTGCTTCCCTTCTTTGCGAGGTTTGCAGGTCACAGCCCTTTATCAGATGTGTCTTTTGCAAATATTTTCCCCCAGTTTTTGTAGCTTGTCTTCTCACGCTCTTGGCATTACCTTTAACACCGTCCGATTTATCAGTTATTCCTTTCCTGGCGCTGTATCTACAAGTCATCACCAAGGTCACCCAGAGCTTCTCCTGATAATTTCTGGGAGGTTTGTGGTTTTGCATTTTACATATCTGTGTCTGATCCATTACAGTTATGTGTCTGATCCATTTTGGGGAAGCGTGTGAGGTTTGTGCCTAAATTATTTATGTATTTATTGCACACGAAGTGAGTCTGGTTGCCCCAGCACCCTTTATTGGAGAGACTGTCTGCTCCCGGTTGCATTTCCTTTGCGCCTTTGTCAAAATTTGTCACAGTCTTGAGGCGGGGGGGGGGGGGGGGGGGGGGGGGGGGGGAACACCAGCCCTCTGACTTTGCTCTACACCCTCAGTATTGAGCTGGCTGTTCTGGATTGTTTGCTTTTCCAAATAAACTTCAGAATCATCTTGTTGACATTACAAAGTAGCTTTCTGGGAAGTCATTGAACTGACATCCTGGCTCTATTGTCTCCCTGTCCATGAACATGGAAATCTCCCTAATGCCTTAGTTCACCTTTGATTTTTTTCAGCAGAGTCTTGTCATTTTCCTCCTATATATCTACTTAGATTTATAATTATTTCTTTGAGGGGGTGCTGATATAAACGGCAAGGTGTCTTTAATTTCCAGTTCTACTTGCTTGCTGCTTGTACACAGCAAAGTGTTTAACCTTTGCCTCTTAACTTTATATCCTGCAAACTGGCTAAAAGTGCTTTGTAGGGCCAGGTTTTGTCAGTTCTTTCAGATTTTCTACAGACTATCATGTCACAGTTGAATAAAGGTAGTTTGATTTCTTCCTCCCCAACTCCATACCATTTCCTTTTCCTGTTTGTTTTTTTTTTTTTTAAAGATTTATCTATTTATGCATACAAGACCTGGGACACAGGCCAGAGGTGTGGAGGGTGAGAGGATTCATCAGAGACGGAGTAGGGAACAGAACAGGCAGATCCACCGAAGTACACTGCTGAGGGGAGCAGCGGGTGAGACAGGAGAGGTCTGCTGCACCATGTGGGTAGCTCCCTGGCCGGGGATCGAACTTGTGCTGCAGTAGTGGTGGACAGCTTCCTAGGTTGCATCTTAACCGCTTGCGCCACCAGGGAGGCCCCCTTTTCCTGTCTGAACCCATTAGCTAGAACTTCCAATGTGATGTTGAAAGGGAACATCTTGCCTTGATCCTAATTTATTGGGAAACCTTCAAATATCTTACCACTAATTATGACATTACCTGAAGTTTTCTGTAAATGTTCTTTATCAACTTTAAGAAGTTCCCCTGTTCCTGGTTTTCTGAGAGGTTTTCGTTGTGTGTGTATGTGCTTTTTTTTTTAATCATGTATGAGTGTTAGATTTTATCAAATGCTTTTTCTTTGTCTATAGATATGATCATGTGATTTTTCTTCTTTAGCTTGTTGATGTGATGGGTTGTATTAATTGATTTTTTTAATGTTGAAATAGCCTTGCCTATCTGGAGTAAATCCCACTTGGTTGTAGTGCTGAATACGTGATACACATCAAAAAAATGAATAATTCTACACACTAGTCCTGGGACCTGTTATCAGTCCCCACACCTTCTAACAAAATGGATCCAGATTTCAAAGCTCTTCCTGACTCAGGCTTCTAATTTGGAGAAGTCACTCCTTCCCTCTGTGCGTCTGTTTCTACCATTTCAGAGCAAGCAGACATGTCCAGGAGTTTGCACCCCAGCGCTTTGCTCTACCTTCTCTGCAGTCTCAGGGTTCTTCCCACTTGAGCTAGGGGGACACCCCAATCCTTATCCACAGAGTAGGGATCTAGGGCTGAATCCCACACATGGTGGAACCCAGGCTCCATGCCTGAGGCCCCAGGGCCACAGTGTCTCCAGCAGCCTTGTCAGCCTCACTCCTGTTACTGCATCACTCCAAGCCCCAGTCCCTTAAGCTCCAGGAGCAACAGACAACAAATCACAAGAGTTGCATTCTTCCTGGAAATATTTACTGGGAGTCCCTTCGTGCCACTTGGGTCTGGGATACAAGGCAAAACAGACCCAGTTTCTGCCTCAGGAGCCTACAGTGCAATGTGAAAGAGAGTGAATAAACCAATGCTGTAACGTACTGTAAACCTCCTGCAACACAGGGAGGTCAGAGCTAGAACAGGGATGCTCAGAGGCCTTGGGAAGTTGTGCAGCCTCAGGCCTCCAGATATCTCTTCCTTCTCTTTTACACTATTTTAAAATGGTCTTTCTGGCTGCTTGGCACAGCAAACTCCTATTCATCCTGCAAAACCCAGCTCAAATGCTCCTTCTTCCCATAAAATCTTTTTTGGTTTTAGGGAGACTTATTTACCTTTTCATCTTTACTTTTGTAGCACTTGGCACACATTCCAAGTCCCATCTTCACTGCACATATGCTGGGCATTCCTGACCTAGTTGCTGGAACAGTATAGCACTGGTCCCAGCATCCCCGTGTGGCCACCATCTATATCCCACCAGGCAACCTGGGCTTCAACTTTAAGCTATAGCTGCATTGTCCCTCCCCCCAGTCCTTCCTCTGGAGCCAATCTGAGACATTTTCCACTGCCCCTCCTGTCTGCTGCAAACACGCCCATCACTAGCCTTCACCCAGGACAAGCCTATCACCATTTAAAATACAAGCTTCTTAAAAGCTGGCTGTGGTGCTGGGGCCCTTTGAAGGCCTGGGCAGGGTGGACACGCAGTTGAAGGGAATACGGGACACCATAGCTTTGTTTACTACACCAACTTCCTCACAGTGGAGAGTCTTGAGGAGGGAATGCCTTTTTCTGATTCTCACAGGGCAATGACCCTGGGCCTGGAATTGCCAGGGTCAGCTGCCTCCTGGACTGGACATGACCACACAGAGGGGTAGGGGAGGGCAGAGCAGGCTCCAGATGTAGCTGCAGGCCAGGGCTTCTTTCTGTTCTCTACGTTCTTCTCCTGGTAGTGCCCACTGGGCCAGATGCAAGTAGCTACTGATTAACTGAGGCCTCCAGGCAGTTGCGTGCAACTTTTACCCTGAGCTGTGTGTATGCAAACTTCCCAGAGTCAACATGGGTAAAAAGGCAGGGAGTGCAGAGGGTAAGAACCCGTTTGCAGAACATGATCAGCCATGGGTTCCACTCTAACTCTGTGTGACCTTGACCAGGGATCCACCACCCTGGGGTGGGGGTAGTAAGTGCCCCAGGGACCTGTTGTGGAGAAGAGCTACCACCTGGTCTGTAAATCCTTAGCAAGGCAAACCTGAAGAGCAGGTTAAAGACTGTTAAAGAATAAGATGGGGAGGGAACTCCAGCACCTCCAGGTCACATGCATCCTCTGGACCCAGGAGGCACAGGGCTCTGATACTTTGCGGGGGGGGGGGGGGGTGGGGGGGGCGGGGGGCAACACAAAAACATTTGAATGACTTTATAAAATCAGGAAAAGAAAAAATGCATATCTACAAATGTTACATATATAATAATGAATGCAACCTGAATTTTGTTTGTCGCTACACCAACGCAGTTGTAAAATATCATCTTGAATGTTTTTTGTGGAGGAAGAGACCCACACATGCAAAAGCGCTGGGGCCCCTGGGTGGGGGTGTGGCCTGAACGGGGAGCTCTGATGCACAGCCCCTCAGAGGCGCTTCCTCTGGGGAGCTCTGTCCAGCTTGTAGATAACAATGAAGCTCTGAATTGTCCCCTTGGGGAAGGACGTCATTGAGGACAAATTCTAGGGAGACACTCTGGGGAGCACCCCAGCCACTGCACTGAAGGGCTGTGTCCTGGGAGCGTGGGAGGCAAAGCACATGCTGGAACCTTCGAGGCCTCGACAGTGGGTGGGGAGCAAGTATGGCCAGAGCTTTGATTCTGGGTCCATGTGGCTAGACTCAGAGTCAGATTCCCACAGGAAAAAGAAAACAACACCACCGCTTGGCTCCAGAGACTCAAGCAAACCGGTCTGATCCAGGAGCGCAGCGGCAGCCGGGGCTTATAAATAACCTGCCGCCTGGCCCGGGAGCGCTGGCACAGTCTGTCCCCCCAGACCCAGGCTTCCCCCTATGGCGTCAGCCCGCGGAGTGGCTGAGGGGGGTGGAGAAGAGGGAGGCGGCTGGGAGGACTCTGGTGGGTGCACTTGACAGAGACAGGCCTCCGGCTGGCGTGAGAAAGGTCAGGGTGTCATGTTGCTGGCCTGAGTGGGCGTCCCAGAGCCTGCACCCTGGGGCCCGCACCTGTTTACGTGATTGTTTAATGTTTTTTTAACAACCAGGGCTGCTTTCTCCTGCGGCGCAAGGCGGGGAGGTGAGAGGTACACCCAGGCAGCCTGGGAGCCATGAGCCCTCGTGGAAGCTACGTGAGTGTCGTAGAAGCTGTGGCGATGCAGAGACTCAGGTCTGCACTCTTGGGGGTCTCATGGCCCCGCTCCCCCTTCTCCAGGGCCCCTGCTGTGCCCCCACCCCCCGAAACCAAGCAAGCCCGGGGGGGGGGGGTCCTCACCAGGCCGCTAGCCATCGCAGCTCCACACTGGACAGCAGACACTCCGGGAGAAACAACAGGACTTATTCACAGAGTGAGGAAAGGGACAGGAGCGAGGTTCCGGGGGCCAAGTGCCGTCTCTCCTGCCCCAGACACCATCCTTGCCCATGTGGAAGGTGCTGGCTCTCCGCCGAGCAGAGGCCAAGGTGGCAGCTGCCCTCCAGGGAGAGAGGAGCCGACCACACATGCGGAGGCAGGTGGCCAAGGTGAGAGAGGGAGGTGGTCGCCCAGGTGGCTCCGGGGGTCCAGTCGTGGCGTCCATCATCACCAGTGTCCTCCGCGGCGTGTCTCTGTAACAGGATCTCCACAAAAAGGGGGTCCAGGGCCTCCCTGGTTGCGCCAGGGGTTAAGCACAGCACTGTGAAGCTGTCTGCAGCCTGAGTTTGATCCCCGGCCAGGGAGCTACCCACGAGGCACAGCAGACCTCCCCTGTCTCCCTGCTGCATACCTCTGGCCCATACCCCAGTTCTCGGGGGAGCAGTGGGGAGACAGGAGAGGTCTGCTGCACCCTGTGGGTCAGCTCCCTAGCGGGGGATCACACTCAGGCCACAGTGGCTGGGGAGAGCTTGCTAGCACCAGGGAGGCCCTCCTTTGTGAACTTTCAAATGAGTGGCCCTGGCTGGTCCAGGGGGCCCTGAGGAGACAGGGCCCAAGTTAGGGTCACCATCAAAGTAACTTTGTGATTTGGAAAGGCCTGAGGAGTCCCAGGGATGCCTCCTGGGCCTGAGACTCACAATGGAAATGAATATTGCCTGGGAGCAGTCGGCAAGGCTTTATCTGGCTTTGGTTTTGCGTGACTGTTTTAATGAGCGGAAATTCACACAGCCCATGATTCACCCACTCGTAGTGTACAATTTGTTTTTAGTAGATTCACACATAGGTGGTAGGGGAGCAAAAATCTGCCCCCCCAAAATCTGTCTTTTTGGCAAGAGGCTGATTTCATCAGGGGAGGGGAGTGAGCGGAGGTTGCTTTTGATATTTATATGTAAACTCCTCTCTGCAAAGGCTTCTCCCTGGGAGACCTAATCTTGCCTCTTTTTCATGAAGGAAAACTTCAATCTGCACTGCTGTCTTCTGTGCCTCCCTGGGGAACCTCCAATCTACCTTCCCTTTCCCCCCCAAACTCTCCTGTCTCAGCTCAGCTGTTTAGATGGTGTCTCAGCTTCCTTTGGCCTCTCCCCTTCTTAACCAACCCATCGGATGCGTGTCTGGTTATCTGCCAGCCTGGAAGATTGCAGAGGGTGCTGAATAATTTCCGGGTGGAGCATCCACAAATCAATTTAATATTTTAGCTCAAAAGAAACCCAGAACCCTTGGCCACCACCCCCGTGTCCCCTCGCACAGCCCCTGGCAACCCCGTGCACTTTCTGTCCGCCTCCGTGGCTTCGCCTGTTCTGGACGCTTTGTGCGCGTGGATCCCACATGAGTGGCTGTTGGCGTCTGGTTCGTTCCACGCGCTGTACCGTTTTCAAGGTTCGCCGGAGCCGTAGCGGATTTCGTTCCTCTTCATGCTGAAGAAGCTGCCAGCGCGTGGAGACACACATCTTGTTTACCCACCCCTCGGTGGCTGAGCATCTGGGTTGTTCTGCTGTTTGGTGATTATGAAAATGTGGCTATGATTATGCCTGTAAACGAGATTTTCGCAAAATGCTGTTTTTTCTGCCATCACCAGGCAAGAAATGTACAAATGTCCTGAAGAGGCCCCTCTTGCCTGCAACCGGAGGAGAAGGGAAAGGAGGTGATTGAGGGGGCACACGGGCCATGAGGCCCTAATGGCCCAAGGTGTTTGCAGAATCTGCGGAAGTGAGGTATTTAACTGCAGTCAGTTAGATATCTCTTCTTTCCATCCTAACTTCCTTTCCACCCACCACCCCTCCTGTGAGATGTTACAATGGTTGCAGGTGACCTTAGGCCTTAGGGGTCTGGGGAGGGGGAGGTGGGCTGGGGTTTGTGGTTCAGGGGCAGTCCTGCATGTGAAGTTATTGGAGATAGGTATCCCCTCAACCCTGTACCACTCCCGGGTGCTCGCTCACCCTGCATGGAGGCAGGACAGGGGGCCAGACGGCCAACCCCAAGTGCGGGAGGGCAGGCGAGCAGACTGGCAGGCAGCTCATTAGTCATTTCTTTTTTTTTTTTTTTTTTCCCAAAAAGGGCTTATCTGGATTTTACTTATTTATTTTTCTCTTCTCTCCTCTGAGGTGGTGTCTTCTAGCCCCCTGGCGTGTGGTTGGTTTGGGTCCTGTTGTGCTGGGCACACCTTAGGGACCATCCAGTGGGAATTAGAGGTGTTGACATTCAGAACAATCTGGGTGGATCACAGTGAAGCCTCCAGGGCGCTTTTAGCAACCCCGGGAGGATGAGTCACCAGGGGGAGACTGTAGTAACAGTCCCAGGAGGTGGCTGCAGAAGGGCCTGACGCTTCCTCTGGGCTGAGGGAGCAGGATGCCCTGGGTGCCTGTGCCTGGAGGGGGCCAGGAGACAAGGCAGGCCGAGGCCTAGTGGCCGTGAGAGGGACACCGTGGTGTTGTGGGAGGAACCTTAGGTGTGCAGAGCGAGCATTTGCAAAAGATGCTAAATGCTGGCTGGCAGGACCCCAGGGAGAAAGTGGAGCTCAGGTAAAGCAGAGAGAGAGAAAACAGACCAGTGGTTGCCAAGGGGTGGAAGTGGTTCCAGGAATTGCGGACGGGGAGTCAGGGAAGATTATCAATCATAGAAAACCAACCCAGCCCCAGTCCTTATTTCCCAAAGGAATAAATCCCACCAAAGGGAAACAGAGACAGAGACAGAGGTAGAGACAGAGGCAGAGGGAGATGGAGACCCGCCTCGCCCAGGGCCTGTCTGTCCATGCAGGCATCTCTTTTTCCTTCTCTTTTCTTTAATAAAGTTGCTGTGTGCTGCCGAGCAGGAAAGGTCACTGAATTCATTCTCCGAGGAACCCCAAGAACCCCACTCACTGAACCCCAACAAAAGGAGGGCTAAATAAATGAAGAGAGGAGACTGGGCGTGCGGGGGGGCAGTGAAACTGTTCTGAATGTCCTGGGGTGGTGGATGCCTCAACACCCAGGGAAGGGGCTGTAATGAGGGCAAATTTTTTTTTTTAAAGATTTATTTTTCATTCATTTATTTATACAAGCACTGGGTACAGTCAGAAGCGCGGGAGGGTGAGAGAATTCACCAGAGCCAGAGCGGGGAGCAGAGCAGGCAGAAGGACCGAAGGACACTGCTGAGGGGAGCAGCGGGCGGCAGGAGAGGTCTGCGCGCCATGTGGGACCCTCCTCCAGTGGCCGGGGAGCAGCCGGGGACCGAACCGGTGCTGCAGAGGCTGCGGGCAGCTTCGCAACCCAGCGCTCAACTGCTGTGCCACCGGGGAGGCCCATTGAGGGCAAATTTTTAAAAATCAATTAGGGCAGGGAAGAAAGACCATATCCAAAGACGCTAAGTATATTGGCAGCACCTCCTGGAGGACATGGGGAGAAAAGGTGTGGAGCTAAAGTCACCTGAGGGACCTTGGGGCAGACGGAGGTGCAGCCCCTAGACTGAAGACAGGGGGTCGGCGCACGAGCTCGCACCCAGTTGGTAACATCCACAGGCCCGTGGGCAGCGGCTGCAGGAGCCAGGTCTCCCACCGATGCGGGGGGCAGTCACACATAAGTGGGGGGCACTGGAATGAACCTGGAAATTCTGAGTTAGAGCTGGAGTTATCAATATGACATCATGCTTAGCTTAATACACATAATGGAATTATGTAGATGGAATCGCTATGGCAATCACACGTCTCTGCAGAGGTTACTGCAGAGGTTACTGGTGTTCACAGACACGTCTCCAGTTCTGTCCCTTGAGAGAGTGGGGAACAGCAACCTAGCAGCAGTGAGCACCCTCACCCACGACTTGGCTTCTGTGACCGTCCTGCATAGCAGGAACCCGGCTCCTGTGACCCCCCCATTCACGAAAGGCTCCAGCGCCCTGGGGGTGTTCACGGAGGGCGGGGTGGTCAGCAAGATGGGACACACACGTCCGGAGGAGCATGGGTGAGTCTAGAAGGACATTCTGACACGGGCCACAGTGTGGATGGGCCGGCCCCAGGGACTCTTCTGGGTGGAACAAGTCAGTCCCAGAAGGACATACTTCATGTGATTCTGTTCCAGGACGCATCCCCTGGGGAGGGGAGGAGCTCCACAGTGCCATGGTCCCGGGACGGACACCCCTTCCTGCCCCCCCTTACGTGCTGCGGCAGCTGGGAAGGAGGGGAGCACAGCAGATGTGAATGGAGGTGGAAGGAAGGAGCAGGGAGAGCCACGTGGGGCTCCTGGTTCTGTGCAGACAACAGCAGCTGTTACCCTGATGTGGCATATTTAGAACTGGGGGTATCTCCTTTTTTTAAAAAAAGATTTATTTATTTATTTATTCAAGCATCGGGTACAGTCAGTAGCGCGGGAAGGTGAGAGGATTCACCAGAGACAGAGCGGGGAACAGAACAGGCAGAATGACGAAGTACACTGCTGAGAGGAGCAGCGGGCGCGGCAGGAGAGGTCTGTGCGCCATGTGGGACCCTTGCCCGGCGGCCGGGGATCAAACCGGCGCTGCAGAGGCTGCAGGCAGCTTCCCAGTCCAGCGCTCAACTCCTGCGCCACCAGGGGAGGCCCCTGGGGGTATCTCCTGCCCCTGCTCCCCTTCGTGGCCCCTTTCCCGTGGTTCCTGCCAGTACGCGCCTGGGGCTTGCTCTGTGCGTTGGGGCTTCGCTGCCCTGCTTGGGGCCTGCTGGGCTGAGCGTTTGCTCAAAGGGGGCAGGTGACTTTTGGAGCCTGACTGGGAACCTGGTATACGAAATCAGCCTCCCGCTCTCCTCCACACCCATTAGCTCTGTCCTTGCCACCCGGGGTCTGCTCTCTGCTTTCAGCACCCAGTTGGCCAAACCCCTTTAGACTGTGCATGAGCTTCCCCCCCTTAATGGTTTGGGGTCCCTGGGAAGCTCTGGGTCACGTGATTTCAATTCCTGTCACAGAGTGGCTAGATCCACGGAGGGGGCAGCAGAACAGCGGGGGCTGGGGCTGGGGCAGGCGCTGAGTTTCAGTTTGGGAAGAGGAGCAAGTGCTGGAGGGGAGGGGGGCGGGGGCGTGTGCAGTGGCCTGCGAGGGCAGCGTGGGCACCGAGTTCCTACCGCACGCCCTTAACTCCCAGGGTCCAAGTGCCAGCTCACTCCTGGGAGGAGGCCTGGCTGGTCCCTAGGGTGTCCCGAAAGTGCTGGCAGCCCCATGCTCAGGCCCTGGCTGAGCCCTCAGCCCCGAGGGGAAGCCCCAGACAGCCAGAGAGAGAGGGAGGGAGGGACCTGCTGTAACCGGCTCACGGCGGCCAGTTGGGGCCTCTGCCAGGTGAGGCGCCCAGCACAGGACAGATAGAGAAGGAAGAGGCACCACTGAGCCCCCTTCTCACCCCCAGCACCGGGCGACCTGCGCCCCGCTTTGGGACAAAAGCAAAAACACCAAGACCCCTACGTTGAAAGGAGACCGGGTCTAAACTCCACAGGCTGTTTTAAAGGATTAAATGTTATTGTTTTCGAGGGCATGGGGCATTGAAACGAAGTCAGCCCACTGGTCCCCCTTAAAGGAGGGTGGAGGGAGGTTCTTGCAGCCCCTCCTCCCCCAGCTCTGTCTACGCTGTGTCTGACACAAGTTTCGGGGTGGGCGAGGGCAGGCAGTGAAGGCTGAAGCAGGAGAGACAAGTGTAAGCAAACGCTTCTCTTGGGGACTTCTGGCTGAGGCGCTGGGGTGCAGAGGGGAGCTGAGCGAGGCCAGGGCAGGAACTTTGCAGGAGGTGACATTGGAGGCAGAGCTCCAGCAGGAAATGGGGAGAGTCGCATGCAGTGGCGCGAAGGAGTGTCATGTGGTAGAAGGATCTGGAAGCAATGCCAGGGGTGGATTATACTTTGAAACGGCAGACTTGAGCTCGCCTTCCGCGGGGCGCCTGCCTGAGGATGGGAATATTGCAAGGCCGCTGCTCAGGGAAGGGGCTTCCAGAAGCCCAGCACGGTACCCAGGATTGCTTGATTTAATGGGCCACACATCCTTGGGGACCTGCATCCCCCCAGAGATGCAGGGACACCCAGGGACACACCAGGGACACCCACCATGGGGATGTTTTGGGGCTGTGGCCCCTGCAGCGGAGGAGCAGGCATCAGTCCCCGGGCAGCAACCCTGCTTCGCCGAAGATTGGGAACTGGGGAGGGACACCCAGCCTCGGCACCCCCTGGGGATGTTCTGAGCTGCGTCTCACACCACCTCCCAGGGGCCCTCCGGATTGGGCTCCAGATCCCCACAGTGGTAACAGCTCATGAGCAAACCCCTGACTACTCTCCTCCCCCCTCCCCAACGCTGCCCGGTGCCGCCTCCCACACCCGCCTGTTATCACAGGTCCAGCTCTGCAGAACAGCAAAGGGAACCTCACCTCCCCCGCGTGGCTCTTTCTGGGACCCAGAGGTGGTAGAAATTCAGGCCCCAGGTTCACATGAGGCCAGGCCTTTGGGCGCGAGTTCTCAGACGTGCTTTTCTCGCTTCCTCCTTGTGTCCAGGTGACAGAGGACAGGTGTCCTGACCTCGCTTTGCTGTCCACCTTTCACAGAGCTGGGGTCTGCCACCTGCACCTCCCCCTAATATCTGGGCTACAAAGTTTAGCTAACAATTGGAGGCCATAACTCCCTCTCTTTTGACCCTTGGAGATTTTTCATGGTTTTGTGGAAAACAACGTAGCAGTTCCTCAAGGAATTCAAAACAGAATGAGCTGAGGTTCCTGCAAGCCCACTTTTGGGGATTTACCCAAAAGAATTAAGAGCCGCTCTCACACAAATATTTGGGCATCCACAAGCTAGAGGGCGGCCGCAACAGAGTGTCCATGGAGGAGGAAGAGGCGAGCTAACCCCCTGCAGTGTGTAGGGGGCCCGAGCAACTCCATCTTGCGTGGCCACCACCTTCAGTCAGTGACCGGCGACTGCCCTTCGTCGGGACGACAGCCAGCCCCGCAATTTCTGCCACCCACCTGCGGGACCCATAACCAAGATGAGTGTGACATGTCCCCACACACACCTGGCATCACGAGTCTGACACAAGAATGACCCCCTGCGGGGTGGTGTGGATCCTGCCCCCAGCCCCAGTCCTGCCCCCGGCTCCTTAACCAACTGTAGTTGTGATTCATGGATACGCCTGCTTTGTTTTTTTGGACTCAATTTGGGGGCGCTTTTTCCTTCCTCAGCCCCACACAACAGAGAAGAAGGACATTCTGACACACGGGCCAAGCCCAGGGCTGGAAATAAGTCAGACAGCAAAGGACAGGAGGCTTAGGAAGCAGAAATTGTGGAGCGCAAACAGCAGGATGTGGGGCTTCCCTGGTGGCGCAAGGGGTTAAGTGTCAACACTATGAAGCTGTCCGCAGCCACTGCAGCACGAGTTCGATCCCCAGCCAGGAAGCTACCGACACGGTGTAGCAGACCTCTCCTGTCTCCCTGCTACTCCCCTCAGCAGTGTGTTTCAGTAGATTTGCCTGTTCTGCTCCCCACTCTGTCTCTGGTGAATCCTCTTACCCTCTCCCCATCTCTGGTCTACACCCCAGCTCTTGCATGCATAAATGAATAAACCTTTTTAAAAAAAAATTTTTTAACAAAAAAACAGCAGGGTGGAGGCTCCAAGTGGGGCGGGAGAGAGGGTTCATGTTTAGGGGGGAGACTGACTTGGGGGACGGCAGGTAACTTGCTGAAAGCCATACAGCCATGAGCGACAGGTTGCACATGCTGTGCCCCACTGTGGTCAGCTCTGCAAGGAACCCAGGGCCATGGCTGCAGAGTGTGCCGGCCCCCGAAACCCCCTGTCTCCTTTCTCTGCCCCTGCTTTGCTCCCTCTTGATGGCAACCGATTTATAAATTAGCACAATGGGGGTAACCAGTGGGGAGGATGGCTTATGGGTCAGCTTAACTTGAATCAGCAGGAGAAAGTCTGGGGTGCGTTCAGCTAACCCAGTCGTGGGAGGGCCTGGCGTACAACACCGCTGCCAGGCCACAGGGGTTCAGGTCCTCTGACCTCACTCTCCCCATCTGCGCCCTGGGACCATAAGGAGACTCACCTCCCAGACTTGTGACCATCGCTGAACGCAGCTCTCTGTAAACATCCAGGGACCCAGGGTCCTGCTGCAGGCCCAGCTCCCTCCCCAACCTCCCACCCCAGTCAACCCCAGCCCTGGCGGGCAGCTTCATGGCTTGCCCTACTTAGCAGGTGCCGCCCCGCCCGCCACAGGAGCCAGCTCCCCTGGGAGGGCTGTGGATGTGGGATCATTTCCAGGAGCTAATGAATTCTTCACCCCCCGGGGCTTGTTGTCACGGAACCCCTCCGCCCTCTGAAGGAAGGGTGGCCTGGTTCTGCCCCCCTGGGCCATGAGGCCCAGAAAAATAGCTCCTGGGAAAGTGACCTGTTGATCCTGAACAGTTCCAGGACACGCGTCTGCTCTGATGTCCTCTGTCTCCCGGCTTCCGTGTGACCGAGTTGGCATCTCGAGGTGGAGCTGCACGGAGAGAAAGACTCCTCCTCGCTTAGCATGGTCGTGACCATGCGGCCCAGGCAGGCAGCACCCTGTGCGCCCCCTCTCACTCCCCCGTGATGGGCCTGCACACTCACCCTGCAGCAGAGGGGTGACAGAGGGGGCCTTGTTGCAAGAATGAGTGAAGGAATGAATGTTGTCTGCTCCCCTCCCCTCGATGGCTGCGGATCCCCCCTTTCCCTGGCCCACCAGCTCCTGGCCCATCACCCCTCAGGGTGCAGGGCAGCCACCCGGCTGAGGAGGGGCCACCAGCTGCCTCGGATTCAGGGTCACATTCTGCAGACAGGAACCCAGACCCCACTTCTTATGCCGAGGGTCCCCAAAGCTTCTCGCCCTGTGGTCTTTCCAGAGGCCAGAGGCTCAAACCCAAGTGGCAGGACTGGGGAGCCAACAGCGGGAGAATGAGGGGGCTCATGTTTAAGGGAGCTCACCGCCCGCGAGGCAGGTGCTTTCCACTCCTTTCCCAGCTGAAGAAGCAGCTCAGAGCGGATGAGCGGCTTGTGGATGCTGGAGTTCCAGCCCCCCCCCCCCGACGCAGTGGGTGGGCTTAATCTCTGCCAGCAGGGGGCGCCAGCTGACACATTGCACCCCACCCCCACCCCAAGCCCCCAAACTCAGCTCATCTGTAAAATGGGAATAAGTGGAACAGATTTGGGAGGATTAAATAAGGTAACGCTGGACCTGGTCGAGCGGAGCCTTTTACTGTGTGACTGTGACAACCAGGGACCTCAAGCAAAGCTCTCCTCCTGCCACCCAGGCAAGAGGACACCACCTCTTAATGATTCTAAACTCCCCAAACCCAGAACACTGGAAGCTACTCCCTGGTGGCAAAACCCGAGCTGCCTCCCCTTCACTGGGTGGCAAACCTGGGTCTTGCCTGGCCCCGCAGCTCTTACAAGCTCTTGTTTTTAAACCCCATGCAGCGTGACTGTTCAGAACCGCCCTGCGTGTGACGACAGGTGCTGGCTGTCAGCTGCCTGCGTTTTCTCTAAGATCATCAGAGCAGCTCCGACCTGTGGAACACGCCCCAGGGATTGGGGTAGGGGTCAGTCTTCCCGCCTCCCCCACACAAGGTTGGCAGGTAGCTAGTGCTGGACACAGAACAGATTATACCCATCCCACCGCTCCCCAGCCTGTTCTGCTCCGTCAGGCAAAGCACGCTGCTGTGCATTTGAATGGATGCAAATGGACCCGGATGAGGAGCTTAGGGGTAAACAGATCACTGAGCTGGGGCAGGGCTCTAAGTCCACGTGTGTCCTAGTAGGCTGGTGCTTGAGCACCTGCCCTCTGTCCAGACGTGGCTGCTGTTCAAGTCCCAGCCCCGCTGAGCACTAGCCAAGGTGTGCTCTTTGACCTCTCCATGCCAGTTGATGGGCAAACAACCAGAGTTCCAATGAAAGTCCCTGAAGGATAGGACAGTGTTGGTGAGGTGTTGGCAGGGTTGTTACTATAAGCGTCACTCCAAAGTATGGCCCACCCAGAGCTGCCTGGTCGTCCAGGTGGACAAACGGAGGCACAGAGGGGTTAAGTATCTTGGCAGTTTGGAAACAAAAGTCTGGGCTGTGCAACCTCTCAGGAGCAGGACAAAGAAAGAACCAGGAGGGAGGAGGGGAGAGTGGGAGGAGGGAAAAAGGGTGTTCTCCACCCAATGCCTGCCCAGCCGGTTAGGCTGTCCAGTTACCAGTGTCATGGGCGCATAGGGAGTGTCCCTCAAGTTCCGAGCACAATCTAAATGTATCAGAATGGGGCCTCCCTGGGGGCACAGGGGTTGAAGACAGTGCTATCAAGCTATTGGCAGCATGAGTTCGATCCCTGGCTGCCCAGGGAGCGACCCACATGGCACAGCAGACCTCTACTGTCTTGCCCCCTGCTCCCCTCAGCAGTGTATTTTGGTGTATCTGCCTGTTCTGCTCCCCACTCTTTCCGGTGAATCCTCTCACCCCCCACACGCCTCTGGCCTGTGCCCCTGTTCTTGTATGTATAAATAAATAAATCTTTTTTTTAAATGTATCAGAATGGACATTATCAGAAGGTGCCTTTCTTCTAAGAAATGGTCAGGGAAATACGGGGAGCAGGACAATGGATTCAAAAGGCGTTTGGAGAAACAGGTTTCAGCCTGGCGGACCCAGAGGACGCTCGCTGGCTGTGGCTAGCCATCCCTGGAGGCGGAAGAATACTGCCTGAGGCTTGGAGGAGGCTGGGCTTGCCGAACCTGGTCAGGATTGGGGCTGGCCTGACTTAGGCTGCTCCTGTTCAGGCAAAACAAAAGGAATTAGAGCAATGGGTGTCTGGCAATTGCCCTTTGCCCCAGCCACACCTCCTGCTCTCACATCCTACCCCACTGCCCCAGCGCAGAAAAGGGTCGCTTAGTCCCAGGTTGCTGAGAGATTTTTCAGAAATGGGTGTTCTGTTTTGTTAAAAACTTGTCCTACCTCTATTCACATTGTTATAGAGCAACCCCGATATTAAACGGGTTCCTGGCTGTGGGTCCTCACCCGCGCGCTTTAAAGGGACTTATGAATACTTTACTACAGACACACGCAAAAGGGTTAATAAAAGGTTTATTTACAAGAGAAAAAGAAATAAGGAAAATGTACAACTCAGGAAGAAAATAGGGAAATAAAGTCTTTAATATGTCCTACCCGATCCGACGACCTGGAAACCCAAAGTCACTCCCAGAGCTGGCCGGACGCTGCGAGCTGGCGGAGAGCCAAAATGGAGAGCCCCCCAAAGCCCACGTGTCTGCCTTTTGTATCCACCTGGCTGCTTAACCCCACCCTCAGGTCCCAGCCGCCTTCCCTTTGGTGGTGATGGGATTTGGAGTTCCCAGTGTCTCTGGCTTTGACCTGGGGTGGGGGTGGAGTCCACAAAGCCTATATGGAATTTGCTTTGGGACATCCTTTTCCCCCTAACAACATGAGTGTCTGGTTTTTCTCCTTTATTCTGTTCACATGCTAAATTACATTAATTGACCTTGAATGTTAAAGCTCTCATTCCTGGGACACATCTATCTCATTTGCTCATGGTTTATTATCCTTTTTATATATCACTGGATTGCACTGTTACTACTTTGCTAAGGATTTTTACTCACTTTAATCCCTACTGTGCCCCTAGGACTCTGTCTTCAACAGAGTAAGTGCTCAATTAACATGTGTTGAATGGATGAATGAATCAGATCACTTCCTCCAGAGGGGGTGTCAAAAGACATAGACGGTTCAACATTTTGACAGATGTGTCCAGATTTTGCTCTGAAAATTGCCCAGGCTTCATGCCCACCAACTCTTCCCAGCAACTGAACACTAGGGCAACCCACTGCAGCCCACAGTCCCTCCACTGAGCTGTGCAGACCAGGAGAGAGAGGCATTCACTTTCCCAGGCAAGCAAGGGACGTGTCAGAGGAGCTGATCGCTGCGCTGGTCACAGAGGATGTCGGAAGGAATCTGGCCTGCCAGAGGAAGGGGTCATCCTGGGTCATAGCATGTTCCAAGGCTCACAGAGGCATGAAAGATCATTGCATCAGCCACTAACTAGTGGTGACCTTGGACAAATCTATTCTGCTTATCCATAAAAAGGGAACAAAACAACAGGGCTGCCAAATGGTCGTGAGTACCCAGAGAGGTAATTTTAAAGACTTTGAAAGAACTTTAACTGGAACGCAGCATTACTATGAACAAGGCTGGGGGGTGGGGGTGGGATATGTGCCTTGCACAGCCCTACACTGACGGATTTGAGTGAAAGATTACAGGATGGAGAGCTGTGCTCTGAGGGTGACAGGTCCTAGGGTTGAGTATCCTGCCTGGCCTGGAGTGGCTCTCTTGGTGAACAGGCTTGCGTATACTCTCTTTCTTCTCGTGCCTCATAAATCATCTTCAGTTAAGACCAATGCTGACTTCCTAAGCAGCTACAGCATGGGATCCTGGAGCTCCAGGAAGCAAGAAGAAACTCACCTTTTGGGATCTCTCTGGTGGCACAAGGGGTTAAGCACAGCACTGTGAAGCTGTCCACAGCCTCTGCAGCAGTTCAATCCCCAGCCTGGGAGCTGACCCACATGGCGCAGCAGACCTCTCCTGTCTCCCTGCCGCTCCCCTCAGCAGTGTATTTCAGTCAATCTGCCTGTTCTGCTCCCCACTCTGTCTCTGGTGAATCCTCTCACCCCCCCCCCCGCGCCTCTGGCCTGTACCAAGTTCTTGTGTGCATAAATAAATCTTTTTTTTAAAAAAAGAAACTTACTTTTTGTTCTTTCGGCCAGTCCTTTCCCTGCATGCACACAGCATTGGTCTGCCCGCTTTCTAGGCCTGGGGTAATGGCTTTACTATAGAGTACTCACTGGATTTATATTGTGGATGACTGCCCCTAAGAGTTGTTTTTGAAGAGTCCTGACAATCAAATCCCTAGCTTCTGTGTTTGGTCATGACTCCCAACCTACTTAAGCTCTTTGTGTGTTTACACAGGACATTAGCAGTTTGATCTGGTCAAGGTACTACTTTTAGCAACTCTGAATGATTAAAAACAACGAGTTGGTATATTCTGTACTGTGTGCCCCTGGAGGGGGCTGGGAACAGGGGGTAACAGAATAAAGGGGTGAAAGGGTGACTTATGTGAGCAGACAGAAGATTTTTGCTACGTAATAGGTCATAGACACGAAGACTTAAAACTGACAGCGGTGGTGAAGGGAACATAGAGAAGGGAGTGGTTTGGGTTGAGGCGTGCAGTCACTGGTGGGCTGCACACACAGAGAGGCAAGGTAACTGGAAAGGTGGGAAGTTTCTGGAGTTGGTACCTGTGCAGGTGTGTCACCACCGGGACAGGAAGTACAAGAGGCAGAGCAGGTTTGGGTGAGGGGAAGAATGGACGGATGAGTTCAGTTCAGGATATTTATTCATTTGTTTCTGGAACATTCTTCATGACAGGCAATATCAGAAACATCTGAGAACAAGGAAACGAGGTCCCTGAACTGCTGAAGCTTCCATTCCAGGGGCAGAAGCAGCTTAAACAAATGAATCGACAAGATAACTGCAGAAGCCTTTGTGAGGAAATTAAATGGAGTCACATGACGGTGAGTTGCAAGGGTGGCCGGGAAAGGCCTGCCTTTGGAGACCGTGAGGTAAGAAGATGCCAGGCTGAGTCTGACAACAATTCAAGGACACACAAGCAGAGAAGCAGCTTGGTTATAGAAGCGAAAGCTCCTAAGTTTGCGCTGGCGGTGATCGGGAAACACAGACCAAGAAGTGTATCGCAGTATAAAATGCTATTTCTAGAAAACTGAAAAATACATAGTGATCCCGGGGAACCCTGGGGTTTGAGGCTGCTGTTTGGATCACGGGTGGTAGGTACAGAGCGTGTTATAGAGCAACCCCGATATTAAACGGGTTCCTGGCTGTGGGTCCTCACCCGCGCGCTTTAAAGGGACTTATGAATACTCTACTACAGACACACACAAAAGGTTAATAAAAGGTTTATTTACAAAAGGAAATAAGGAAAATGTACAACTCAGGGAGAAAATAGGGAAATAAAGTCTTTAATGCGTCCTACCCGATCCGACGACCTGGAAACCCAAAGTCACTCTCAGAGCTGCGAGCTGGCAGAGAGCCAAAAATGGGGGATTCCCCAAAGCCCACATGTCTGCCTTTTGTATCCACCTGGCTGCTTAACCCCACCCTCAGGTCCCAGCCACCTTCCCTTGGGTGGGGATGGGATTTGGAGTTCCCAGTGTCTTTGGCTTTGGCCTGGGGTGGGGGTGGAGTCCACAAAGCCTATATGGAATTAGCTTTGGGACATCCTTTTCCCCCTAACAAGAGGAGAGAGGTAATGTGTAATTTTCTTGCCTCTGGCCCCTCTCCAGTACTACAAAGTAAACAAAATATAGACTTTATTTTTTTTGTATGCCTTCAGGAGCATGTTTATTGTGTTTGAGATGATACATCAGGGCCTCCCTGGTGGTGCGGCGGTTGAGTGCTGGGTTGCGAAGCTGCCTGCAGCCTCTGCAGCGCCGGTTCGATCCCCGGCCACCGGGTGAGGGTCCCACATGGCGCGCAGACCTCTCCTGCCGCCGCTGCTCCCCTCAGCAGTGTCCTTCGGTCCTTCTGCCTGCTCTGCTCCCCGCTCTGGCTCTGGTGAATCCTCTCACCCTCCCGCGCTTCTGACGGTACCCAGTGCTTGTATAAATAAATAAATAAATCTTGCATAAATAAATAAATAAATCTTTAAAAAAAAAAAAGAAAAAGAAAATGAGATGATAGATCTGGTGCTCTCGGAGCTACAAAGGGGGAGAGGAAACCGGCTCTTGCAAGTCTTGCTTCTTTGGACTATCAAGGTGTATTTTGTGATGCTGTACTGAGGATACTGTGCTGAGGTCTACCAAATACCATAGTGCGTTTTAGCCTGGCTCATTCTCCGTGTGAACTTGTGGAAGCAGCCGCGGATGACACGGAATGATGTCACCTGTGTCAACCCCGACCTATTTCTGGGCATGTGGCTCATGCTGTTGTGAAAAACGTTTTACCTTTTACCTTGGTCAGCTGGTAATGAGCGGGTTTCCAAAATGCAGACTTCAGAGGGGGGCTGCCGGCCCGGGGTCTCGCTAGGCCCCGCGGCCCCCGGGCCCGAGCAGGCCGCGCGCGCCGACCCCGCCCCGGGCAGCGCCCCCGGCCGGGCCCCTCCGCCCGCCCCGCCCCCGCGGCGCCTCGCCCCGCCCCCGGCCGCCGCCGGCCAATCGGCGCGCGGGAGCC